>NW_020955289.1:341583-379901 GCF_003031625.1 Empidonax traillii | reverse complement strand
TTTTTAATTCTCGTTTTCCCTGGCTGGCTGGGTACGGTTGTTATTTAGGCCGGTTTGGTGGTTGTTGCTGGATGTTACACGGATATGTGTGTGTATGTGTGTGTGTCCCCGGACGGAGCTGCCTCGCTCTGCTCTGCTCCCCCCCCCCCTCCTCTCTCTCTCTCCCTCTCTCTGTTTCTGTCCCCATTAAATTATTAGTTGACTCATCACTACTCCTCCTCCTCCTGCTGCTGCCGCCGCCGTCCCCTGCTCACAGCCTCCTCTCCGCTACCGCTCGCTGCCGCTGCCGCTGCCGCCGCTGCTTCTTCTTCCTCCTCCTCATTTTAATACAAAATAACACCGAGGCCACCGGCTTTTTTTTTTTTTTTTTTTCCCCCCCCACAGCCAGAGACGGGAGGAGGACGCAGCCTCCCTGCTGCTGCCCGGAGCCCTTCCCCGGCGGCCCCGGATCATCCGACGCGTCCTGGGAGAGAGAGAGAAAGTGGCAGAGCAGGAGGAGGAGGAGGATGAGGAGGAGGAGGTGGTGGTGGTGAAGGAGAAAGGCATGGGGGAGGGGAGGCCGGGGAAGGGGGAGGGGGGTCGGGAGAAGTGCGGTGGCAGAGGGGACCGCAGCGAGAGCGGGGAGGGGGCGCCGGGACGAGCCGAGCCGGGCCGGGGGAGGGGGGGGGGGCGGCCGCCGCCGGTAGGTGAGCGGGGGGGCCGGGGGAAGAGGGCGTGCGGCTTCCGGGCGCGCACGAATTTGCAGCCAGCCGGGTGCGGGTGAGGCGGCCGTGCCTGCGCCGCCCCGCGCACAATGCCCGCCCGCACGGCCCCGCACAATGCCCGCCCGCACGGCCCCATGCCGCGCAGGCTGCGCGCCCCCTGCGCGCACACACGCGGCAGATGGGGCCTGCGGCGGAGGGGGCGAGCGGGGGGGGGAGCGACGGGCACGGCGAGAGAGGAGGAGGAGGAGGAGGAGAAGAAGTAGGAGGAGGGGCGGGGGTGAAGGCTGAACAATATCCTGCTGGCGGGCGCGCCGCGCCAGCGCAGCCCCCGCCCCTCAGCGCGGAGCCTGTGCGGGCCGCGCCGCCCCGGGCAGGGCAGGGCAGGTGCACGGCGGCGGCCCCGCAGGTTGGGGCGCGCCGCGGGGGGATCCCCCGGGGATCTGCCGGGCCGCGGAGGGGGAGAGAAGTTTCTCCTGCCCCCCACGTTCCCTTCCGACAGAGGTGAAAGTAAAGCACCAGGCACGCTGCTTAAAGGTGACCAAGGTCGGGTGGAACCGGCCCCGTTCCGTGGAGGGCATCATCATCTACGCGGCACCCCGCCGCTGGCTCTGGCATTGAGAGCAACCCGCAGCAAACCGCGGGGTGAGCGCGATGCATCGCTCTGGGCTCGGGACGGCGAGATGCCACGACCCCACTAACGTGCAGGACCGCAGCGCGGGGCCGAAGGCCACCCCTGAAATGTGAAAGCTAAAAGGTGGTAAAGGATTGACAAACAACTGCGAGACAGACACGGCTTTTTCCCATCATGCACTTGGAAAAAAAAGTAACCCAACTAGCCAAACTTGAAAGCAACAAGTTTGTACAAGCTATGAGATAAGAGAAAAATTAAACTTCTTTATTGATAAAATGCATAGTGTTTAAATAGACTATGCCTAAAAGGAAAGTTGCATCATCAACCAAAGAAAATGTGAACTATTGCATAGACAGATACATAACCAAAATGTTTAGGGTAGTAACTTTAAAACAACCAACAATAAAAAACCCCAATACAAACATGAGGCAGCAGCAAAAGTAGGCGGGTGGGAAGGCTAATACTAGTTCTCTAATACACAAAATAATACCACTTTATACACAGAAAAATCATTATAAAGAGAAAAATTTTCACTAGACATAGAAGAAGAGGAATGCATCAAGACTAGGTAAAGAAACACACTGACGTTTACCTACATAAGCACAAATAGCATACGAGGTCTGCAGGAAAAAAGATGGTAATAGGGTGAAATGCATGAAATATATATCATTTTATGCACTGCATAAAATAGATTATAATCTCGGAAGCAAAGAAATGCAAGGCTGGAAAATGAATACAGTCTTACATAATACTATTATTCAAAGCAGAGCAAGTGGAGGTGGCATGTGTAGGAAATGATAAAAGTTGTACCTATGTTGTGTGTCTTGAAAAAAGGTTACTAAGGTGGTTACTGAGAGTGCTGAAAAGGAAAAAAAATGAAAACAAAAAACTAAAACCCAAGAAACATGTTTTACAAAGAAAACAAGGGAAAATGTAGATGACATCTTCCATAACATATGATCAAGGGATAACTGTCTAGAGGGTTGTTTGTTTAGAAACCAGTCGTTTTCCAACATGATAGACAATCATTCAGTCCTCTTAAAAAAAAAAAAAAAAAACCAACCAACCCATCAAACAAACAAAGAAACAAAAAACAAAATGAAGAAGAGAAACAAAGAGAGAATTATTATTTCCCAATACATTTGAAAACTTGGAGGAAAGCGAGTCTTAACTAGTTGAATTCAAACTTTGTGGGCACAATGAAAAATATCAACATTGTATCAGTTTTTTTCAACTTTTTAAAACATGATTCATTAAACTCAAACTTCAGCAGTAAGCAAGACTGACCACCAAAGAAAGTCATGAAGGATGTGAGAGTTTCAGCTGGCAGTATGCTGCGTGCAGCTTGATGGAGGAGAAGGGCACTGAAGATAATTTGAGAGATGCAGAGCTGATTAGAATAGCACTAATATGATCTGGAACAAGATTTGGGACTAAAACACCACCTTATCAAAATAATTACCAGACACGACAATAACAAAAACAAATAAACAACAAAAGATTAAAATCTTCTAAAATACCGTTTGCTTTGGTATTCACAACTCATTCTCTTCATGGTAAAAAAAAAAAAAAAAATTAAAATGTTTGGATTAAAACAAAGTGATTAATCTAAAAACAGAGATGGTGAATTAAAGGAACAGGGAGATAACAATCTGATAATACAGGAGCACAGAAGGCCTAATAATGATATTATTACACACACTAACCAAACACTGACAAACAAATATTCTGTTAATTATATAATTGTGCATATGCTTCCTATGCTTGGGATAAGTGATTCTGGAAAAGAACTCTCTTCTTGAAATTGCTTATATGTACTAAACCTTATAAATTTCCTACCACATGGATTAATCTAATTGCCATACACCACTTATGCCTGGTAAAGTATTTACTACAGACTTGGAAAGCCAGGAGTGGAACCCTTGCTTTGACTAGAAAGCACAAATTACTAAAGGCTGCTGTGTCTTGACAGATAGACAACAATCAGATATCTCTTATCAATACCAAAGTACTTGGAATAAATTCAGGATACAGACATCTGATTTTCATTTGACCTATTCCAATTTGCACTTCACTGTGTCAACTTTGATATTAAAATGTTCCACTAGAATAAAGTTATTTATAATAAAAATATATATAAAGAACAGAAGATGAAGAGATATTGTCATGGATACATATGCAGGCAATCATTTAAACATGCGGCAATAGTAACATCACATTTTTCATAGCTTCTAGTCAACATACAGCAGGAAAATGTATGCTTAATAAAGGTTATTAATCCTTAAAAAAGTTGTTGCACTGTGTTTATGATATATAAATGCATTTGCACTAGGTTGTGTTGAAATAAGACAAAAGTTGGACTGTGTTTTTTCAACCCCATGGTGAATTAACTCTCGAGCAGTGGTCTCAGTAGCTGCAAAGCAAAACAAATTCTCCAGTGTGGCACACTGCTTCAGTGCCTCCTAAGGCCTCTATTCCAATCTTTTCTTGTTCAAAATAAATTAGGAAATATGGGCCCAAATCTTGAGGCTTGGATCTTGTGCAACACAAACAGAAATGACCTGGCAGCAGAGCAAAACCAGCAAGGCTGCGTGTTTTCTTTTATCAGATTTCTTCGGGGAGATCAGGCTGATTGGGTTTTATACATACGTACTCCTGACAACACTGCAGCCATTTGGGTGACTCTTAAGCACCTGTGCTGGAGGTGATGCAGAGAAGCTCAAGGGCAGGGGGACTGTTAGGAAACTCCCTTTGGTGGGGATTTGAATGCATTTCCCCCACTGCAAGGGGTGATTGGTGCACATCTGCGGTTACTGGTAACTGTTGGACAGCAAGGCAATGAAAATACCAGTCTGTGGCTTTCTGAAGGTAAACACCTATAGGCAAAAGGTGGATGACTTCTTGGTGGGCTTGTGCCTAACTGCCATGTGGGTTAGACAGAAGTGTGGGTGAAGGGGAAGGATGTGCCCTACTGTCTTTTCCCACATCTCCCTGTGCAAACCTCATCACAGTCGCTGCTGCCACGCCAATGCAGTCCTGCAGCCCTACAAGTTTTGCACCTCTGATTGAAGTTTTTTTCAGTCTCCTTAGACTGACTTCCCCTTTGCTTTGCCCTGAGCAACAATAGTTGCCTGACACTGCTCCAACGCTTTAACCAACCTGACTGCAGCAATCTCAGTTTACATACGACTCAAGAATGTGATGCACACCAATGCGAATCACAGCATTCTGCAACATCCCCCACGCTGAACTCAAAAGTTACATACCAACCTAGATTTTTTTTGACTGCAACCTGCCCCAGCCTGGATAGGATGCCTGTCAAAAAGCAAAAGTGCTATGAAATGAAATTCATAGCACTGAAAGGCATCGCACACAAGCTGTCGTCCCCTCTCACATTTTGCATGAGCAATTTCTGCTCGTTTGTGTTCTCTCGCACACCATGTCCTGAAACAGTTACGTAAAATGAATATTTAACTTACGATAGTCAGCTGTATTGAACTGCACTTAATTGCTTATTAAGTGAAGTAAATTATCCTTACCATATTCGTCAGAGGTGAAAAACCTACATATATGGCTACATGTAGTGCATTCATTAGTTTACAGACCCCAAACCCCCTGGGAAGTATCAGATATCTACACAGTGTCCCATGGTGCAGTATTTTGTAGTTGGATGTCTCAGCTAGCTTGCAGATATGTAAAATCATATACAAACAGACATCTCCCTATTGATTGCCTCTGTGACGAGGCTCGTTTACTCCTGCAAACATTATCTGCAATGTACTTCAATCACGGAATCTTTTTCTGAAAACAGAGTTTAATAAGAATATGCAAAATGTGGTTTTGGATAAAACAAGCTACTTTTACTCAAACTACTGCACCATTTTGTGCAAGTCATTAGCACACATAGCTGTGTGTCTATTTTGACTAGGACACTTGTTCAAGTGAAGTAAATACATACTTTTGCAGATGTGACCGCAAAAGTCATTTCAGTTCACCCCTTGGTGAGTCACAGAGAGGCAAAATGCTGCAAGAAAATTAAGGAGTAAAACCCAACAAAATTGTTTGGCATAATGAAGGGTGAACGAAACCACTAATGAGAATAGCAAGTTCTTTTACCTCTGGTTGCCACAAGAAATCTTAGCTGCTTAAAATTTTAAGAGATGTGCCCACTTTCCCATCAAAGATCACAGCCATGAATATTAATGGTTAATTACATATATCTTACTCTGTAGTTGCGGTGTCTCTGCTTGCTACGTGGACAAACTTGAGTTCACTGCCTACTATCTATAGTAGGACATGAACTCTCACAAACACTATCTGTATGTTATTTAATATAAGCCAATATGTTTTATGACTGTGGATTTCACAACTACTTCAAATAATAAGGTACAACTTTAAAAAAAGCATTTTGAGGACCATGTCCTCTTTCATCCTTAACACTAGACTAGAACCTTGATGAGTCATGCTTGTAATTTCCATGTGGCAACTACAGCCAACTACTTCCACAAAAAGAACAAATAAAAAAATGCAATAGAACTTTATATAATTATATTTAATGCAATTAGGCAGCTGGAAGAAAGGAGGAGAGTTGGTATCTTAGGATCGGTCGAGTTACCTATGTCATAAGTGTGTGTTCAGCAGGTCACTAATTTCACAGCTTTCTCCCCAGAGGTATAATTTTAAGGTCTTTCCTGTGAGGATGTTTAATATGGGACATGGGGAGATGAAAAAAAGTGGTTCCTGTTGAAACTGATCATCACAGCACTTGATAACTCCTAGGCATGAGACAGGCATATAATTGTTACCTAAAAGAAGAGTCAGTTGATAAGGGGTTATTTTAGGGATGTGTCTGAATAGAAGCTCTGTCAATTTAAAAGTATGTAAACCATGATCCCTGGACATATAAATCCATAGTTCCAGTTATTTTTACTTGCTAAAGGCAAAGGTACAGCAAGTCATCTCCAAAGTGGTTTGCAAGGTTGTTGACTGATTCTTTTTTTTTCCATTTCCTGACTCATTTTCCATCACTTCCAACCACTGTGCTTCTCTCCCAGTTGCCAAAAAAAAAAAAAAAAGTATGCTGTTAGGAATCCAGAAATTTGATTCAACAGTTCTGGATAAGGATGAATTTCACATAGCCCGAGAAAAGCTGTGCATTATGGTAGAAAACATCTGAACCATTGCACTTAGCTCTACAGACGGTTATTCAAGCATTATTATCTACAGCTTAGATGTTCAAGCTGCCGAACTCAAACCACAGTGATTTCTTACATAGGAATACTTCATCAATGGAGGAATCATCTCCTTCATTGACTTGATAATATGAATAAAAATCTACTGATACAAACTGAAAACATGGAAGAGTTTTAAGTCTAAGGAAATGGTTAGAACTGATTGATGACTTGAACTATGTCAAACTTTCATTATGAAACACAAAACCACATGAAATGTCCTATTTCCAGTTTCATTATTAACTCAGAACTCTGCCCAGGTTCTGCTACACTTTTTCTAAGGTTCAAAACCTTTAAAGTAAAACTGTGCATCTAATTACAGCCAAACTTGACGGAGTCAATATTCATTGTACATAAAATACATGCAAAATGTGTGGTTTTGGTGTAAAACAAATTGAAAGTTGGTGGTTTTGGCCGAATTAGTTTTTTCTTCTAGGGCTCCTTCCAATCTCAATCTCAGATGATTCCACAATAACAAAGACAAAATGAACGAGTTTTTCACAGTTCTTTTCAGGAACAATTAGCTGTTAATATTCACAGTTCTTTTAAGGAACAAGGTACCTGTTAATATTCAGGCACTAACTAAGAAAAAGGTTTAGCATATGCAGTGTCACTAAGATAAAGGTAATTTATACATGTGTCAGAATATGCTTAGTTTAATGCAAACAATATAAAGCAAAACCAAATCACTTCACAATGTTACTCCAAGCACCCTGTACTTGTTCAACATACTTATTCTGATTTAGAAAAAAAAAACAATAAAAAATAAACGAGAAATTAACAAAAGTGTCCTCACATATTTAATGTATTTATTTGCTAAAAACACGACGTTTCTAGATTTCCTGCTAAGTGTCTGCAACGGAAACAAACTAAGATGGAAAGCAGCAGTTGGGAACCTCCTAGAATACAATATTTTTAGGGCAAAATTTGCTTAATATTTATGATAGTAATTCATACTCATGAAAGCACTTGAAGGAAATGCCTGAACAGGTGTGTAAAAATTAGTTCCTGCATTAAATAAAAAAATTTGTAGAGAAAGATCTCTTTCTATAATTTGCTTCTGGCAGGTTATACTATGAACTCCTTTCGGTATTAGATTTTTTCCTTCACAAATATTGGTAAGATGCTCACTAGAAGTTTTGGAATATTCTGCTCATGAAAAAGATTCAGTGCATTCTCTCAACTAATTTCTCCTTTATAGGTATACAGATGGAAAATCTCTCTGCACCACATCTGCAAATATGCCACTTCCAAGGTGGGTGGAGCCAAGTGAGGAAATGCTCCAAATTACTGCCATCATAGAAAAGTAATGTCCAAATCAACTTACTCCCATGTTTTTGAAACATGGGACACCTTCAAATATAAGAATTGCTCAATTTGCTGCCAGGAATGAACTACACAGAAACTCTGTCATCTCACATCCAAGACCATGCTTACAGTTCTTTTAGATATTTCTGTGTAAAAAAAGAAAGAAAACATATTCAGCTCTTTGTTTACTTAATACCAAATGGTCATTGCTGTGGGCATGTCACAAAGTGTTATTGTCTTTTTTGCTTGATTTACATCTATGAAAATCTTTCCATGACCAAAAGAAATATTATGCCCAGTCCATACTGAACTTTTTAATAAAAAGCAGTAAAGCAATCTACTTCATTGTTAAATGATTGAAAGCAATTTAATTAATGCCTTTGGAGGGAACGCCTACATAAGTATCACAATCACAAGGATGTGTGTATATGCATATATGCATATATATGCCCAGCCTCAGTCTATCCTGTTGCTTTAATGTCATACCACTATAGGCCATGAGCAGCTGAAGGCAAAAGTGAACTCCTATAATTTAAAATATCGTGCTGACTCAATTTTAAGGTTAAATGACATTGTGTAAGTTATTAGAAGATTAAATGCTGGCTTCATCACAGGACAATTTAGACCTAGAAAAAGCAGGCAGTATGAAGATGCTCACAGACAAACAAATTAAAAATAGTAAGTTATAAACAGGGGAAAATAAGTTTATGCCACACCGACAAAACCAAAAAGAAACAAAAAACCCAAACCCAAAAAGCAAAACACACAAAGACGCATGAAAAGCAGTATGCTATGTTAGATGTTTATCTATACATAAGAGACAGGTGTCACAAAAACAAAACAAAAAAATCACGAAGCTAAAGAGAAACTTTAACTCACCAGTTTCCATCTGTTATATCTGAATTCATGCATAATTGATTATCCATGACTGGTAAGTTCTTTTTTTTCACTAGCCTAACACAGTTTTCTAAACATTATGTGTTAAATCACCACCAAAGTAAAGAGTGTTTGAGAAACCGTAAGGGCAGAATAAAAATTTTTTAATGAAAAATAACATGTCAGTTAATAATAGAGCTGACCTATGTTTAAGAGAGAAATTTTAATCATGTGCATATTAAATATTAATAACCTATTCTGTTATTGTTATAATAAGGTTAAGTAAGCTTCTCCATGCTTAAGGAAAGAGAAAAAGTAGGAATATATAACAGTGAAAAAAAGCGCTGAGAAGCAGAGACATAAGGAAAATGTGTCAACAATAAACAAGAGGAAATGAGAAAGAAGGAAAAGATGAAGGTGGAAACTAATCTCTATGTGTCATTATGACTGCCAGAGTACTGGCAAAGAAGCAGCATCCTTTTATTTCAATTTTAATCATTTCTGAATTTTAATACCCTGCTCCTTTTGTAATTCTCCTGGCATTCCCTATATGCATCCATCCCAGCCAAAACACCAGTGTAAATTAAATGGCACACAACCACACCACTGATGTAGTTCTCCCAGTAGAACCAACTGAGTGACCAAAAAGCAGAGAAGGTATGACTACTTTGTGTCCCTGTAGACCACTGGCCAATTAAGTGACTTAATGTTCTTCAATTCCTTTAATTTTGAAAAGAAGGGCAGTGGTTAGGTAACCCAGCAATACAGAGCCATTAAAAAAAAATAAAGCAAGCCAGTAGTAATACAATAATCAGTGACCATCAGGGCCTGGAAAAATGAGTTTGCTCTCACTGGCACTAAGGAGCATCACATGATTATTTAATTACAGCTCTAATTTTTGTCTTGTGGATGGCAACATATCAACAATTAATAGGGCAAATAGAGGAGACTGCATTTTTAAAGAGACAGGACCTATATGAAATAGTGCTTGGTAATGCAATTTATCAGACAGTATAATGCTTCTTACGGCACATCTGTCATCCTGCCAGATATATAAAGAAATTCTACTGGTTCAATTCTCTTGCATGGTATCTATAAAATTCTTCAGGAATGCTTTGAAAACAATAACTACACTTGTGAGTATCCTAATTGTCATTTTAAGTGGCAATGCAGAAGTCGATTACTTGTAGGACTTGCAGTCCAAATAAAGTAGTGGAACCACAAGTTTCAAATATGAACATGTTATTATAAAATTAACTTTAAAAGATTATAGCAAAATTAATCAGGAACGGCAAAAAGGATTATGGATTCAGTGAGTAAAATGAAGAGAAAAAAAAAAAAAAGAAAGTCAACAAAGTGCAGTTAATGGGACAGAGAGTGCTTTTGATTGATTTGACTGTGAGATTTTCTTATGAAACATACCGAAACTAGGGCCTCAAGACCAATATTGTACCATTCCTGCACAGGACTTCTAGATAAGAAACGAAAAACAAGACCTAAAAGAAGACATGTGATACATACGATCGACTGAAAAGCTCTGCTCTAAAACGGTTGGATGCGGTCTTCACTGTGCCTCACCCTGCAAAGACGGCAGTACAAAACCTAGGAACTGTGGAAGAGCACTTCTCACATTTAGGGGGATCTGTAAATGTATCACAAGAAAAACTAATTTTCTCCACCTTCTTGCAAATGTACTCATTTTTCCACAGCAATGTGCGGACCAAGCTATAAATCCCATAAATTTACATTATCCAGTATGTGTTTCGGACAATACTCATTATCTGACATAGGAAAAGCAAGCCCCAGATTTCCTCTCAGCAATAAGCTGTAACTACCAACCTACTCTTCAAATTTTTCTTCTCAATATAAAACTTAAACAGCTTTTTAATTTCATATTCTAAAATCTATCATTTGAACAAGCAAAGAAATGCTGAGTTTGGGTCCTTGCACAGAAAAAAAAAAACACACTACTAAGCAGCAGTTCAAGCATTATTGCAAAAAGTGTGACTACAGAAGCAGTACTATTACAATAAATGCCCCATTCCTCCCAAAAAATTCTCTCAAATTAAGTTGTTTTCACTGAAGACATGAACATTCTGGATTGGAGATCTTAATCTATAATCTTAAAAAGAAAGCTGGCAAGCAAGAGCTTGTATGTAAAAGTAAATATCATTCTTTTTATGCACTGGTTACTACACAGATAACACGTCTCACAAAGACTGTAATTAAATGTCTAGTGCAGAAGTAACACTAAAAAGCATACAGTATTATTATATTACAATGAATCCTTAGAAGCTAAAACTGTCATTTTTAAGTTTTAAGATGCCTTTAATTATTCTTGAGACTTCTTACATTTATCAAGGAAGCCCACCTATGATGAAAAGCGTCAATGATTTAAAATCTTTCTAAGATTGCTCTCCACAAAAATATTAATTTAATCTTTGATTATGAACATTTTAAACTCACTGTGCAATTTCTCCCCACTTCTTTTTTTTACCTTTGGTCTTTCTGTGAGTTTTTTTGTGTGCATGCACGCTCTTTCCCACTATCTTTCCCCCCTCTCTTTCTGTCTTTTATTTATTGTGATAGAATTAGGAATTCAGGGCAGGTATGATATTTAGAAGTTTTCTCCTGTTCATTGAAAATGTTTTTAATTACCCAGCTGTTATGACCAGACACATATTTTAAGTGCAGTTACTGAAAAGGATATACCTTTGTTGCACCTTTGCATGTGGGTTTGAGTTCAGAGCAGGATTTCTTGGCACTTGTGCTGCAAATGTTTTCCACTCTAGAACTCATCTACAAATACAACGAGTTACTTAATCCTTCAGTGTTCTATGAAATACAGATATTACTAATTTTATAGCTAAGTAAAGAAACCATATTAAAGCACATTAAAGGCCACATTTGTAGAAGAATAGTGTCCGGCAGCTTCCTTTTCTTTCATCTGAAGTTGTGACTACTGAGCATTTTCAAAATCAAGGTTACAGCATTAAGGATGGTAAACACAGCATTGACAGTTATTAACCCAAAATCACACATTTTTGTCAGGGCTGAAACCAGAACCAGGAGTCCAGACACCAGAAAAAATTACAAGACAGTCCTCCAAGTATATGTGAACTGAGTGCATCACCACTTTGTCTAGTGAGCAGCAAGTGGAACAATCCACAAGTGATTGCTGCTGGCCAAATAAATCCTGTCAGAGCAGGATCCTGGGAAGATGAGATGCACTCGAGGTTTAAAGCACCTCCCTTATCTCCTCAGGTCATATCATGTCATAATGTCCCAAGGGAAAGACAGAGCAGATAAAGGGAAAGATAGAGCAGTGACTGGAAGTTATGTAAGGCCAACACAGCTGATAGATGTGGCCCATCCTGATGTTCTGCACCCAGGTGCAGCTGGGGTGACTGAGGCCCATCTGCAGGCAAACAGACTCTTCTGCCTGTCTAACCCGCAGTTCACAACAGAGAAGCACAAGGTGGCGAGAGCTAACTCCTGTGAGCCTACAGCTGTGGAGAGGTGTCTCCAGCGATGCTTTACAACAGCTCACAGAGCAGAGCTAGCATAGGCTCCAGTGAAAGGAAGTCTTCTGAGAGTCCTAATCCAGATGCACAGTGCCTCACAGGACAACCAATTGCCACAGAGATCACTGTGTGTTGGTGTTCTAAATAAATACCCAAGAGGTGGACCTTGGCATAAATACTAACTGTTAGTGTGCTGCTCAACCCATCTGAACACCTAACACTGATACCCTACAAAAACTGTAAAAACGAAGGTTTACCAACCTCTGCAGGGACACACCAGTGTGCATGGGAGCAAAGTCAGGCCCAACAAGTTTAAAAGGAAATATTTACTATTCAGACAGTGCCTGAGGTATGTTACTACACTCTACTCTACTATTACTACTACACTGCATTGCCATTCCTACTACGCTGCACCGGATAACACAGATTAAGAGTAGATTATAGCTGGTGCAGGGCATGAGGACCAGATCAGAACATATGCCAAAGATCAGGACAGACAATTCTCCTTAAAAATAATCTTTATCAAGACTTACACCTATGGAGAGCAATGCAGTGCAGAAACCATTAGAAAGCAGACATTTGCAAAGCAACAGAACGGATACCAATTAAGTTAACTTAAATGCCACAGGATGGCAAATATTCAAAACCACCAACATTTTTAAAGGGAATTTAGTATTATTAGTGCATCCTTTATACATTATAGTGTACCCTTTTGGAAGTAACAGTTACAAGTTACAATCAGGGTTGTTGAGAGTTCAGGATACCACTGCCAAGGGAACTGACAAACAAGCCAACTTAATGTTAAGTAATAATTTCAGAATCTGAGGAAAAAACGGATCTCTCATGTAGAGATTATTAATGAAATCCTCCAACAGAGAATTTAGGGAAGCTTTCTGCAAACTGTGGGTTATTCTGACTACAGTTATCTTAAGTTCAAAAGCCAGGTACTTGGATGCATTAGTCCAAGATTAAAAGTAATATCAACAGGGCTTTCTGACATGGACTTTATAAAGTTGCAGAATTTCAGTATAACAGGCAGTAAGAACTGTAAGTCTGTAAGTTACTCTTTAACCATCAAACTGTTTTACTTTTTTTTTTTTTTTTTTTTTTTTTAGAATCAGTAGCAACTTTGTGACAACTAAAGTTTAAAAAATGCACTTGATTGCATAGTGACAGATTTGCAGAACATTTTTCATCACACACACATATGTGCTTTCAGTTATTAATAAAATGCTTCTGCCCTTAATCTGCCATTGCCTGAATATACAATTTCAGTGTCTTGGATAGACAAATACTGTTAAGGAATTCTGTTTTCCCTGTTTGAGATGTAATTCAATTACACCAAGTAAAACAGAATACTATGTCTTTAAAACTGGCTTCGGCATGCCACAGAAAGGAATACCGAATCACTTTTCTGTTAAGTTCCTCTTGGAGTGGAATGATAACAAAACTTTCTTCTCTTCTTCACCCCCCCCCCTTCATTTTTTCCTCATTTTAAACAAGGAAGAGCCAGCAGCCCTGGGTAACACCACAGGTAGATATTAAAATGGAGACAGCCATTATTTAGTGGCGACAGGAATATAAATACATGCACTAACCTATAAGCTGGTGTTTACTTCAGGAAAGTAAGTCATATTTTTTCATCTGATTGCTGTGCTGTCAGTTTAATGCAGCGTAAATAAACAGTAGGTGCATGATAGCTTTAAGTAGAAAGTGTTCATTCCACAAGAGGAGCAGATTACTGAAGCCTGATGCCTATAACGGCAAAAGCAGAACTTCCATTTTACCTGAAAATATAGCCTTCCATGCTAAGAGACTTGTGGCTTTTCTATTAAATTAATTTGTCAGAATTCTATGAAAAATATTATGTACTCAAAGAACTTTACCAAAAACATTCATTTTTGTAGCCCTCAACTTGAACCATTTGAAAAAAACAAAAGCCAATCACTCCTCTGTAATTTCATCATCCCATCGCTCTAAATGAAAGCTTTATATAATCAACCTAATATAACAGAAAATAAAATGATATATAGAATTGCCTATACTTTGAGTTATTTTGTTCTTATAAATATATTCCCTGACTGAAAGTAAAAAATTCCCCTTTGGAAAAAGCAATGATGTCTGAGAAGATTGTATATACACTCTACATCTATTAACATAAATTATAAGAAAGTAAAACGTTCCAGATGTGTTTAAACTGTTGTAGAAGGAAAGTTTGTGGCTTCATTGGTTATATATTAAATATATCTAGAGAGAGCAATGGCAGTTATATACAAGAAGGCAATAAAATGCTTCACTAGAGTCTATGTTAAAATACCACAGTTCCTAGAAATATGACTAAAATATTTCAGAAGTCATATTTCCTCCAGTTTTAATTCAGAAATCTCTTATGTATTTTTATATGTATTACAAGCTATTTTATTAATAAAATAATATTAATTTTTTTTTCCAAAATACATCTGGAAACCTAAAGAAGAATTATTTCAAATTTCTCCAACAATGCTTAGATTAAAAAATAGATGACAATAAAAAGGTAACAATTATTCAAAAATTTGAGTAGTTGATGCATGTAAAAGATTTGGTGGTTTATTTTTTAACAAGAACACCAGAATTCAGCTGATTGTCTTCTAAATGGCAGTAAACCCCTCTCTAGCCCAAACCTGAAATGAGGGAGAAACCTCTGTAAGAGTTTTTTGTACTGCAGGGGTGGATGTGCCCACGTCCCCAGCAGGGCTGAACGTGGTGGTCGGTGCCTGTGGGATGCTGGCAGGGCTGCAAGGAACGGTTGCAGGCAGGGCTGGCGCTGCCTGTCCTGCCTTGGGAAGCACATCAACAGAGGGCAGGTGCTCATCCGCTGACCCGCTGGGCCTACGCTGCAAACTAAAAAGGTGTCCTTCTCGCATACAAGCTGGGGCAGCCTGTCTCTGCTTCTCATGCTGCCAAAGCACTATGTCCCATCAGTGAGTTACAGATCGACTCTGCTTTACAGTGCTTTCTTAGGAGCACAGCAGCAGGTTAGGAATCATGCGAATCACTAAAATAACAGGCAAGGGGAAACTGCAAGAGTTACTTTCCTATTTAAAGCATTTCGAATAAAGAATATAAAAAGGAAATGGACAGTTTTTCAAAGTGCATGCACAAAAAGCATTTCATTTAAATATTTTTTGTTCCAGTAAACTCTTTTGCATACAAAGGACTTATTTATTACATATTTGGACTTGTGGGAAAAAGGGAAGGAATGCATTGATTCCTGAAATAACTCTACAGTCTCTTTGGAGACTTCGCTCTTCTGTGCTCTTGTTCTACTCTGAACAGTTTTATTCCAGGGATGGAGGAATTCCTTGGAGTCAGTTGTTTCTTTTCCACTAGCTGTATTCAAGAGTGGGCACACATAGCATACTAGCCAGTGATTTTAATTTCTCCTCTGTTGCCTTATTATGTGTGTGCGCTATCTGTTCAGACGCATGCTTATACGTGAACATGTTACATTTTCTGTCTGCTCATTTTTTTACCTACTCTGTGTTATTTCACATTTCCATGGAAAACCATTGCTTCAACTTGAAAAGCAAGGTACTACCCATAATAGTCTCAAATAGAAAGTGAATTAGAAAATGAGTGTATGTACAAACATATTAAAGAGCATATAGGAGTACGGGACTGAAAAGAGCACTCTCAAATTCTACAAATAGTGCTGCAGAGTAATTAGAAGATAGAAACTGCAGTGAACATCCTACATTCATGTCTATACACTCTACACTTACAGTTTCAAGTTGTTTTTGAATAGTGCGCCTGATTTGACACATTTCTATCTGGTGATTGTGTTAAATGCTTGAAGAGATAGTGAAATATCCAAGCATTCCTTGTGCTAACTACAGCTGAAATTTTACACTTATTGTAACCTTTTCTAACAATGTGAGAAAAACAGAGTAAATATATTAAATTTGTTTCACAACAGATGCTTAGGTTGTTAATATTTAAGATGCCTATTCATGCTATTCCTGTCTGCACATTTGTCAAAAATGTAAGCTTGAATGCTAATGTTTGCCAGCAGACTACAGCAGACAAATATACGAATGCACTGTATCAAAATAATATAAAGTAGAAATAAAGGGCTGCTGCTAACTCCCACCCAAGCAGCACGGACCAGAATGAAAGGGCACCTCCAGATCACACGCCCTGAAGTCTCTGCATCTGAATTTGAGAAATATTTTCTCAGAAGCTCTGCGCTCATTTGGACGGACTAAAACCAGCGGCGAGCTTTTCTCAGTTTAAACTCATTTCAGCTTAGGAGCTGGTGCAAAGTGTTTCAGCAAACTTGCATTTTAGCGAAGTTTCTCTCGCAGTCAGAGAAAGCTGGAGACTGGCAGAGGGAAACTCCGGGTCGGGCAGGTGCCTGTCAGGAGCGCTCCCCCAGGCAGCCGGCAGGGACGGCGACAAAGGGGCGAGGGTGTAGCAAAACCTCGGGTGGCGGGTTCGGAGACGGAGCGGAAAAATCAAAAATAAAATCCTGGAGCACCGAGGCGAGTTCCTGGCACTGCTCCCCGTGACAGCGGCAGCGCCGGGTCGCGCCGCGGGCGGGCGGGCGGGGGGAATGTGCCACCCACCGCCACGGGCGCGCCCCCGGCTGGGCCAGCCGCTGCCGCTCGGCCGCCCGGGCAACCCCGGTGCCTCGCGTAAGCGCCACCCCGCGACCCCCCCCCGTCCCCGCCGCCGCTTCCCGCGACCCCCCAGCCCGCTCCGCGCCGCCGCCTCGCCCCGCACCGCTCGCCGTCGGGGGCGCCGCCGCCCCGCGCCCGCCGCTGCCGGGAGGCGCGCGGGGCCGGGTGAGAACTTTGCCAAACTTCTATGGTTTTTCTACCCACCCCCCCCCGCCTCTGCCACCCATCCCCCCCGCTCTCCCCGTGCCGGTGGCGGATGAGGCGGCAGCGGGCAGGGGAGCGGAGCGGGGCCGGCGAGCGCCAGTGGCGCGGCGGCAGGTGTGAGTCCGTGCCGGCCGAGAGACTCCTGCAGCGGCAGCGCGGAGCGGAGCCACCCGCCCCGCGCCTCCCCCCGCCCTCCCTCTCGGGCCGGCACCGCCGGCCTCGGTAAATCACCGCGGCGGGTGCCCCCGGCACGGCCCCGTCCCCCCCGTCCCCGAGGAGCGACGCCGAAGGAGCGGGACCGACTCACTCATGGGAGCGCGGCGGGTGAGGCCGGCGACACCTCCGGCTTCCGAGGCGCCGGCGAAGTTAATTGCACTGAAGTTCAAGTTGTCTTTTCACCCATCAGGAGTGGGCGTTTAAAGGAAGGAGAGCGAGGAGGAGGAGGGGGAGGGGGAGGGGGGAGAGTCTCTCTCGCTCGCTCGCTCTCGCGCACACACACACACACACACACACACAGGCACACGCATGCACGCACGCACACACACACACACACGCACCCGCCCGCTCGGCTCCGCTCCCGAGCTGCCTCAGCAAGGAGGAGCCCGGACGGAAAACACCAGGGCAGCAAGGTACCGGCGCGGGGCAGCCCTGCCTCTGCCTGCGTGTCTGTGCGGTGTGCGTCCGTGTGTGTGTGTATATGTGTGTGTGCGTGTGTACCCGCGCTCCCCCCGCCCGCTGTCTCGCACGGCCCCTCCGGGCGGGGAGGTGCGCGCTGCCCCCGGGGAGGGGGCGGCGGTGCCGTCGGGGCAGCGCGGCCGCGGGAGGCCGGTCCGACTGGGGCCGGGGGACTGCGAGCCTTGCGCCGCCGCTCGGCTCCGAGCCTGCTGCCTCCTGCCTGCGCGGCGGCGGTGGGAGGGAGGGAGAACCGAGCAGCGGCTGGAACGCGGAGGTGGCGTGTGTGTCTGTGTGTGTGTGCTCGGCGTCTCCTCCTCTCTGGCGGCTCCTGGCCCCGCGTGGCGATGGGGTTGACTTGGTGGAAGTGCTGAGTGGTGGTGGTGTGCGAATGTCCATCCCTACCGCCCCCCCTGCCCCCCCGCCCTGCGACTCGGGTCGGAATCCTTCACCGTCCCCGCATTGCCTTCCCCGGGCACCGCGCCCCCGGCCCTGTCTCCGTCCTCCTCCGCTCCCTTACCCTCCTTGCCCCCCGTTTCCCCCTTCTCTCCATCTTTCCCCGACTCCTTTATTTCCACACCTGCCCCCGTAACGCTACTCCCAGCGCCCTGGCGGCTGCCCCTTTCGGGCAGGCAGTGCCCCACGGCCACCCGCGATTTGAAGTGGCTGAGGGAGAGATGCTCCCCTACCGCACTGGCGGCCTTTGAGGGTTGGGGATGCATCCCCCGGAGACCTCTGCCCACTCAGCACCTCCGCTTCCCCGTCGGGCTGGGAGCGGGGTCGGGTCCCGCCGCTCATCACCCCTGGTGATGCTCTTGACTGGTGTTTCACCTGGCACCACATGCTCCTCGATAACGCTGTTTGAGAATTGCCTTTATTCGTGAAACTTCTCCTCGGGGAAGTACTTTTTCTCTCTTCTTTTGTTTTTAAGACCTTCTTTTCCCTCTTCGTCGATGCAGGATTTGGAAGCAGAGTTCCTGGAGAAGGACCCTGGCAATGAGTGCAGGTTGCCTTGAAAGCTGAGGCTGTTTCTTATTCCCTAGGAGACTGAGAAGAGAGGGGGCCTCGGATGTCAGCCTAATCTCTGTTTTTTATTTGTCTCGACTTTAAGGCAGATTTCCTCTTTCAGCTCTGGGAACTGAGGTACAATTCCTGTAGGCACCTCTGCATGTTTCATAAACAAGACCAAGGCCAAGAAGTTGATAAGTCAGTGCTTTTCCTAGTTAACCAGCAGTATGCCCTTCTATTAATTGCTATTAGAAAGTTAACCTTGTAGCTCAGTTATTGAATAATCATTAATCCATGGAGGATACACAAGCCCAAAGGTTAATAATAGGAATAGCAATTAATAATACTGACCTTGCCAATGGGAAGAGTGTTCTTGTCATACTTATTAAAAGGCAGTCCTATTTATACTGTATACTGTGGTGCAAATTCGGACCCAATATGCTGAGTACCAAATTAATGCAACAACACCAGAAATTAATTTACCCCATTATCTCCATGTTATCAGTCCTCTGACTTTTCCTCCCTTTAAAATGCATCATTCACTACTGTCATTTTAAATAGAAATGCTAGGTCTTTAATCAATTCTGACATTTCCACTAGAAAATAACATCAAGCTCACTTACACAGATAAAAATTTATTTGCCTGCAGCTGATTTGTTGTAGTGCTTTGGACCTATTCATTTCTCAGAGAGGATTTAGCTTTTTATGGTCTTTTGATACCATGGGATAATAAATAGGAAATCAGTACAAAGGGGACATTCTCACTTTTATAAGTCCAACTCCCCACTCCCTAGACCTGCCTCCTCGCAGGGCTACTCAGACTGACTGACTGACTGACTAACCTGCATCTTCTATTGTCAAAGATCCATCTCTTTTATTTTGTATCACATTTCTGACTGGCTGGTCAGTAAGCCCTAATAATAATCATGTTTCATGTCTCAGAAATCTAATAGTCAAGTTACTCATTGTTACAAATTGCAGCTAAGCTATGTGGGTTAGTCGCGTTATCCCTACTTTAAAGGCAGGGAAACTGAAACAGAAAATTAACACATTTGCCTGAGGCTACACATGGATTTAAGAGCAGATCCAGGACTGGAACTGAATTTAGACCAAGCTCCTTCTTAAAGATTCTTAAGTGCGCTATGGAAAATGCTTCTTTAAAAAAGAAACATAACATAACCCTTATTTTTCATCAATTTTGTATCCTAGTCAAAATACATACACTTTTTTTTTAGCTCACATTTCCATTTTTAAAGATGAGATTTACCCAGCTTAAAAAAAAAAAAAAAAAGTGTGGTGATACCTTTCAACTACATAGACCAGTTTACTTTGGAAAAAAGTACTTAACATGAGATTGTGAGCAGTAATGGGAACAGAAATGCTTGTTATTAGGCTACTTTAAACAATATTTGCTGAATGTTACTGTATAGTTACAGGTCAACAAAACATAATGAGAAGTCCAGTATTAGTATAGATAAGGTGCTCTTGCTCACCTCATGTGCATCAGTTTTCACCATAATGCGCTTTCAGTGCTTTCAATGCTTTCAGTATCAAAATACTTAGCATGGGTCTAAACACCGAAAAACATATGGGACAATCATATACTGTGGTTGAGAGTTATGTACCAAGTCGTGTCATTCATGTCACTGAAGCAAGACATGCATTGCCTGCCCTTTAGCTGTGGCATGTCATCAAAGCTATATGGTATGACTGAGCACAGATGGCATGCCTAAAAAGCAGGTGTACAATATAACTTTCCTGTTACTGACACGTAGATATTTCCTCTTCCTCAGTGTCCACCCCTAGATGTTTGCTTGCCTAGCCTTCTACAGGAACTATAGAAAGTCCTGCTCATCTTGCTCACCCTCGGTGCCTGGAATTGTACAGTCAAAACTCTATACAGAAAAAGTGTTCGCCTTTTTTTTAATTTTTTTTTTATTTATTTATGCTGACAGCTCCATTCTGAGCATTTTTAGAGTCCTGATTTGAGGGAAGTGGGTGCAGATCTCATTCAAATAGTCATTCTCCAACACCATTAGCATTACCTGCCAAAAATGAAAGTGGCATATGAATCACAATAAGCTTCTCATGAATTTGTGGATTTAGAACCTGCCAAGGAAAGATATACATGAGATTTCAAAGTCCCACCAGTTGAAGGGACTTTGAATAGAATGTAAAAGTATGTTTATCCAAAGACCATCTTATTGATGACCCGTTCTGTAAGGGCTACAGACATAAGCGATTCCAGGGAAGGGTAATACTAACTGAAAATGTTTCAGTTCTCATCTTTCACTTACAAGTGAGATAGTGAAAGTGATGAATCTGCTAATTGTAACTATGTCAGAAACCTTTCCTGAGGTACTCCTTATTGAAGTGCTACTGTGACACTTTTGTGTGAGAAGAGCTTTAAAATCCTCTGGGAAATATCCCAGTTGCTTTCCAGTTCCTTTCAGACATGTAAATATCTTTATGTTTAGACATGAGTAGAGAGGGGTGGAAAACAAAGTTCAGCGAGGAGTAGAGTGGGGTTAAAAGCATCCACATAGATCCAGGAGCCAAATACATACATGTGTCTTTTTTTTTTTTTTTTTATCTGTATCTGATGTTAGCTGGGAAAATGAAATATTCATTATCAAGAAGAAATGCTGCATAAATGTGTGCATACCTGAGATTTATTTTAACCCATGGTTGATAGAGAAGGCCATCTTCTGCCTGAAAGTACAGATGAGCAACACAGCTCGCAGTAATGCTCAGATACTTATGTTGTTCTCAACTAATATGTACATTATCAAGTATGGTTTATTTCCAGCTTGTAGTATATGAATAGTGCTATATGAGTGAAAAACACTACATGTTACCTAGCATTCCTTACGATTGTTTGCTTGCTTCGTGGTTTGCTTTAAGCTAAGCACATCAGAAACTGAAAATAACATTTGGGTCTGTTTTCCTTCTTAGCATAAAAAACCACAGCCTAGGTTTTGTAAACTATTTATATGTTGTTACTTGTGAAACACAGCAAAGAAACCTGCATACGAGCATGGTCTACATGTAGATGTCTCAGCAGCTTGATGAAATATTAAGACATGGTTTGAGTAACTATTCCAACTGGTTATAAGCGTTACCTGTTGTAGATGAAAATGGTAGTGAACAAGTACAACCATGGACTGTAGCCTTCTGTGCATATTTTAGGTGCAAGTGGCCATTATCAGCAGTACCTCAACCTTGTCTGATGTTTCATCTCACTATTGACTCAGTGGAAGGTAGTCAGACTTTTTCTGAAGGTATTGTCAAGGTATTTCTGCAGTCTTTTGATTATTCTACTCTTTGTTGGTTAGACACCAATCTCCCGAGCTTAGGCCTATGCCACCTCACCATCTGAATGTCTCTCCTGAAAATTTGTTTTCTGAAATAGGAATCTTGTCAGTCATAACAAATTCATCAATCTGTCTCCAGACTGGCTGAAGTGTCCTCCAATCACTTAGTGAAGACCCGTGTTTTCCAGCCTTGATGCTACACAGTACCTCAGTCCATTCAGCTTCTCTCCAAGATGGTAACTACTTTCTGTTCTACATCTCTTACAGGAGATCCTTGGATTACTTAAAAAAGTAAAATGCATCCTGTAGATTTCCTCTTGAAACTTTGCTTTATGAAAAAGATCAACTTATTGTGGGTACATCAGTGATATCCATATACTCACTCTGTTTTGCCTGATTGCTCTCTCCATCTTCTGTAAGTCTAAACATTATAATTTTTTAAAGGACTGAAGGAGTTATATTAATATTTGTGTGAACCATTTTTCCTGCACATTGTCTGTTCTTCTTTTCTCCTTCCCTCCTTCCCCTTGGTGTCTGGTTCATCTTGGCTGCTTTTAAAAATTCTGTTGCCTCTAGTGAGGGACTGCCAGATTAAACCAGTGAAGAGAAACCAGGTGACTGTCTACTTTTATGAATATAGGTTGTGTATAATAAATTCAGGTTTTACATCTATGCAAATTAAATCATCATATGATTCTGACTACATGCATTTTTTATCAAATATGGCATATATTTCACAAATTATATTTAACTTGTAGTCATGTTGCAATTTTAAATACCTAACTAGGAGTTACAAGGTGTGCCACTAGATCTTAGTAAATAGGTTTAGTAACCCAGAAGAAATAGAAGAAATTCACCTTTTTTCTTGTATTCCTGGTAAGTTCAGTGAAAAAGTTTTTCCTGCTATAGGTGATAATATAAACACCTTGCACACTGTTTGTCTTTAGAGACAAAAATACATTTTGTTACTAGAAATGTGGAGATTTTGTAGGGGCCCAAACAGACCATGGCCAGAATAAGGAAGTTTCAAAGCAACATGTCTTTGGTCTGGAGTTTACAGCATCTAGTTAGTAGAGCTTTTTGCTAATGTTTCTATCATGCATTGGAAGTCAAATGTCAAAATAAATTTTTTACTTCCAGAAAATGATATATTTTCACCTCAGGAATACTGTGAAGTGAAAATAGGATTTAGCACAATTCTTTCTGGGGGATTTATCGACAGACAGGGCAGTTTTAGTGTCAAGCCCTAAGCCTAGCAATATGATTCCCAGCCTTAGGTGCACCATACTGAGCTATGACAAGGATTATGCTGTGAAGGTAACAACTCAATGCTTTCCATGTCAACTCTCTTCGGCAACTACTGCTGTTTTTTCTTAAATAAAAAGATATTTTGATGAGCACAAAGATGTTTCTGTCAATACTTGTGTTTTGATCAATAAGAGGATCTGGATGGTGTGAAATGGGGGACTCAGTTGGAACTGAAACGTGAACAAACAGCTGTGATTCACAAAACCTCTGCTAAGCAGTTGCCTAAACCTCAAAACACTACGGTTGCCTGCCATGATTCATGCCTTGGAGTTAGGTCCTGTGGCTCCCAAGTGGCTTTTTCAGGAGTGTTCATGCCCACCCAATTCCCCTGGACCTCAGGACCATGATATTCTTCCACTCAAGTGTCCTGGTCATCTTGGTCTCCTGGTCACTCCTGGACTGTGCCCAGATTCCCTGACATTACTGGCTTTTTGACAAAGTGCAGCAGGGTCATATCAGTGATGATGGATGATGGGACTTATTCCCAGGACTATTTTAACTCCTTTTTTTTTTTTTTTTTTTTTTTTTTTTTTTTTTTTTTTTTTTTTTTTTTTTTTTTTTTTTTTTTTTTTTTTTTTTTTTTTTTTTTTTTTTTTTTTTTTTTTTTTTTTTTTTTTTTTTTTTTTTGAGGGGGATGTTTTGTGTATTCCACAACAGTTTAACATAGTGCAGACAGAAGTAATCCCAAGAAAACTCAGTGTGTGCCCCAGCCCTGGGAATAACATAAACATTAGATTATGATCTTGAATTCATATGTGCTCAAGGGCACTGTTTCAGCAGAAGGGTCGAGACTGCCTCTTCCAAAATAACCATCAGCCTGGTGGTCAGAGTCTTCCCTGGGGTGAGAGGAGTTGTGAATTGGGGCCTTTCAGGGCAGGAGAGATGAATCCCATGATTGTGTGAGTGCTCTAATCACAGAGTTGTTATATAGAGGGAGATGGGAAGCCAGCTTTTCCTCCAGCTATGTTTTAATAAAACATAAGTTTTGAAGGAAAGATCACAGGAACCTATTTTCATAAAAAGAATCAGGGTGTAGATACTGAGTGGATGGAGGCATCTCTCAGACAGCTCTGGGTAGAGACCTGTCTTTAGAGGTAACCCTCAGGTAGAGCCCTGGCTTAAGAACGAGGCAGGATTTTAGATTTGGGACAAACCTCATGTTTTCCCTGGTTAACTTCAGTCATCTTATGCTGAGGTCAAGACACGCTGTGCTGGCTGTTTTCCAGGCCCCCCGGGTGTCTCCCCAAGTATGCCACAGGACGGTCATGCTTTTAAACATGATACTGGATACCTGGTAGGGAACCATGGGATGAAAAATTTAGTTTTGGAGCACTAAAAGCCTTTATAGGATTAGGCCATATAAATTAGTATCTGATTATTCATACAGTTGGTTTCATATTGACACCAATACTTAGTATCTGCTGGTAACGGTTCTCTGAGTAGTGTTTCTTGTCCATTTTTACTTTGTATTGCAAAGGACCGCACAGGAAACTGTTGGATTGCATTTTATTTGTAATGAAAATTCTCGCTGTGTTTCCCATTAGATGCTCTAATGACTAGCATGGCTAGACACTCCTATTGGTTTTGAGTCCTGTGGGATACAAGGTTAGAATTATATTTTTATGGAATTTATCTAAATTAAAATGGAACTTTGTGTTAAAATTTTCACCTTTTTTAGGAAAAATGTAATTATATTCAAAGATGCTTATTTCCCCTTTAAAAATAATTTCATTTTGCTTACTTGAAAACTTCCAAAATCAGGGGACAATATATTCCTCCAAAAATAGGTAACAACATGATGGCAGTCCAGTGTACAGATTTCCTCGTGTCGTGGCATAACTGACTGCTTTTGCCACGTATAGGATGTATGGGCACAGTTGTTCAGACAGTCTGTCCCATGCTTGTTTCCTTCCCCAAACCTGCTTGATACAACTGAAGAGGAGGTTACAAAGCTGCCCTGGAACCCTTCCATTTGTAATCTACATCCTACAATATGGAATATTCTAAATATCTTGGGCTTTCCCTAGCTAACAAGCTGGTTATTCTGGCTATGCATAAAGATACAGATTTGGGTCTTAATTAACATCTGTAGTTTAATCAAACCGTTTATGATCCTGAGAAATCTGAACTGTAGACTTTCTGGTTTTTCTGATGACAGACAAATACCATAAACAAAAAGGAACTATGGCTGTAGTAACTTTTGTGGAAACCTGAGAAGTCTGAAGACCATATTGGTCAATGTCTGAGGAAGAATTTAAAAATAATAGATAGGAGAATAAATACATAGGGACTTCACAAAAGTTTTTGGTGTTTAAGTTTAAACAGCATTTTATGTCATTTTACAGGGTCTAGCTCTCCTGCAGTGACAGTGATGTAAATCTCCTGCTAGGCCCAGTTTTATTATAAAAGAAGTTGTCCCAAAAGGGAAAATCTGGAATAAATTGCCGTGAAAGTGGATTGGCCTGTTTAGTCTGGTGACCTAGTGAAACAGTGGAGGACTTTATAATCTTCAGTGCAGACAGGTCTTCATTGTTGAAGGAAGCAGGAAGTGCTAAGAGGGCTATAATTGCATATTCTTTAATAAGAAATATAATTGTTGCTTTCTCCAAGCAGATCTCAGACAGATTTTAATAGTGTGCACGCATTGAGAAGCCTCTGAAACACACCCTTCTACACAAATTTGTTCATACACATTGATATATTCTAATATGTTTACACCCTCTAAAAATGTAGTCCATGTAGAGCATTTCTGAATTGTAAGGTTCCTTACTTTTTTTTTCTTTTTTTAGATTGACTATGATGTAGACAAATATAATTGGGCAAGATTCACTAAGAGAAAAGAAGGTCCAGTAGACGTGTTTCTTTTGATACTTTCAAGTGTCTATCTTAGAATAAAGGCTTATCTTTGCCATGATTATAGTGGTCAGTCTTCACTGCAACGTCAGGGCCTTGCCATCTTTCATTGTGCAGCATGTTCAAAAAAAACCCTACAAATAACTCAGTATGGTATTTTTTTTCAAAAAAATCAAATTAGGAAAATACATTTGTGAAGTAGTATAATTTTCATTGTTGAATCTGAAGGTATCAAATCTTATGTTAAACGAGTATTAATGTAAACCTTGGTCAACCCATGGAAAAGCAGTGTTGTGCAAAGCCTATCATAACTACTGATTATGAAGTTGGCAAGAGCCGACATGAGCTTTTAACACAGCTTCAGGTGGCTAAAATTCAATTTTTCTCATTTCTTCATGTTCTGTTCTCTTGATGTAGTCATTACAAAACAAATAGCCTTCTTGACTAGCATTAGGTGTATGGCTTTCTGTGAACTGTGGCAACTGAGGCTTGAGATCTGTGAACAATCTTTTAGTTTCATCAAACTTCTTCAATGTGTAGATCTAAGAAAATCATGCCATACGTTGAAAATGAGTTCAGTCATGACTGTCTTTCAGCAGCTGTACTAAATTTGTATTGTTCTGCAGTGCTGTGTACAGCTTTTTTTCAAAACAATTGAGATCAGAGATATATATTGTTATTTTTATTACCATTGAGTATCATACTTCAAAAGCCTTGAATTCTTCTTTCTGTGAAATGTGAAGTTAAGAAAATACTAGTTTTTTATCCCAGGATAGTCATAGCTTCAGTTTAATTGAAGAAAAAATACATCATGGAAAGATAGATTCTCCGTGATGGCTGAAAATGTTAAAAGTTTCAAGGTCTGTGCTCATAAAGCTCTTTTTTTTTTTTGTATAACTACAAAAAAATCCCAAACAAAAAAAACCAAACAACCCCCAATAACAGCAAAACAAAACCAAAAGTGCTGCATTCTCTTGTAAACTGTCCAGTGGCTTTAAAATATAAATGTTTATCTGATAATAAGTGGTGTGAGATCATCAATTCCTTTTATACCTTCCACTAATCGATCATCCCCTGATAAAGGCTTCCATTGTTCAGATGGCCCATGTGTGAGGTATTCCACTTGAGTTCAAGAGGGGTATTCAATATCATTTACCTCATGCAGGAAAGAGTAGGACAGCCTACAGTATATTCATACAACTGGGGTTTAGGAAAAATTATATTAAAAATAATATCTCCAGAAAAAAAGGATCACTACTGTTTGACATAGTTAATATGATTTGTCTTTTTTAAAACTGCATGTTAAGGTAAGTTGTATCTGGGCAAGCAGGAAAATGAAATCGTGGTTTGCTACTGCTTGGCAATATTCATGCAGTGAGTCAAGTCAACAATACTGAGGTTGAGCAGAACACAAACCAAGGAGGTTGCCCATGCAAATGATACATCCTGGTTGCTTCCTCATGAACTCTTCCATGAAATCCTGCTGCACCCATCTTGATTGCATATGCTAATCCTAGCTTCTTAATTGACTCATAACAGATTTATCTGGATTTCCAACTTCCTCTTCTCTTTACAATGTTAATTAAAAGAAAAATGATTACATTTAAGATATTCATGACAGTAGCAGAGTTTTCTGCTTAGAGGCGTTCAGGGCCAAATTTTGCTTTTATTTAGATAGGACTATTTAAAATCAATGAGCTTAAGACTGTTTTGCACTAGGGACCTTTTGATAACCACATAGTGAAAAAATGGCCTTAGAAGCAGTGGAAGAGAGTTCATATAGTATATTTTCTAAATTTTACCTTGTACAGTAAAATTGAGAAAAAGCTTCCAACTTTTAGTATAAAATATACATAAGAGTCAAAAGCCAGTTTGTTTAGATGAAAATGGGCTCAGAAGTGCTCATGGAGACTTGTATATTCTCCCTATCTTCCCCTAAATCACTCACTATCACTATTAGGCCTCCTTTTACTCTATATATGGAATACAGAGATTTTGAGTCATGTCCCTAGCATAAACAGGTAATTGTCCTTTGTTATTTCCTAAGCCAGATGCAGAGCTTGTTTATTTTTACTCAGTATTTAGGAAAACTTTAAATAATAGTTATGGTTTTTGTCCTATGGACAAAATGAGATGTAATTAAAGAAGTAGAATGAAAATTCTCTTCCTTTTTTTTTTTTTTTTTTTTTTTTTTTTTTTTTTTTTTTTTTTTTTTTTTTTTTTTTTTCATTCCTATTATGTACTTGTACAGGGCTTTTTTTTTTCCATATTTTTGTTGTTGTTTTTGCTTTTATTTCTCCTTAGCAAGGCACTTTGTAGTCATGCTCTTGCTTGGTAACCCACCATATTGTTGTTGGTAATTTGGGGTTTTTTGTATTCACTAGATTAAATCATACTATCCTATTTGGGATCTTCCCACCATTACAGCTTTTGCCACCCATAACCTTATTTTATGATCAAAGGGGAAATAAAGGGAAAGCAGTAATGTTAATAGGCTTTCCCATGCAATCTCTCTGGGAATGGTCTTTTTATAAGTGTCTTGAACTTGACCTCTTCAGAAGGCCCAGAGGTCCAACACACATTTTTAAAGTTGCATTTAAATTTTAATATTTTTATTCTGTGAAGCCATTTAAAACCTGGCCCTCAAAACACAAAGCATAAATCTTTCAGGACAGTCATACAGGAAAATTGATGTGTGCGGAAGAGAAATTCCGGAAAACCCCTACAGCTCTGTTGCTTTGCTTTTCATGTTGTTTTATAGATACGTTCCCTACAACACTACCAAATAATCAAACAAAATCCAATGAATAATATTGTGATTTCATCACTCTGGCATTTGAACTTGCAAATACAATTTAGCAATGAATTAGGAGAGGAAAAGTTTTGCATTGCCCCACCCTCATTATAAAAATGTTCTTCTGAGCCAAGCATTTGAGGCATTAGAAAGATTTACAGTAATAATATAAGTAGCAGTAATGAACTTGGGAACAAGGGAGTCTTGTAAGAGATTCTCAGAATTAGAGAGAGGTTTTGTAAGCAATTCTATCAACACTAAATAAATATTTAGGAAGATTGTCTTCTCTTAGTAAGTCTGTATAATAATTGTAGTGGTAATAGGAAGGATATGATTTGGATATGAGAAGATACGTATCTCTGAGTCCATTCAACTTGTTTGTGTAGGTGAATCTAGTTCTCATTAAAGGTACTGGTTTGACTGTCCTGATTGCTACAGTCTTCTTTCCATGAAAATGTCAGCTTTGTCACCTGTTCTGCAAGGTTTTCAGCCATCCCTCAGTTCATCTGAGGGCAATCTCTTCTGTCCGCACTCTTTTTTTTTGGGATGGTCAGCAAGGCAGCCAGATGTGACATGGCAATTTGATAATATACTTGAAAAGGAAAAGAGCATGTGTTAAATAATTGAACTTGACCTGTAGGTGTTAAATAATTGAACTTGACCACTGTATGGTCTCTGACCATACTAATAAACAGAGAAAACTGGGGAGCAGGGGAAGGCAAGGCATGAGGGAGGAGGGCAAGAGTGTCTACCTGTCTGCCCTGCCTCCCTGCTCAGTGTCCTGCTGTGAAGGGAACAGCCAGGATGGAGTGTGACTTCTTGTTCCTGACACTCACCCTTTCTTCCCATGTGCGTGGCTGAGCCGAAGATGTGGGCACAGAAACAGGGAATCCCGTTGAAATTGCTGGAAAAAAACTCTCATTAACTTAATGAGATTTGGAACATTACAAGGGAACTCCAGCTGGAACCAGATCTGAACCCAAGTGCGAAACATTCCTGAATACACTACCACAAACTTGTTTCAAGGAGAATATGTGCTCAGACATACAAATGGCTAGATTCTGATCTTGGTAATGCCAGTGTGAGTCTCTTGACTCATACAAACTGCACTCAGAGGACTAGCCCTGAAGACTATAAAATGAAGAGGCACACATGCCACAGGAGACTGTGAAAGGAGGGTGGAGCTACAGGGATTCAGCCACACACCTTGCTGGAACACCTTAAGACAGGTAGACCTGGCAGCAGTTGGCTTAGGCGGGACTTTCATCCTGCATAATCACTACTTTCCATAATTAAGTGCAGAGTCTGACTGGGTTCACACTTCGTTGTGCTGCAGTCTAGCTATGCTCAGATCCTTAATACCAGACTTCTTCCCCAGCTCTCAACAAACACACTGTGCTTTCATTTCTTTAAGATCAGTAGCTGAGCTGCCGTGACTGTTGGGCTTCTCGGGGGGAAGAGGACTGCCTTGTGAATATCAAAAAGATAGATGGAGGAGAGAAGAAACAGATTCTCCCTTCAGCATAATATGATAAGGCAGCAGGCTGGGCTCAAAATAGGCAGAGAAAGTGCTGAATGACCCAAGTGATGACAGGCTTGGTGGCATTCTCCTGCATGTATAGAAGACACTTGTTTTGTCCATATGTCTCCATACTGTAGCTGAGAAACTACTGCAGAGTTCTCCTGCAGTGATACTCAGACCACAAGTTTAGTCTGAAGGGGAAAGCCAGTCTGTTTCCATCTAGTTTATAAACTGCTGAAAAATGTCAGTAGAATAAAGATCTCTACGTTAACTAGTCTGTATTCTTTTCCATCTGTGGAAGTACCAAAAGCTCTTGCTTCAATTAAAGGTTATGTGAGATTTCCTGGAATATAAATTGGCTCTTGATAGCGCTTTGACTTGTCACCTATTTAAGAGAGTTTTCATTATTTTCTGATTACTTACCTAGCATTGCCAAATTTTACTTTTCTTTTATTAAGTAATTTAATACTCAGAGCTCACAAAAAACTAAACATGTCATCCATCTCTTTCATTTTAAGTGATTCAAAGCAAACTCCATTTCTTAAAGTAGATCCTTTTTTTTTTTCCACATGGCACATCTGAACTTGCAGTGAGACTAATACCAAACAAATAAAAACTTTCTTTTTTGAAACTTTTGAACAAGTTAAAACACATTCAAAACTCCATTCGCAGTAATTGATACTAATTAAAATGCTGAAGCTGCATTAACAAGAAATGAAAAGGACTATTTTGGGTCTTATCTTTTGCAACCTGAATGTTTTTCATGCTCAGCTTTTCATAATTTTGGAAATATTATACCTTGTATTATTTCCGTGGAAAATGCTATTGCTGTTTGGCATTTTATGGGGTGTGGTTTATAATTTTATTAACACCATCTGCTGTTTAAAAGATAATATAGAATGTTTAAAAATTACCAAAAATGCTGGTGTACACAGAAACAGGAGCAACATTTGCAATTTGCTCTTTGCCTGGCAATTTATCTGCACATAAAGCTGATTCATATTGAAGACAGTTGAATTTAACTCCTTATGGTTCATGGAATGCTTTAAATATCTCCACTGGACTATACATTAAAACACTATTAGGATCATGAACACATTCTGTATCTGAAACATCCTTTGCTGCCAGATCTCCTTAAAAAAGCTAAAGGGTAAGAAGGGAAATGAAAGGCCATGTTATGAAGGGACTAAGGACCCTGAAGATCACCTTCAACCAGAATTGCAGAACTACGTGTCTGAAAGGGAAAGGCGGGCCAGCAAGATGAATGAGGAATGGATTCATTTGCGTGACTTATGTTTCTGCTAGAAACACTTAAGCACATCTAAAGGCAAAAAAAGAGCTTTTAATTACTGAATAAACCTTTTTTTCCTGAAGCTGAATGGAAACACAACATCATGTGCAGGTGGTTTTACACAAATCACTCCACCGGCAGCCTGAGAGCAAAGCCAGTTAAAATACAAAGGCAGGAGAGGTAATAAATACATGAGGTAGGGGATGCCTGAGTGAACTTGGAGAAAAATCAGTGCTACAAGACCAGGAGAGATACCTGTGTTTGGCCTGTGTCTTGGCCAGGTGGAGAACTATTTCAGCTTTGCTTATCAGGCAAAGCATCAAGGCCTTCTCCGATCTTTGTCTGTTACCTAATTGCTTGAAATAAATAGCCAGTTGCATTTAGGGACAAAGGAGAGACAAACACTATTAGGTAAGAGTTTGCCAGTCACAATTTGAGTCTTCTGGATTTATGGGCCAGAGACAATTGCTCTTTTTGCTACAGATGTACAAAAGAGAAGATGCATTCCAGCACGATCCCACAAAATAAAATTTGTAACGCTTTGGCTTCCAGCTACAGATTTCCTATCTGAAGAGTATGCTGGGGCAGACAAATCCTCCTGTTACCAAGGAATAGAAAATCCTTGTCAAGGAAAGGCCCATCAGCCTGTTACTATCTGCCTACATAGATATTTTGGACTGACAAAAACTACATTTCAAAGTAACAAGAATCCAGGTGACCGACATTTTATTTAACTCCATACCATAACCTTATCTATAAGGAAAAATGGCCTAACATAGCTATTCTGGGGGGAAAAAAGAGTTCTACCTGCTCCTGTACAGTATTCATATTCTAGGGTAAAAAGCCCAAATCCCAAACAGACAAAAACTTTTGCATGGGTGTATACACTTTATCTTGGAATTAGACTGATTTTTATTCTAGAATAATTATACCACTACTCACAATGCACAGTAATTATTCCCAAATAAAGTCTTTTTTTTATTGCAATGAAGTGTCCACAGGGAGCTATCACAGAGTAGTTATCCTGGAATTGCTATGCTGCTTAACTTCCCCCGTGTAGACAAGCTTTAAGAAATCATATCCAAAAGAAGATCAAGGAGGAAAAAAAAAGTGTCTGTGCATGTGTTACAGCATAAAGTGTGAGTGTTAGAAGTTATACATTGTAATGTAGATGCTGTAAACCACACATTTATCCCAGGAAGGTACACGATAATAGCAGCAGAAAAGGATTTTGTGCAAACGTGTAATAAGAATTCATGCCTTTTCTTTTTTCTTTAAAAATTACTTTCAAATATTTCAAATTGAGCTTTCATCTTTATTCAATGAAGATGCACTGTTTACTCAACAATTTTATGGTATTTCCTCTCTGGAACTGCTGGAAAGCTGTGATTAACAGCGATGTTCAGTCTTTTGGAATACGGTAACCTCGATATGGTACTGAGTCGTAACTCCTTAAATGAGCTGAAATACTCAACCTGTGGCATGTGCCTCAACAACAAATTAAACTCAAGGACAAGAATGAAGAATGTTTTATAAGATGAGCTTGTACACCTCCTATTAGATTAATACTTTCCTGAAAGGCATAGTGCAGTCCACCCTCTCTCTTGCTTCAGGTTGAGTGATGTATAGTTGCAACTGTATTCATTATGTTTAGATCATGTTTTCATGCTCTTGTACCTTGAAAAAAAAATCCATTAAAACTACTAATAAGTCACAAGAGTTTGTGGTCCTGGGTGGAAATCTGACTATTCTGTCACTTTATGTCACTCTCAAGGCTTCTTTAACTGTTGGTGACCCAGAGGATCATCTCCTCTGACTCTTGTCATGTCCCCGTGAGAGAGGTACCCTTGCAGTATCCCTTGACTGTCTCAATCTCATCCCTGGGACACACACTGTGTGACATGCCATTGGACTTGTTCCCGCAGTCACTGTGGTATCCCTGGTAAACCCATTCTACCACTTGGTCCCATGTCCATGTCCCAGCAATGTGCACACATGCTGAAGCACGTGGCCACACACAGCATTGGAGAAGGTAGGGAGGAAGAACAAAGTGTTCAAGCATAAGGCAGAAAGTGCTAGCTCTGTTGGGAGCATCAAAACCCATTGACCAGGCACCATATCTACTGGTCAAGGCCCCTTGACAAGCACCAGTGTTAACTCCATGTCTGGTGCACAGCACCTGGCTGGTAAGAGCTGCTGCCTCCAAGCCCAGATCCAACATTCCCAGATGCTTTGGGTACATATCACTAGCCAAACAATGCTCTGGGAGTCTCCTAGACAAGGAATGATTGACCCTGAGCTGTAACTGTGGGATAGGTGGAGAAGCACCACTGTGGGGTTTTTTGCCCCTTTTTTTATTATTCCTGGACCAGGCTGGTTGCCCATCCCAGGGCAAAGGCTGGTAGGCACTGTCTTCTGGAAGGTCACCAGTTAGCCCTCTCCAGATTATTTGTTTAGCAGCTTGTTTGCAAATCCACTGGCTTTCCAAATCCAAGCTCTGTAAGGTGTCTGCCAAGCCTTGCTGTGACCTTAGGTGCTGCCTCAGTAGACACGGCTACAGCAAGAGGAGAGCCATGTGCAATGCCATCTGGACCCATGCTGGCGAGGTGACCCTCCCTCCGGCACTCCGGTTGTAGACACCTGTGCCTGTGTCTGCCTCCAGAGCCCCAGCCCCTGATCCTCTCAGATCTCTCCCTGGGAACTGCTCAAGAATCTCCCTCTGTCTCTCCTCTCTGTGGACAATGGTGACGAGCCACTGTCTGCCCACCCCAGCTAGTCCAGGGCCCTGCAACATGCACAGTTGGGATGTGGATCTCCGTGGTTCCTGTACAAGGATGGTGGAGATGTCTGTGCAACCTCCTGGGACCCCTGCTTGCCCCTGCAGCCACACAGTGCATGTAGGCACCGCCAGGGACTGACTTGTCCTTTGCCGTCACAGGCTCTTATAGCTCTCCACAGCTGCTCCAGAAAATGGGGCGGAGAGGGGGAGCTAGCCTTAATGCCCCTTTAATTTCAGTCAGTTTGAGAGGACACTCTCAGCAAGTATACGTAAGTAATAGTCTAATAATCAGTATTGAGAAGAACATATCAAATAATGTAGGGATAATTTCCTAAATGTAAAAACACTTTTCCTAATTTCTTGTTTGGAGAAATGTAGGGGAAAAAAAAAGACCCACCAAAAAAACCAGTTGGGAGGGGTTGTTTGTTTTTGTGAGTCTTCTAGCTCCTGTTGTGTTTTCATCTTGCTCAGCAGGACTGCCAGACCTTTCTCTTCACGTTCTGATACTTCTTCTTTGAGATCTGGATGAAAAAAGTAATTGCAGAAACATTTGAATTTTTAAAAAACATATTACTGAACTTTTTTTAAAGAATTGTCAGTAATGTTTGGACTCAAATATGAGAGCTGGCTCATGAATCCCATGCTGGAGTGATAATATTCGAATTTTTTTGGCACCAGATACTTGTTTCTATTGCTTTCAACTATTTTCAGGCAGGAAAATAAAATATTTTTGCTGTTTCTGATAATCAGCCTGTTCTTGCACACTTTCTTAATTGTAATATTGCTAAGGACAATCTTGTTACCCATTCAAACACCACGAGAAGATGTCCCAGTTAATGCCTTTGCAATAGAGCAGTCCACAAATGTGGAGGTATTCCCATATTGGTTTGCACTTAGTTTATGGTCTGTGTAGTTTTTCTTCCTGCAGTCCTGATCATTAGCACTAGAAAAATGAGCTGTGCTACAACTCAGGCTAACTACTCTAACACATTTTAAGTAAGAGTTGTGCTGTTTAAAACCATGTCAGCAGGTTGCACACTGATGGGAATATAACTCAACTTTTTACTCTGTAACACTTGTATTACTGTCCACTCAAACTCCTCTCCGTCGTGCCCTATATACCTCACCTTATGAGCAGCTTGCCCTCGGTTCATCAGCCACTGTGACTCTAATAGAAAGAATGTCATATATTTAGTCATGAATTCCCTTGTCTTGTTTCCCCTCAGTGCTGGGGTTTCTCTGTCACATCTTCCAAATCTACAGCCTCGGGGAAAAAAAAGGTGAATAAATGCTTTTAAAGCTTGTTTCTTTTTGTTCTGCTATAGATCAGGGAAGTATATTCCGACACCTGAAAGGTCCAGGTAGTACACAGACCTGTAAGAGAACACTTGCTGTGTTTCCCTTGCATGACTGAAAGGAAAGGTCTTTTCTTTCCAGAACATTCCCTGCATTTCTGTAGGACGCTTATTTTGCAATTGCAACTTCTTTTGGGATTCATGTCCCCAAGAGTTTTTTTGCGGAGAAGTGCAAGTTGATCAGCCTGATATTTCTGACTCTCTAGTTGCATCAGGGGGGTTGGTGTATATGGAATGATCTTGGCCTCGTGAAGATCAAGATGAGGATTGCAACAGAGACTATATAGACATTTTTTTTCTGTTTTGATTCCAAGTTGAAACTGCTTAAGAAAAGTCAGCCTCCATTTTCAAAGTGGTGAATGACTGGTCTGAAATAGGTGGCCAGGAATCCCTTGGTGATGGACCTCACACAGTTCATGCAGTTCTTAAGTTCTACTTGGCACTTAATAAAAGAAAAACAAACAAACAACCTTAATTTAACTGTGATGTTTTTCCAAAACAGTGTGTTGCCATGTAAATCTACTGGCCCAAAGACAGTTACAGAGGCTGCCTATGTAGCAAAGCTGTGTGGAGACACCACAGCCCCTATGGACTCTCAGCCACAGAGCTAAAAATGGGATTAACCCTAGCATGGCAACTCGTGTACAATAAGGTATATTTGTTTTGGTGGAATGCCTATTACACCCTTTATTCCTTGTTACTCTTGATGTTTCATCTCCTGATACTAAGGTGTATCAGAGTATAAAAATAAGCTTCTTTTGTGCACTGGATATAAACAGAATCGATTTAAATGTGCCATTTCAGATCCAACAAAAAGTCCCTTGAGGTTTAGCTTTATCAAATGTGCGAACTTTACCCAAGACCTATGGTGCTGACAATTCCGTATGATTCATAAAGAAACGTTCTGTTTACACATCAGCATAAGCTTCAAGAAGTAGAATTTAAACGTGGCTTGAAATATAGGACAGAAATCGAATGTAATAATGAAAACCATTTGATTTTCCCATAAAAGTAGCAGATACAAGGTCAGCAAGTGAAACAATAATATGTGTACTAGTAACAGTGCTTCAGTCAGGCTCCCAATTCCAAGTTTTTGTTCAGAGGCTTGTGACTCATTTATAAATATTTACCAAGGTGGCAAAACTGGCACCAGGAAGCTTCCACTTAAAACACCAGATTTTTCTAAACAAACATTTTATCAGAGGAATAGGTGTTCCATCTTGAAGTTTTGTGAAATGATGTAGGAAATTTCTACTCTGATATGGAGTATCCTAATGCAGAACACTCATAGGACTGCAAAACAACAAATGCAGAAGTGGACAGTTTTACATTTAATTTACTTTGTTTTCTTAAAACCAAGCTTGGGTCAAAACAGATTTAAAAGAAGAAAATAACCAGCTTTCAAATGTTTAGGAATAATTTAAGCATAATTCTACTTAAAGCTATCTATCTTGAAAATGGTCCAGTCCAGAGCTAACGAGGAGATATCTGTACATGCCACTCTTGGTTTTGCAGCTAGCTGAGTCCTGAATTTTCAGGAAAAAAATATATGTGCTATTATAAATCTCAGAAGCATTATTTCACTTGGAAACACATTTGAAAGAACTGCGTGTTCTCAGAAGTGTAGTCACATTAGTAGTAGTTCATTAAATGGTTCTAACTTTTTGAAGCGTGTTAAGTCTGCAGTGTCTATTCATCTGAAGTAAAATTTCAGACTGAAAAGTTGTAGATGTCTGATAGTACAGAAGTTACTGTTGTTATAATTCAGTCTTTTCTGTGGTTAAATGATAGGGTGGAGAAGGGTGAGGGTGAAGCAAGTAACTATCTCTTCTCTCCATCTAATTTGAGGGAACATTAAAAGATGAATGAGAGCAGGATTTTCTTAATTTTACAGCAGCTCCTCAGCTCTCTGAGTTTAGATATTTTATTTATTTTTGTAACTTTCTGATAAAATGGGGCTCCATTGAAGAATCCTATGTGTAAGGTACTGCCTTTTCAGAGGCAGCATTTTCCTAGACTGAAAAAGCAGGATTTCCAAGCAGCATCAGATGCTCTTCGGGAGCAGAATCCTGGCTCTCTCTGCTCTACCTCCCATATGTCGGTTGCTCATGTTGTAGGTCACTAATGAACTCTAATAGACCTTAATGATAAAGAAGTTCTGCTGAAATCAAAGGTATACACAGGGCAGCACCACTTCTCTCCACAGCAGGTCAACAATCAGAATTGATGTGCAAATGGCCACTGGCAGATGCTTGTTAAAGATTGATGACTTTTCCTTTTTTTTTT
>NW_020955289.1:335466-341499 GCF_003031625.1 Empidonax traillii | reverse complement strand
TGTCTCTCTTTGGGAAGCTGTAAGAGTGTTATCTGATTTGCCATGATCTGTGAAATTGCATCCATGAATTGCCTAAACTTTTTCTTTTTTCCTTTTTTTTTTTTTTTCCCTCCACAACTCTATATTTATTACTTAACTGCTGTGGAGCATTTGGTCAAATAGTAGGATCATATTTATATTCTAGCAGTGATATGTGACCTCAGTCAAGGATCAGGGCTAGATGGTGGGGATTTTTCACAAGTTGTTTTGTTATCTTTAAATTAATAAGGAAATAGATTATTCTGACCCAGCAAGTTTACAATCAGAGTCTACATCAGGATACAACAAGGTGCCGAGACAGATCAATAGGCAGTAAGCATGTTAAGAGGAAAAGGAGGAGAAAAGCATATTTTTTCCATGAGAAACAGTAATTTCCACTCTTTACCTGTTTGATCACTGTTTCTTCTGGGATATAGATTCCAGGAAAGACTATTTGCAAGTGAATAAGTCCTCCATCCTGTGAGCACCTGTGCAAGTGACTAAATCCATACATTTGCTTTAGAGGATTGAGACTCCAGAGTTTTACACTTTTGTAACTTCAGCCTCATGTTTGATTCTGTTTTTTGATTACCTTCTTGTCTAGTGTCATAATGACAAAAAGGCAATCAGGCACTTCTGCTTTTATATTTACAGTAACTTTGAGTGATCATATGGGGACTCACACAGGAAAGCATAACTTACTTTGAACCTCCTACCCTTTACTCATGTATGGCTTAAAATAAGTAGGCACAGTTATCAGACTCTTGTCAGGACTTGTAACTTGTCTGCAATAACAAGGTTAACCAGCAATAGCTGTCTATGCTCTGTGGTTGCATGCCAGTAAAACACTGACAAATTGAAAACTGTAATGAGAATAAACACATTATGAATATACCAAGCACATTGACACTTTTACATTAGGAACTGCGGTCATGGTAAGTTGCCTTGTCCTAGCCAACCCCTGCCTTTTGAAATAGGGCCCCATTTTAAACTTATCAGGTGCTCTAAAACAGTGGTAATAAACGTGTCCCGTGTGCCATAATCCTGTGTTTTCAAGACGTGGTTTAAAATGATTTGCCTGCTTGGTGTATTCCTACTTCCCTCAGTAAACAAGACTGAAAGTTAATAACAAGAATGGTTTCATAAATGAAAACATAAATTGTCACAGAGCTGAATAGAGTTATAATTTATAGGCAATCAGAATTTTCAAGTAATAATTGTTCTATTATTTTTGTTTGGGTTTCTTTTAGATTTTTTTTCTCCCCCTGCAGATATGATTTGGCATGTGTTGATTAATAAAAGATTCACTGAAAATCATTTTCCAGCACTGAATTCTCCTAAAATGAGCTCAGCGATGTTCTGTAAATCATGTAGAGGATTCTACAGAAAGGCGTGACTTCCTGCTTTGGTACACAAGCACATATACAGGTGGCAAGGATGCGAACACTGCGTTACTACACTAGAACTGAGAGCTACGGGTATGAGTCTGGCTCTTTGTGTGTAAAAGTGGAGTGCAGGGGATTGTTTGATTCCCCTTTTTACCGCTTGCATTGTTTCGGAGTGCAGAGCAGCCGCAGGCAGTCGGTGCAGTGGGCAGCCCTGGCACGGAGCAGCACAGCTCTCAGCAAGCAGGTGTGTCACAGTCAGGAGTGAGCTGCATTGGCAGTGCCGTGTGGGGAAGTTTGTGCGGCGATTGCCAGCGCTGGCTGGAGCAGTCATTATCTTTCCGCTTTACGTGAGCCTTCTCAATGACTGTTTAATTTCCTCCTTCTTCCTACTCCTCCAACAGGTGAGGTTTGGCCAGTACTCGTAGGGCTCCTGTCATGCAGGAGTGGAGTGGCAGGGTAGGAGGGAAACTTTAGACCCTGAACTAATTCAGGTAACGCAGGGTGAAGCTGCCAGTGGCTGGAAAAGAAGCAAGTGCTTTTGAGTCTCCAAAGCTGTTTGTGTTGCAGAGGATCTGCTTCCAGCTGAGCCTTGGCATCCATGCAGACAGGCTACCTTGTGGGTGTCCTAGGCAGCCCAAGAACTACGGCACTAGCCTTTGTTGTCACTCAGATTTGGGGAGCAGGATGTCAAAAAGGCAAAGGAAAGAGGTGGGGCTGTAGACCGATTATCCCTCCCTATCAGCCTATGGAGCTGGGCCAGTACCTGAGGGAAGAGTGTGGAACGTGATTGCTCACCTCCCAAGGAGAGAGGGTGCATGCCTTGAGACTGTAACTGGGTGGTTTTACTATCCTGCCAAAAATTCAGAAATTTCCCTTTTTGTATCAGGATGAAACAAGTGTTCTAAGGCAACTCTGGAGAAGCCAGTAACCTAGAGGATATTAGGACACTCACATGGAAGATAAAGACCCATGCTGCAAGCCCTGATTTTACTTAATTCTAATCGAACATTTGAACCTGCCAGAGGCCATGTACAAAACATGCCCCCTTTTCACCATTGTAGCATTTTTTCAAGGGTGGGATTTTCCCCACCTCTCTGCACAAATCTCTCCTCCACCCTGAGTGAATTGCTTAGGCAGTCAGAGAGAAGAGAGAGGCTCAGCAGAAAAAGTGTGATACATCAGCCTGGATTAAGACAGCCTGAAGCTGCAAGACTTAAGCATCGGGCAGTTTTGCCATTGCCTCACTTCAATAAAGTTTCCCTCCTGGGGAAGGACAGGAGTCATCAGAGGGAAACGGACTGCACCTGTCCACAACAGTAGACTCAATCCTGTCTTAGTCTTGGTGGCAGGGGTGAGAGGTCACTAACATGTAGGAGAAGATGTGTATTTGCAAGGGTGAACAGGCAAGGCCACCTGTCTCTAAATACTTTCTAAGGCCTGTAATCATGTTCTCCAACTTCAGCACCCTGAACTAAATGATGCAGGTGCCTACATCTTCCTGTGGGTTATCCAGAGAAATTAGGCTCTCGAATCAGTTGCCTGGATGCAGGAGATACCTCCTGTCAGCTGCCTGGCTGTACAAAAGGGTACAACTCTCCTGTAGTGCCTGTGTTACACCTGTCAGCCTTGGGCTAATATATTGGCTACCCCAAATTATTCCAAGAACTCAAGGCTTAATTCTGAAGAAAGTAATTGAATCCTGGGCTCCCACTTTTAATTACTTTGAATTGCAACTGGTCTAAGTGTCTGAAGTAAAGCATGCCTATATAGGTGATATGACAATCTCTTCCCTCAGTGGAGTCTCTGCAGAGCCTAATCCTGTAATCCTGTCATCCTGGAGAAGAGCACAAACTTGGTTTGGAAAACTCACACAGGAGCTCCCATCAATACTGGGCTCTGCTGGACTTAGACCATGTTTCCATCAAATCTCTTCTTATGCTCCTGTTTATTTTCTCATCTCTCCCTGGTGATTGATGATTGATTCTGGGTGACAGCTTACATTAATATAATTTCTTGGACCACCTTCAGATTTGGCTTTTTCAATAGAAATATGGTATTTGCCTTTTTTCCCCAATCAACAGACTTAAATGCTTTCCACTTCAGTAATTTACAGACTCAGATAGCATTGAACTGGCTTTTGGAAAATACTAAATGAAACAGATAAAAGTGTGGAAGTAACAGTATTCATCTACCCTTTTTTGCTTCTCAAGGTGTTAACTATACAAATGATGCTCTAGAATAACATTCTTTTGAGTGAGCTGAGGTTTGAGCTTTTATCCCAGGAACAACATTCCTAAGAAGACTAAATTGTTTTAACTACTTGTTCTGTCAGGTCATCTGCCATATTGATGTGTTTGGCCCACATGTAATCTTTGTTGCAGCTAAACAAAACATTTTCAGTGATCCTCTGCTTTTCTACGGCACTGCCTTTGGCTACTCTTAGTAGCCAAGCTAAGGGTAAGACTGTGCTGCAGACAGCAGCATCACATGGAGCTGTGCAATAATGCAGAGCTTCATGGAGGTTAATCTACTCTGAAAATAGAGTTTGGCTGAACTAGCCAATAGCCACTATCTCGTATTTAATTTATATGATTTAGTCCAAAAGCAACTGTTAGTCACAGTAGGAGCTGTGTTGCTAAAATAGCAGTGCACTGTCAAAGAAAAAATGCTTCAGGTGCATGTCAAAGTGGTACCCACTCAGGGCTTTGCTATAATTACATGCATGTAACTAACGAGGGAAAAAAGTATTGTAAATCTTCTTTTCAACCAGTCTTTCACTGTTCTCTTGTCTTTATCCAAACAATGGTCACAAAAGGCCTGGATCCTAGATTAAAATAACCGGAGTCAAAATTCAACATTTAAAAGAAATAAACTCCACTAGTAAACTTAAATGAAAATTGACCCTCTTAAACTGTCTTTTTAATTGATGTTTTCTTTCCAACCTTTGAAATTATATTAGCATTTTGTAAAGATTTTTGATAAATATGGATGTGGGAAAGAAATACTGCCAAGGTATCTGCCACATATAGCTAAGTAAAACCATGTGCGTATTCATGTCAGAAGGAGAAATATACTACCTGGCAACAAGGCAAAGAGTTTGCAGAAGATACAAGTGCTCTAATCTGAGTTCAAAATTTTTTTGATTTAAATATTGTTTTGTTCATGTTAGATTAGGTCTTAGAAGTTATGGCTGAGAACAAGACGCTAATGAATATGCAAAGAGTAAAATGACACTCTAAAGAAAAATTTATTATTAGAGCTCAGCAATAAATGATTTTGAAATGGCACTAACATTTTAAAAAGTTATATTTCTGTTCCAGAAAAAGCTGAACTGTCATAATCTGAAACAGTGAAGCATCTTAGTAACTATATTGCATGGTAGATAAGCCCTTCTCTGCTCCTCCTTTACTTTAAGCTGTGGCAGGCTTATAAAATTTCCTGCAATCTAGAAGGTTTCAGTAAATCTTGGGTTTGTTTTCTGCCTCAAAAGATATAGAGCATCTTTCACTCTTCTCCTAAAATCTCTCTAAAAAATGGTAGAGGTTTTCCCACCACCATTTTTCCATAGCCAAAGAAGTTCCAGCTACCCACAGTGTGGGAGGAGAGACTTCAAAACGTAAAGACGTTAATACTACACCATGCCATCTTATAGTGACGAAGCCGAAAGAACGAGGTGGTTGGAACAATGCTGGTGAAAGGTTGCTTCAACTCAAGCGGAGGGGAGAAAGTTGTCTAAGTAAGTAACTGGAATGGAGAAGCAGATGAGAAAATGGTGCTGAAGCTCCCTAAGCTGCAGGAAACAAAATGAAATTTCCTTGAATAAGTTTTTTGTAACTGCACTCTAGTCCAGGAAACTTTGCAGACTGAAAGTAGAAAGTTGCAATATTCAGGTTAAGAGCCAAAACCCCCTGTTGAGACTACACTTTCTATCAGGGCACTTTTGATGATTTTTTTCTGCTAGCATCTGATCGCCTAGTCTGTCAGAGACAATTCTTTAATTGTTCTATTATAAATAGCATAACATGCATTTAGTGAAAGTAACAGAATTACAATACAGTGCATGTTAGGCAAATAATTTAGGAACCAAAATGCCACTGCCATGTTATTGAAGGACCTGTGCCATTACTTACCATCTTCTCTTTTGTATGACACTGAGCACTGCTTTTAAAAGTTATCCCTGCCAGTCATTTAGAGGACATTGATTATTAGTCAATCTGCTTATTCTCTTGTTCCCTGCTTCACTTGTATGAAATGCATACTTTTTCATTTCTATTATTTAACATTTTTTCATCAATCTATTTAAACTACGCAGAGACAGCTTTAGCAAGCAGCAGTAATATGTAAGAGGGATAAATTTATCTTTGAAAAATTTACACTTGGTCTTGTGTGTTTTCTTGTTATTAAGGTTAGCTCTCACTCTTTTTAAAATACTCAATATTGCATTTTTAGATATCCTGCCAATCTAGTTTTAACTCTAGGGTGTCGATTTTTACTTCTCACTCAAAATTCCATTAGTTTATTCTCCATGAACTTAAAATCATCTTCATAATATTTAGTCCCCTCTGGCTGTAAAAAAAATAAATCTATTAATTGAAAAAAGCATGATGCACCACTTTGTAATTCTTAA
>NW_020955289.1:332161-334151 GCF_003031625.1 Empidonax traillii | reverse complement strand
AATCCTGAGGTTCATCTGCCGGGGCCAAGCACGCTTGGACGGTGGCAGCGAGGTCCTCAGGACGTAGATGGATTGCCTTATGGGCTAACGAGCTCCATCTGCCCGGGGAGGGGCCCCGACCGGGAATCGAACCCGGGTCTCTGCAGTGACAGTGCAGTGTATTTTCCCCTGGACCACCGGGGGCTCCCTGCACAGCAACATTGATGAGCATCACAGGACAAGCCACCTCTGACACAGATGAAAACATCTGCTTATGGATTAGATTTTTTGGACATAGTGGACACAAACAGATGGCTGTTACACTGTCTTTTTTTTTTTTTTCCTGGTAGGTTGCTTTTATAAAATTGTATACATTACATACGTAAAGTACTTTTACAACCACTGTTTATGGGAAGCACAGGACAGAAAGAACTTTTCAGAAAGAAACAGGACAGAATTTATCCCTTGTATAAGAAACTACAAACTTGTTGGCATTTAAAGAACCTGCAGGATGCCTTTAAATGAAGCTACAGAACTTGGAGAAACTTTAATTTTATCAAGGGTTGATGACACTTGAAACTTCTTGCAGCAACTAGAGATTCACAGGAAGATGGTGCTGTCTTTGTGTTTCTTGGTGAAAAGAACAGGTAAATACAAACATCGTTCATTACTTTTAAAAGGTTTACTTTTAAAAGGATTATCAGGTAATTTCAACAACTAACTAGCTCCTCAGAAATATGGTAAGTTTAGGCATTTGTTTAACTTGCTGCAAGCATTTCTGAGCCTACAGTTTTTCGACCTCTTTAAATCAATGGAAAGCCTAACAAATTTGTTTTTTGAAAAAACAAGAATTCCTGTGTTGTACCACTACCACACCTTTCACTTAAAACCAAATAGCAATTACTGTGAATATCTCTTTACTATCATCTCCTTTTTGTTTTATTCCCTCTTTATGTAAGTGGAAACGAATGTTGGTAATTAAATGTTGCAATGGTATTACTGGCCACTGCAATGCTGAAAAATGCTCATCTACATCACCTAATCATTTTCCAAACGTAGTGGTTGTGATTCACCGTAAAAATTATTCAAAGAGTTTTCCCAGAACACCTTTCACAAGCTAGCACCATTATCGTGATAGCAACAAAACCAGCTAGATCTGTTCTGGTTCCTATTGTTAGAGTAAACACACATGATATATATAGACACACTGTCTGGCATTTCCAGCATAGTGTGATATAAGTGGGTCAACTGGATTCACCTTCTCCTGCAGCAGGTGAAGTACATTGCGCTAAATGATCTGTATGTACTACGAACTGACAGCGTAGGGATGTGGACATGTGGTGTATCACAGAAAGAATATTATTCACTTCCTACATGCCCAAAAGACAACGGGAAAGACATGCAATGAACCTTAGCTCCTCAATGCACAGAGTAGACTTTTGGGAATGTGAGTTTAACACCACCAAATGCATGCCCAACTCAAGTAACATAGGAGACAGGTAGAGATGAGGGTATAGGTACAGCCTCGTCATGGTAAGGTCAGACTGGAACTGAGCTGTTACCAACAGTGTCTCACTTCTCTTCCTCATAAAACTAAAAAGCTCATCTCTGGTACATGCTGTTGCAGGCAGCTCTTTGATTGCTTGCAGACTAAGATTATGCCATGTGTCTTTTCCAGTGATTATAGTTCTTCAGCAACTGTAACTGAAATTTGATCCTGAACACATGTGTGTAAAAATATGGTTCTAAGTGATTTTTACACCATGCTTCTATAAAAGTTTGATATGCTATGTTAAGGTTGCAGGACTAATGACCATTCTTGTTTTTCATTTCTTTGGTCAGGCATGTCTGAAACTACAGATTGATCCCTAGTCTACTGAGGTCAGTGAGGGTCTTCCCTTGGCATCAGCAGACTTTGGACCAGTTGTGTCAGTTTGTCAAGAAAAAAACCCTAATCTTTGAATTTATCAGTGCATAGTTTACACTGGTAGTGCTCAGTAAACAAGGTGAG
>NW_020955289.1:259500-331968 GCF_003031625.1 Empidonax traillii | reverse complement strand
CTTTGGTCAGGCATGTCTGAAACTACAGATTGATCCCTAGTCTACTGAGGTCAGTGAGGGTCTTCCCTTGGCATCAGCAGACTTTGGACCAGTTGTGTCAGTTTGTCAAGAAAAAAACCCTAATCTTTGAATTTATCAGTGCATAGTTTACACTGGTAGTGCTCAGTAAACAAGGTGAGTTTGCTGGGTCAGGGATAGACTGTCGTGAATTCATAGGTGTTCTCAACTGCACAATGAGGACCTTGCTCAAATCGTGGTTCTATGAATATGACAAATAATAAGTGAAATTCAAACTCTGAAACTATGCAATTAATTTCTGTTCCGGAGAACTGAGAGAATCCAAAAGAATGGGTTCTCAAGTACTGAGGTGACCAAAAATTCTAAAATACACCAGCATGCAAGCTTTTGCTGAGTAAACTATAAACTTCCACGCTATTGCAGAATGACTGTCAGTTCCTGCCTCATAACATCTGAACTCCATTTTTTTTTGAAGAGTTAATCAAAGTACACCACCAAGAATAAGTCATTCCAAGAAGTACCATCAACGAACTCATTTGAACCCAGCCCAGATGCTGCCCTTCAAACAAATGCACCACTTATTCCAGGTGCTCTCCCATTTCTTCGTGTCCGTCACACATTTCTGGAGCAACTGCAACCGCTACAGAAAAGTGCAGAGAAAGGCTGACACCAAAGATGTAGTATTCCTTTCTCAGTGTGCTAATTTCCTTTGTGCATTTATAAACAGTGGCTCGTATACAATTTGGCAGTCTTGTGTTTCTGGCTTGATTTTTGATCACCTACGGTTAGGGCCATGGATATTACAATGAAATATTAGGTTTGGTTTGTTTATTTACAAAATCTCCTTTTCTTCTGGACTTTCTTTATTAAATTAAAATCTCTCTGCCTACAGGCAAACTAGTAACTTTCAATGGGAGAGTAACTTTCTGTCAGTAGTTTTTTGCATTTCTTCATTTAAAAAAAAAAATGTTATGAAAAGAACTGCAAACCCCACAGCTGCTTGAAAGGGAAAGAAATTTTAATTTTGATTCCTTCAAGAGAGAAACAATTATTTGATATTTGCACTATTCACAAGGAGTTCGTCAGTGTAACAACAGCACATCCTGTGAATAACACCCTAACCTTGTCAAGTTTTTCTTACAGTAAAATAGACCAAGGGAGAAGGGTTCATGTAAATGGACAAGAATGTAACTCACACAGTAAATGATTGTGTATCAAAATTATTCTGGGTAATTAAGTAACTCTGAAGGTGTTTAAGTATACTAAAAAAAAAAAAACCAAACCAAACCAAACGAAACAAACAAAAAAAAACCACCACCAAGACCATGTAAAATACTTTTGGGCTAAAGAAATTATAAATCACACCAATTTATTACTGAATTCAACCAAACCACTGTTTAAGATATAGTACTGTGTAAATCTATAAAGCCAGATACAACAGGATCTCAGTTTCTTGAATGTTTTAATTAAGGGGATTCTGTCAAGGTATTTCTCACTATTAGGAGAATATTGTATACAAAACAACTAGATATGGTTGAACTCATTTTACCTCATTACAAGCCCATTCAAAGACCACTTCTAATCATGAAACATTATTAGCTTCTTGTTCTTTTCAGAAGATGATCACACAGAATAATACCTAACGATAATATAAGGGAAATAGAGAAGAATGCAGCATGGAAAAAGAAATATGAATACAGTGTGAAGAATGAATTAGATAGTATGGATGGAGGATCTGAAAGGAATACTAGTAAACCCTTGTACTCATGGTCCAAAGCAATATTTGGCACATTAGGTAGCTGTGTGGTTTTTTTCTAAGTTTTTTTCCTGATTTTTACATGGGGAAAAAAAAAAAGGTTTAAATTACATCAAAGAAATGTCTGCAAAGTCAAGATACCTCTGCAAAACCTGTGGACCATGAGAATAATGTAAGATGTTCACAGACACTGAGTTTGCTCAAGACTAATGATAATCCCTTGTGAAATGCAAACTGAAATTTGTTTGCCTACCAAAACAAGGCCTTTTTCTTATCCCCCTTCCCATTCACAGACACAGGCATGTGTTGGCTTGTTATTGTAGTTTATGAATGTTGGCCTTTATTTCTGTGAAATTAGTGTTATCAACTTCATTTGACAAAATGTAAAATTACATGTAAAGCTGACAGACTTGGAAAAAGTAATAGAAAATAAAAGAAGATAACCATAGCTTTAGGAAGCTGTGTTCTCTTAAACAGTTTTTTTACTCTGAAGGGCTACATAATTACACCAAGCCATATGTGTGTCTTTTTTTTTTCTTTAATAAATATTCCTGAAACTGGACAAGTGCTAATAGCACCATTCAGGAGAATGACATCTATCATCCAGAAAGTTCTCATTATAGCTCGCTTTATCAGTTCAATGATGAAAAAAAAAATTAGCTATAAATCAGAATCTCCAATTAATGTTTTAGCTGAACTTAAAATAATATTCTAAAATCTGACCATAAAATGTGGGATTAGGCAACACAGCCACACAAGGTGTCACTTCTCCTTTACCTGGAGACCTACATGATGAATTATACTGTTTCCACATAGCACAGGACAGGTGGAATTTGAATAATACATACCATAGCACATAAACCATGTAATATAAACACTCCATAGGTTATGGGGTTTAGTATTCTGGAATCAAGATTTCTTATGCCAACTGGTAGCTTTTTATGTTCTTCATTGGTCTTTTAATAACAAGCTATTTGATCTTTCTGTCTAATAGCTCTCATGTTAACAATTATTCAGGATTAGGAAAGCTCTAATTCTTAACCATGCATATGGGAGGATGTATAGTTATGACATCCCTGTAAAATCTTTGTGAGAAAGACATGACCCAGGGCAGTGAGGAAATGCTCTTGGAAGAGCACAGTGGCACGCTGACGTAGCTGTTCTGTGCCAGACTGCTGGGCCAGCGTGGGTGGTCACCATCCCTCAGAGCCAGAAATCCTCCGCAGAACCCCTCGTCTGAGGGTGGCAGGGATCTTCCAGCTTCAGGTGTTTTATGGGCTCCATTTTGACTGTGTCAGAGTATGCCAGTCTTTTTTGCTTACTTGCTGTCTCAGGCAGGGAAGATGATTTTGCAGGTGGTAGGCTGAGGCTCCATGGGGCTTTCAGGACTCCCTGAGAATTACCAAGCAGGAACTTGAAGTCCATGTCTCTGCATCACACACAGAAATTACAGGAACATTTTTCCTGTCTACTGTGACTCTGATGGTTCAACAATGGTGGAGACTAGCAGACACTTTGTCTTGGAAAGCTGTATGAAGAGTTTTGTCTTTCTGCTTATTCCAACAGCTCCATGAGGAAATGCAATGGATACAAATGTTCTAGGGACAATCACTCTTTTTTCGTTTTCAAAGCATTTGTTCAGGCTGGGCTGCTTCAGTTACTGCTTTACTAAGCAGCTCCACAAACACTTGCATAAGCATGATAGAAGGGCAGAGACTGATATAGAGGTAGCAACACGTCGGACCTACGTTGTTTCTAGAGTAATATGCTGGAATAACAAGATCCTGTTGTTCTTGTTTAGCCACACTGACTATTGCATAGGGCAAGTTGGAAGTGGAGGGGGAAGAGAAACTTAATTTCTTTGCCTTCTCTCTGACTGCATGGGAAGCTGAAGTTCCTGGTAGGAAGCTTCTGCTGCCCCCTCACTCCCAAGGCCAGTGGCATGGCAGTACAGCAAGGAGGTGCTGACCATTTCATTTCCCACTAGACATAAAATCTTATCCACTGTGTGGAAGACCATGTCCATTTTGGCTGACTGGGGAAGGACGGATTCAAGGGGAAGAAGAGGCCAAGGTGGGCATTAATGTCAAAATAGTGTGGGTAATCAGCTCCTTCCATCTTGCTCCTGGTTGAAATATGGGTTTTTGGGGGACTCCTGTATTAGCCCTGCAGTGTGTAGGGAGCCATCTTTTATACCCCTGCATTTGAAAAACAGGTCTGACAGGGTACTGGCCTTCAGTGCTGTGGAAGAGCATGAAGCAGGATTTTGCCATTTCCCATTTCCTATTTCCTTATGCCTTTTGATTCACTACGCAGAGAATGGGGCTGCAAGTACGCTGATGTGCTTGGGAGCAGGTTGATTTCTCTTTCCTTTACATGGGCTGCTCAGGTGTTTGCGTGCTGGCCTTGCTGTGAGGAGGCGTGGCAAGAGTGAAGGGAGCTCCAGGTGCTGCTCTTCCTGCTCCATTCATTGCAGCCCCTCCACAAGCCCACTGCTTGTTACTGGTTTAAAAAAAACCAACCAACCAAACAAAAAAACCCAAAACACAACCAACCACACACACACAAAACCCCCAGATGACAAAAAAAAAAAAACCAAACAAAAAACCAACACAAACAACAAACAAAAAACCAAACACAAACAGGCCCTTCTAGCAAATTAAACTCTTATTGATTGGGCCATTCTTGAAGTTTATTTGTACATCCTTCAGTTTTGGGCACCTCACTTTGAAAAGGACATTGAGGTGCTGGAGTGTGTCCAGAGAAGGGCAACAAGGCTAGTGAAAGGTGTCCTGTGAGGAACAGCTGAGGGAGCTGGGGTTGTTTAAGCTGGAGAAGAAGTGGCTCAGGGGGGGATTTTATCACTTGCTGCAACTGCCTGAGGGAAGGTTGTAGTGAGGTGGGGACTGGTCTCTTCTTCTCTGCCTGCAGTGAGAGGACCAGAGGCAAGGCCTTAAGCTGAAACAGGGGAGATTCAGATTAGATATTAAAAAAAAATGTCACTGTTATGGTGGTCAGGCATTGGAATGGGTTGCCCAGGGAGGTGGTGGAGTCACTATCCCTGGAGGTGTTTAAGAGGTGTCTGGATCTGGCGCTGGGTGATGTGGTTTAGAGGTTATAGTGGTAGTGCTGGATTGATGGTTGGACCGGATGATCCTAAAGGTCTCTTCCAGCCTTGGTGATTCTACGATTTGATAATTTGTCACTGTAGTCGCTACTAATTCTCCATGCAAAACACATGGTAGTCCTTTTTCATCCCCTTGTACTATTCAGCATAAGGCATCTTTCACTTATAAATTTTACTTTCTTTCCTCAGAATGGTCTTTTCTAAGCTGATCCTTCCTTCCCACCTGCACCCCACCCAGCAGCAGAAAGGGATGTTTCAAGAATGGGGCTTGTGAGAGACCTGTCCTGCCTGTACTCTCAGGAAGGTAGTGACAGTGCCCTAATATGAGCCAAGAACTTCACCTGAGGAAAACCATTACCTTTTCCCACCCCAGAAGCAGCTCCTTCTGCCACTCTGCCTGCCCCTCGGTGTTCCAGATACAACCACCAGTGCGGACTCCCATCGGCACGGCTCTTGCCTCTGGCTCTTGGCAGAACGACGGGGAACAGAACCACAGAAGTGTTTAAAGAATGCTCTCAGGCAACATGGTGTGATTTTGGGGGATGGTCTGTCCAGGGCCAGGAACCGGACTCGCTGATCGCTTGTGGGTCCTTTCCAACTCGGAATATTCCGTGACGCTGTGTCCATGTGCGCGGGGGACGCGGCGGCGGGGCGCACCGAGCGGGTACAGGGACACGGGCGGGCGGAGCACAGCCCGAACGGGCACGGATCACCGCTCCCTCCGGGAAGGAGAGATGAGCGCGGGGTCCGCCGCCTGCCGTTCCCACGGCGGGCCACGAGATGGCTCCGCGCGGGGTGACCCGGTGCCCGCGGGAGCCCCGGGGGCCGCGCCGGGTGGGAAAGCGAACTCGGCGTTTCCCGTTCTGTCACATTTTCAGGCGCTTGCTCATCGGCGGGTCTGCCGGAGGACAGGCACACCCCTCCGGCAGGCCTGAGAGCCGCGCTTGGGAAAGGAAGCAGGCAGCCTGAGCTGCCCGGGGAGCATTTCGGGCTGAGGTGAGGCTGGCGAGCGCCCGGCCCCCCGGGAGGTCACTTAGGGCTGCCGTCCTTCCCTCACCTGTCCCGCTGGGCACCTGGTTTTCCACGGTGAGGGTGCCTGCAACTTATTTGAAAAATGAAAGTCTGTCAGTAGGAGATGGGTGGGGTGACTCGCTAGGTAAAGGTGAGAGAGACATTGCAAAGACTTCTAGGGCTTTAAAAGTTGGAACAGAAGTTTTTGGTTGTGTTTTTTTTTTTTTTTTTCCCTTTCTCCACTCCTTTGAGGTGGGCTATTTCTTCGAAGAAAATTCTGCTCACATTACAAAAGGGGGATGTCAGGGGGTTTGACTGTCATTGAGTTTGAAATGAACTTTGTCACCCTGTTTAAATATTTAAGTCTCCTGACACAGGGAAATACATCACGAAGTGCTAAAAAATATATTTAAAAATACAGCTGCCTTTGAGATGAAGCATTGCTATTCCCACTGTATCAGTTCACTTTGCTCAAGCAACCCTGAGGTATAGAATATGGCAAGAAATTGTGGGCCAGAGAAGCAGCTCCGTTATCAGGATCTGCCTATTTGTGCATTTGAAGGGGTAACACTTTGTTTTATGCTGTTTTACCCACTCTGTCGATTGAACTGATTTCCGAGAGCTTAAACATCTTATCGATATGCATTTATATCAGTTTTCTTTCTTAATTCAGTCATATTAACGTCCTACCTAATTCCCTTAGGTAACTGTGGTTTTATTACAGTTTCATACCATTTTGCATATTGGTAGTCTTTAGGAGATTTTTTTTTTTATTTTTCTCTTAAGAGTCTTAACATTTCCTGCACATATTCAGGGTTTTCACTGTTACATTGCTACTTTGGCTTTATTAAAGTGCTAATTTAACTTAGAAGTCAGAAAATGGTCTTCAAAACCCACTCTGTAACACATCCTTGCTTTGGATGCAACATTGAGGAAGGTAGTGGATGCACGTTAAAGTAAAAGATAATTTTTTTAGCTTAAGTTTGACAAAGTCATTGGTCAGAGAAATTGTAATGTGGTTCAGGACAGAAAACTGTTTTATGTTGGTGTATTTTGTCTGAGATGATATGAAAGGACAATGGCCTCCCAGACAATTGTGAGTGTGAAAGGCTAATGCTGGAGGCACTTTGTGAGAGTGCCTCAGTCATAATTTAAAGTCTTATCTCCAGTACAAACTATATGGATGATGTGTCTTTCCATTTAGGTTCATCCCTTCCCATGGAGGTGGAGGGACTCATAATCAACATGCTGTTTTCGTCTCTTGTGGGTCACAAAAACCCTCTGAGAGGCTGGAGCTGGGGATTTCCATGGAAAGGAATTGCAAGAGCTGAAGAGACCAACTCATGATGGAAATGATACCATAAAGGTAATTCCCATTTTGCTTATGGTTTCTGAATCTCCAACTCTCACCCCATGTCAATTTGGTTGTGGTGGGCTTATCTGGAAAAACACAAACATCTTCCAACCTCCAAAGGGATGGAGATTCTACAGAATCCTTCAGTTAATGAGAGTGAGACATTTATACGTCTTTACAGATTGCTTTGAACATTTCTTGAAGGTAGAAAAGTATCCAAGATAGTTTGTTCACAAACATTGAGAATAAATCCTTCCGTATCTGAAAGAGGAGACCACTCAGGTTGTGTCTCTGTCCTTACAACTTTTCAGTTGTTTTCAGAAAATCTGAAAAGCACAGAGCATGTGCTGTACCTGCTGAGATAAATGGATGTCGAAGACTTTCCCAGGAAAAATAATCATTCCAATTTCCTTACTACAGTTCTTTTTTTGAGTCTGTGACTATATAAACCATACATCACATATTGACATTTATGTCCTTCAGCACTATGGCATCACTTGTCATTTAATGTAAATTTGTACAAGCTATACAAAAGCCAAAGCAGATCCTGTGTCTGAAATCTGAGCTCCTAGTTATGAAGAATACTCTTACTGACTGACTCACAATTTTTTTGCTCTTATGTTCAAGCTCATGAAAAAGGAAGATGAAATCAGGAATTAAGACAGAAGTTAAAACCTGCGTAAGAGGTTTTAAGCAAGCTGTTCAAACTGTAAAAGTCCACGGCCAGATCCCACCTGCTCTCAATCACGGAATTATTCAGTGTATAAATAAACACTTACAATGCGCACAGTGGGTTGGGGATTCCTTCAGTGTGACACTGATGTGTTTAACCTGTGGTTGGCCTATAGGTCCATGCCTGTGTGTGAGCAGTATGGACACACTATTTGCATGACAAAGTATATGCATGATGAACACACTGGGCCAGTGTTTTAAGCAGTTTAAACATAAGTGTTGGGTATATTTGTTAAAGCTTTATCTTTTGTGAATAAAGCAACTAATGCTTTTAGTCTGTCACTTATACTTGTAAATATGTCTGTTTGTCCATCCATCTTGCTTGCTTTGGTTTCAGGCTGTTTTGTTGTGAAATGTTGCTTTAGGGATATGTGGTGAAATCTATGCTGTGGGATATGGGGTGGGATATATGCTGTGTTTGAGGTAATGACTCTCTGGTCCTCCTGTGCATACCAGAAGTGAATTCCTTTCTAATTATGCACAACAGCTGCTGGCCAAATCCTGTCTCCTGCACTAACATGTTTCTGCACTGGGAGAAACACTTTGTTCACATCTGGGAAGTAGCTGATGTAACGTGTCGTGATTGTAGAGGACAAAGAAATCCCACGCATAATTCAGGCTAGTTATATATGTACCTTTGAAAATGCAGGCTAAAATCTTGAATATTACCTCGTCTTCAGCAGGAATCCAGTGGAAGAAACGAAGTAATTTTTTCAGCAGAGAGGCTGTTCTGATCTAAATCAACTTTCTTGAGATTAGCTGTTGCAAGCTTGGATACTTGAATTATACTCGTGAATTTTGGTTACCAAATATACATGGTTTACTATAAATCTATCCACAGAAGGAAGAGAGCACTTTTGAAAAAAAGAATGAGTTGTGCAAAGAGGGAGGTGTTCAAAGGAAGCCTGAGTTTGGGCCCATCTGTAGTGATCTCAGAGGAGATGTGGAGAAGGAAGACACTGTTTTGTGGGTGATGGTTATGTCTTCAAAAATCGCTTATGAGGAATGTGGTGTGTGATCACATCCATGTCTCCACATGGATGATCTGATTGAAAACATAGAAAACATTTGGGATAGGACAGATGTGAGTAGCTCAGTAAAGAGGATTGCAGGAAAAGAACTAGGAAAATATGTTAGGTCTTCAAATAGGAAAAGAGTAAAGATGAAGAAGTAAAAGTTCAAATTATTTTGAGTCATGCATGGTTTGTTTGTTTGCTTTTATTTATTGGAACAAAAAGAAAGAAAAGTAGAAATTCTGTGCTGAGCTCATGAATCCTTATATATAAAACAGCTGCAAACTGGGAAGGTTTTCTCAAGTCTTAGATTTGCAACTATGATAGAGGCACAGACAACATGAAAATCAGTTTTATTTTCAGCTTTGGTCACTGATGTAGTTAAGAGTGAGTGTATGTGAACATCTGTGTTTGGTGAGTATAAAAATAGAATAACATACAGTGAATTTACCTCAGATTTTCGTAAAAGTTGTGACACCTAGATTTGCACAGCAAATGCATGTATGAATAGCGTTAAAAGTGAACATAAAACCCTTAGGTTGTCTGAATGCATTGTTTTTTAAATGTGTGTAATGAAACAGCATACAACATTATGCATTGAACACTGGATATATAAGGGGGTTTTATGACGTATCTTGCTGTAGTTCAGTTGCAGGAATCACAACTGTGATGTTTTTGGACTAAGTTACAGACCTGTTTGTTATCAGAGTATTTGAACCATTGTTTGCACACCACTAATACACATTGCCTCCTTTTAGATAACAGTGATTTTATCCTCAAAACCAAATTATGATGGCGGGACCTTGGTACTGTCTAATATGATGACATGGAACAGATTATTGGATAAGCTATTCCCCCTCTGATTTGATCCTGAAATGGGGGAAATTCAGTCAAGTTGTTCAGTCAATGACCATGTGGAAGTAGTGAGATTTTTGGGGATGAATAGGGTGAGAACATGTGCATATCTATATTTGTTTCAGAGTGAATAAGTACAAAAAGTCCAAGATACCATTCTTACAGAAAAAAAAAAAAAAGAAAAAAGCCCAGCAGCAGTGGAATCTCTTTGGTGTCAGAAAAACTCACTGTAGAGCGTAGAACTGGCTTCGTCCAAAATCTGAGTTGAGTGTGTATCAATGGGAGTGTCTGATGGGGAGAAATGTGTTTCATGCCATGGACATGGAAGAGCCTGCATGGCCCCATGACTTTAGAGATGGTGGCTCCACTTGGCTGAGGGCCCCTGTCTTGATAGCAATTTTGCCTTCCACCAGTGAGAAACCAGTTTCCATAACTGTAACAGTTTCCTATGTAAAACTGATTGTGGACTTCATCTGGCTTTGTAGTATGTATTGATAACCAGAATACTTCATATCACTTTATATTGGAAAAGTGCATGAAAGTGAGGAAAATAATGCCATTGACTTTGGCTACATAATCTTTTGTGATAAACACCAATTTAACTAGCAAAGTCACAAAGGAAAAAGATACTGGCCTTCCACAAAATGAAGCTTGTATTTGGGTAAGAAAAGGCAGAAATGTTTCAGAAGGGCTTGGGCTTGATTTAGTCACTGTTACTGCAAGCATAGATGAGGTGTGGGGTTCAGCACTGGCTACAGTAAATGCAAGCATATCCCATGCCACAGGGGATGAGAAGAAAAGTAGGCCCGAAGAATCTCATGTCCTGGTTCATCATGTTCCAGTTTTGACAGCTTCAGGGGCAGCATCCTGCTTCAGGATTCCCTCCTTATAAGTTAGTATTTCTGCTGGATTTCTTGCTCTGGGTAAGCAGATGGCCTGTGTTCTTATTTTCCATCTTCCCTCCTTTCCTGTCACACATAAAGCAGGCCATAGTAAGGTTGCTCTCCCTTTCTTCTTTGCTGAAACACGGATGCAGGTCCACCTCTGCTGCCTCTTTCCTCCTCCACCCATTCTGTGAGCTGTTAGAGGTGTTGCTGCCTGACTTCCTCCCTCCCTCCCTCAAATATGAAAGCAGGTTTTAGAGGTTGTGTATGGGTTGGGGCGTGCATCCTTCTTTCCTTCTTGTTTACCCCCATTTCTTTGCAATAGTGCAGCCATCACCAGGTCTGAGTGAACAGCCATGCCTTTCTGTTCCACAAATTACTCCCATTCTCTCTGAGGAAAAGCCAGGCTAAATGAGAGTTGGGTACCTCTTGAAGACCAACTCTTGGGTCAGTCTAACCATGTGAACATGATACTTATTAAACATCTTAGAGTCAGGAATTTTCTAAGAACCCGAAGTGAGGTATTTAGATACCTCTCAGAATGAGTCTTTCCAAGAATTTACAAGATCTTCTCTTTTCTTAAAGAAAAGTATATGCTTCTGAGCAGTGTTCAGTCTTCAAAAGTTCAAATGTGAGAAGTGTATTGTCTCTAGCAATGAGAGGAGAATATGGTTTTGGTGAAAATATATTGATTTATGCTTGTTGAATACAGATTTAGGGTGATCTGTTTAACTGTTTATCTGTTCTGTCTGCCTCTTTTGGTCAGGCTTTGTTCACAAAGCCTAAAAAATGTGGGAAATATTAATGAAATTATACTTTCACTTTCCAAGGAGATAAGGTACAGCCTTTTTTTGGTTTGTTGGAAGCTTTACCTAAATAAAAGGACATCAAAGGGCATATTTCTTTTGTTGATTTAGTTTTGTTATATGCTTTATAGATTTGTCTGGTATTCAAAGACCTAAGCAACTTTACTGGGATCAATAAGAAGCACTGATCCATCCCTCAGCCTTGCCCAGATTTCTCCCTTGTGGCAGCTCCAGAGCTTTAACACTCCAGGTGGAGTGTGTCTGGCTCCAGGTAGAGTCTGTCAATAATTTCCATCTGATACAGTGTATATATACTTCTCAAATACATGAAAGAGACAGGTTCAGCAGTACAAATAACTTGGAGAATTTGATTAAATTTTATCAATTTACTTCTTGGAAACAACCAAACAAAAATTAGCTTTCCTTAAACTCCAGAAAATAAATTGGAAGATGTATTTTTATTTGTCATTGCAATCCTTTAAAATAAATAGTTTCATTGCTTGGTTTGAAAATACCACATAATACTGTACATGTTCAGTTTTCCTTGAAATGTATTTTTTAAAAATAAATAAACTCAAAATCATAATGAATTTTCTGCTTCAGATTAAGTTAAATGTTTTGTGCAGTTAAAAAGGTTGTTAAAAAACATAGATTTGCTCAATGTTTTTTTTGTCCAGCTGTCCTGTAAAATCAACAATCACAAAACTTTAGTTACTGACTCTAATTTAACCTGGAAAAACGGCTGATTTTCTGTCACTTGCAAGTAGGGTCTTACAGCCAATAGTATTGCTTATTTTGTAGGAATTTAAGCTGCCAGGTACACATTTTTAAAGGACATGTAGCAGATTAAGCCTACAGAAGGCAGAGTGCAGATGGCATGTAAACCAAACTTCCTTCAGTGTAGACAAGTCGAAAGAGCTGTTCAAAATAGGGAAATACCTACCAGTGTTTCCTTTCTTGAATCCTCCTATGCTTGTGAGTGTTCTTTGGGACTCAGACAGACTTTTTTTGGCAACACTTCTTTCTGTTCTAATCCTACTATGATTTCCAGCACCATCTAGCTTTTGAGTCTCCTGATCAACTGCAGATCAAGGTGGCTTCAGGCAATTCGTTGCTATGCAATCTAAACTGGGAAAAAAAAAAAAAAAAAAACAACTTATTTTCCAGTGTTCAGATGTCCATACTGATCGTAAAAGTAAGGAACAAATACTTAGGATCATTCTTTTTCAAATTAGCTTGGAAAACAGAGATACCTGCTATACCACAAAGCCACCTGTGGATCATGGTATCTGAAAAAGTTAATCTAGAACTTGCAAATGGTGTGATGTGTTAATCTTGGCTATCAGCCAAATGCCTGCCCAGCTGCACTCCCCCTCCTCAGCAGGACAGATGGAGAAAATAAGAAAAAAACATGAATTAGAGAGCTTGTGGGTCAAGCTAAGGACAAGGAGATCACTTACCAATTACCATCACTGGCAAAACAGGCTGAACTTGGGAAAATGAATTTAATTTATTGCCAGTTTAAATAGATTTGGGTAGTGAGAAACAAAAACACAAACATTAAAACACCATCTTTGCTTCCTTCTTTCCCAGGCTCAACTTCATTCCTTTAGTTCCAGCTTCTCTCCCTGCCCTGCTGACTGTTGCAGGAAGGATAGGGACTATAAGTTATGGCCAGTACATAACAGCTTCTCTTTGCTTCTCCTTCCTCCTCACACTTTTCCCCTGTTCCAGTGTGGATCTCCTCCATGGGCTGCAATCCTTCAGGAAGAAACTTGTTCCAGTGTGGGCTCTGCCTGGGCCGCAGTTCCCTCAAGAATATCTATCTGCTCTAGTGTGGCCCTCTTCTCAGGCTGCTGGGGAATATAAACTCTGGTACCTGAAGTAACTCTTTTTTCTCCTCTGATATTGGTGTTTCGTCTGTTATTTCTCTTCCCCCTTCCTCCCCACACTGGCTGTCAAGTGTTTTGTACTCTTTCCTAAGTATGTTTTCACAGAGACACCCCAAACTCCCTAGTGGGCTCAGCTGTGTCCTTTGGTGTGTCTGCTTGGGAACTCGCTGGAGCTGGCTGTGGCCAGCATGGGACAAATCCCAGCCTCTTCTCACAGAGGTCACTCCTACAACCCTCCTACCACCCCAAATTTGCCAAACACAACCAATACAGTGGTGCAGATATGGGTTCACCAAATAATCTTTTCCTGTTCCTTTATTTTCTCCATGAAGCTGCAGAGACACTGCAATGAAGGCTGGCAATGCTTGTGGTGGCTCCAGCAACATACAGAGCGGGAGGCATTTTGTGTATGTGTAACTTGAAAGGCAGATCCCTAGATCTAGGAGAGTTATAGGAAACTGAAATTAGATCATGCTGAAAAATGTTTGTTCGCTAATGGCAATAACAGCTGTGTCACGTGTTCACTACAGAGATGCCCAAGGACACTTACCTGTAATGTATTAAAAAGGAAGAGACCAGAAATGTATTAGTACCCAATAGATAAAATATTTAAAAGGTTATAGCCACATGGACTGTAGAGATCTGATATGTAGGCATGCACTGTACATTTTTATACTAGAGATGCATAAATGACCCCATTAAATCCTGTTATTTTCCTAATCCAATAAGCACTTAATCTCATTGCAAGTGTTGGAAATAATTATTCATTTATACATTTGTTTTTGCCACACATTTTATGTCAACAAGGAGTGTGCCTTTGACTAATCAGTTAAAACAGCTGGCGGATAAAGTAGTGAATGAGAATCAAGAATGTGCTATTCCTAGGAAGGAAACTGGTGGTAGTTGTCTGAGATGTTATCGATTCTACACATAAATGTTGTATTATACACAAAGAAAACCTTTCATAGGGCAGGCTCTAATCTGCCTTAACATCCACCAGGACAAGGGTGAAAAGTGAAAAGCTTTGTACTTCTCAAGGTGCCCCACCCTGCTGCCTTACTTGACCCTAACTCATTGAATTTTATAGGTGTGAATGGTTGGAAGGACTCCACCCTTTTTCAACACTGCACTTCTTTTACCTCTGAAATGTCCGCCATACTGTGTTGGGTGACGAATTCTCTGTAAAAGACAGATTTATGAGTTTTGCTGGTTGACCATTTCCTCCTGGAAGAGGAAACACTCTTGATGACCATTGCAAGGAGAATCTTTTTCTTTTGGTCTCCTGCATAAGCTGTAGCAGATAGAGTGAGTCTATTCTGATCACCAAGGACTGTTTGATGGTCATACATTTTTAAGTTTATTCAGCTCAATTCAGTCACAGGGAGACACTTTACTCCCCTCTTTAGAAGCAATTCACATGCATGCCAGGGCTTAGGCTGGGCTTACTGTTCCACCCCAACAGTGCTGTAGGACAGTGAGGACACTGTGGTGAAAGTGGGTGCCATGGAGAAGAGTGAGCTCCCCCTGGACAGTGGCCTTACTGCTACAGATAGACACAGTGCCACTTGTGGGAGAGGGTCGTGGCAGTCACACCTAATGTGAGGGCAAGGAAGCAAACACAAAATTAATAGATGTTGCATTCTGGATTTTTTCATTCTCGCTTACCCCACTTCTGTGTGTGTTTATTACAGCTGTAAATGCAATTATTTGTCACTAAAGAGGAGTACTATACTTTTGTCAGAAGAACAGGAGAAAAAAGATTATGCTTTTGCTATCACAACTCTGGTCTGGAACATAACACAAGTATTAAAGCATCAGGTAAGAAAGAAAGCATTTTAAAGGTTAAGGAATACTTGAGAATAGACAGGCTTGAAGTTATTTTTAACACAGGTGTTTCTGTAATGGCACTATACTGTATGAGGAAACTTCACAGTTCTCCATGACACTCTTGCTAGGTGTAACACCTTTGCAGAATGATAGCATGGTAACTTTGGCTGTAATGTGATAAAATTAGGAAGGCCTGCAAAATCTTCTCCTACTAAAGAACCTTTCAGGTTCTGTGCTTTTCACATAGGTGTTTATTTCTATGTTTGTACTAACAACCTTTCTTATAAAAGAGATAAACTATATTTGAAGTTTTGGGAGGTTACCTGCTATTTCTGAAGTAACTCCGCTGCAAATAATAAGAATAGGAAATCGAGGGGAAATACCCATTGAAAAGCATGTGTCCCGAGGTATGTTCATTAAGACAAAATAGCTGCAAGGATTCTTACAACTTGTCCATCAGTTCCTTCATTTAGAACCAAGAAATGTAAAGAAAGATCCAAGCCTTACCTAATATCTGGTAAAACTGTAGTAATTGCCATGTTAGATATGCTGTTCATGAACAGTATCTTAGCTTACAAGCTTAATAATGACAGTGGAAGAGGGACAATAATGAGAAAAGCTGATGAGAATTTTAGAAAATGTTAGTGGTGTTCTTATACTTTTGAGCAGAAAAGTTGTTCTCTTTGATTATCTCATCAAAAGTTGTTCTCTTTAGATTATCTCATCACCTTCACATAATGTTTTTAGAGTGAATGCTGGGTAAGATTACAGGTTGTCTTCCAATAGCACTTATCTTTCTACCTATTGTAGCAAGGCATCTGAAAATGGAAAAATCACACGTGGCCCTTTATGGAATTCATAACATCATGTCGCAGACAAGCTTCCTAAGGCTCAGTGTTGTGTCAGTATCTCAGCTGCTGGGCACATATGCAAAGGTGTATCTCCATCGAAGTGTGATTGCACTGCAATCTGGGGAAATGCTTTGGTGAGTCACATGTGATCCATGTGCACAAGTGTCCACTACCAGAACACAGTGGTGTGACACTGGAAATGCCCCTGAAAAATGTTGCAAGACGCTACTCAGGCCTTAATATTGTGAAATGCTGGAAAATCTTATTTATATTCTTTGTAGAAGTAACTGACTGTTTTTCAGCCAGAATAAGCAAAGAGAGGACCAGATTTGGGTCTTGGGTCAATGCGATAATTCCTCCAACCTCTTGGCAAATTTAGCTGAAATATTATTCATAATGTGGTTTGTGAATGTTTGCTCCTATTTTAGGATATTTAAATGGCAATTTAAAATAAGATAGCATTTTAGAGACTTACCATGGATCAACTGGCATCACTGTAGGTCATATTTCTGAAGGGTAGTTCTGTGTATGCATATTTAGATTCAGAAAGGTGGAATACTTGGTTTTGCACCGTAAGTTTTTGTGGTTTTTTGGGTACAAATCTACAGATTGTATCAATTAGGACTTCTCAGTGTAAGTTACGTAATTAAAAAAGTTGATTAATAAATATGTGTATCTTTGTGCAAGTGTAAGAGTCAGGAAACAAATTATGAAAACCTAAATTGCATGTGAGGCTAAAAAACCCTTGACATTAGCCTATACAAAGTGATTCCTCTCTGTGGCTTAACCCAGACTATTAGAGGGACTAGGTATCAGAGCCAGTACTACAACTGAAAATGGAAAAAGTATGTAATTAATCTGCTGAACAACAAGGACTCATGTTAATAAGGTTAGTATCCTATGTGTGGCCTTATAAAACCAAGTCTGTGTTTCTAGCTCTGCCCTTCTCCTACTGGATGACCTTGAGCATGCAGCATTGCTTGAGTTTTCCCCTTAAAAATGGCAGTAATATTTCCTCACCTTTGTGAAACTCTATGAGAGCAGTTAACAAAAAGCATTTCCAGGAGTCGGGTATTATTCTTACTACTGATGTATTACTGTGGCAATTCTTGTAGGTTATGAGAGAAGAAATTTCCTCTGCCAGAATGCAGCCAGGAGAGAACTCGTAGCTGCTGTAGGTATAGATAATCTGCAGCTGCAGAATGATTTGATGTCAGATCAGTAATAACAATAGATTTTCACAAATCTTAAAAGTTGCTTCTGGTAGAACTAGGAAGGACAATGAATATCCCAAGGAAAAAAAATTGTGACAAACTTTCCTTGTAATTGATTTGCATCAGTCAGAATATCTGTGAACACAAAGGTCAAGCAACTTATTTAAAAAAGCCTATGTGAGTCTAAGATTACCCTTGACATTTTCAAAATCTCAGAAAGTTAGGGGAAGGGCTGCAACCCTGAGGGTTGTGGTCCCTTAGGCTGACTGGAGGACAGATTATAATAAACAGTTTGAGACCTGAATGATCCATTCTGTATTAGAGAAGATTTACAAGATCCTCAGAGTATGCTTTAAACATCTGACTGAGAGAGAGTCTGTGGACTTTCTGCTTTCTTGGTAGGGATTCTCAAGGGCACTATTAAGGAATCAACTATTGTGATTGATGGAAAAATAAAGAAATTGAAGAAGAAATGAAGATAAACTATAATGTGGACTTTTTCCTGCAGTCCCATGACATCTTCAGCATTAAGTGATTTTGGCAGATAATTTCTACTATGAAGCATGTGGATAGCCAGAAGGCTATTAAGAGAGAATGATGCTATAATATAAGCATGGAGGATTCTTATAAAGTGTATCTTTCTCTCATTCAAAGTACATGATGAAAAATGATGTGTCCAGAGTGCTAACAAATTATAACAAAGTAGAAATTCTCCCCAAATATATATATATAATACTAAACTGCCTTTATTATCATAAGCCAGCATTTTCCCCCCACCCCCCTGCTATGCATTTCCTATTTATAAAAATAATTTCATCTGTATCTTTTAGCTAATCCTGGCTAGCTCCATATGCAGGCTGACAATGTGCCTGAGGTGATAATATGTCTGGTCAGTTAGAGCAGTGTGTGGTAGATGTAAAATGCTTAAATGGGAGCGCAGGATTCTGATGGAGTAAGACCCCATGTTCTCTTTGCACAGATGAAAATGATCTCATCATGTGCAAGATTATAGGGAATAGGGCTCCTCCTTTCTTATTGGTACAAATTAAATTTGAGTGATGTAATAAACATATGCATGCAGCTAGATAGATTCTCTCCTACCTATGTCTATGTAGTTTACAGACTCATCTTACTAGTTTGTCTTTCCCTGTTCTATGAATTATTTGTGAACAGATTAATTTAGTTAATGATTTTTGTTGATTTATAATTGTGTTCATCAAACCTGTCTGAGGAATGACTGAGCCTTTGGATTACTGCAAGGCTGTGTGCACCGTAGTGTGACTGGTCACCTCAGCAGCATGGGGTTGCTTCCAGTCCCTGCCTGGGACAATTGCAATTTATTTCTATCTTAAAAGGGGTTTGTGTGCCCAAAACATCTGTTTTTGTCCCATGCTACCATAGGTTTCATGGAAGGCTTTTCTTCTCCCTGTTAGATGTGTTGAGTTTCAGTGCTTTGACTGAACATTATGAGAATATATCATACCCAAGAGCGCGTTCATTTTCCACGTTTTCATTTTGCCCAGGGAAAGAATACTAGAGCAGTTTGCAGAGCTAGATGATACAGACTCGCATTCAAAATGCCATTTTGCTGGTGCTTGTTTTAAACCTTGCTCTTCCAAGGCCAAATAGGACTGACTTCAGTCTGTAACCAGTTCCTTTCAAGGTGTATCTACTTGCCTCTGTGCCAATACTCTGGGCAGGAGGATTATGTGGTACTAGCTGCAGTAATGTCAATAGTGGTGCCAATATTTTTATCTGCATTAAAGCCAGTGTTGTGACCTTGTATTTAAAAAGCAAAAGCCAAACACAATTCTTCCTGGTGGCAGAGATGATGTCAGGCACAGTACAGAATTATTTTGAGTGCCATTTTTTGAGTTTATTGGTACACATTTTTTCCTATCACCATTACAGAATATGTACCGAAGAAGTACATGTATCATCATGAACAAATACCTAACACTTGCTTATTTGGATGTCCTAAATAGGAGTAGTTCTGGATATTAAATAAAGGCATGTCTAAGACCCTAGATTTGCAGGTGAAGAGGGAATCTGGCTGAAGCCAAGCAAATATTTTAGCTCTGCCTTTGTTTAGATCAACTTTGTCTGCTCTACTCTATGTATCTAGGCTTCCAGTCAACTTCACACATAATGAGCAGACATACGAGTCTCACAAAGAAATGGAAAAGATCTATTCTATTTGCTTTCACAGAAGGAAGATGTTAGTGTATGCTGAGTTGGGATAGGTTCCTATCGTGACAAAACAAAACTGGCTTTTCAGCTAGTGCCTTCCCATGGCAATCTGCTTCAAAGGAACAACTGTCATTTCTGATAAGGATAGTGAGAATTACTGTCATCTGGAGAGATCACTATGCCTCTGGGTTGTATAGTATATTACAACAGAAGGATTTATTCTTTAGGAGATGAATAATCATTCCACTACAACATTTTGTTGCTGGTTTAGAAAAGACGTGGTTTGTATCCTGCAGTATTATAATGTAGCTCTTTAGCTAGCTCTCTTCAAATATAAACTTGTAATATGCTTTATATGTGTGTATATATATATATATATGGCAGGGAGTCAGGCAGAAAAAGCAGCTACTTAGTGAAAATCTTCACAGGGCAAGTTGATTTGGGGAGCGTGCGTGCACACCACATGCCTCCCCACAGCCAAGAGCCAAATGAGAAGCTCACAGTCTCACAGAAGCTGTGCAACTAAGCAAGTTATTATGGAGAGTTTCTCTGTGGCTGAGCCAGTAAGAGCTGGGTGCTAAACTTGTTTCCGCTTGAAGTTGCTCTTTGCATACTTGTTAAGGCAGAATGTTCTACCTTTTCACCTCTGCAATACTGGGTGTGAAACATGAGCCTCTAGGTGTTTCCTGGCTGGCAAGAATTCAATGGTAATAAAATTACTAGTAGAATAAATGTTTCAGAGGCAGTTATCCTCTCTCACCTGTTTGTAATTTTTTATTAATTATTACAAATGTGTTTAAGTACTCTACCTGATTTTAATCTGTTGTATTCCCAGGATTTACATATAAAGGTCTTTTTCCCACAGAATAATGAATAATCGCATATGTCAGGGTGTGGTGTTAAAATACTGAAGGTTGGTGATACACCTACTAGCAATCGCTCATTTTGTAAAAGGCTGGTTCTATAAGTAGTTTGCTATTTATGGCTTTGATCCAAAATTCTGTTGAAATCAGACTCTTATTGAGTTAAAAAAACTACAAATCTGGTCCCAAATGTTCTTTTATGGGAAGCATTTGTAGTGCCATTGTTAACAATATATGCAGCATTAGGCATGTGAACTGTATAAGTAGAAATTTTACTTTTCCCAAAGCTCTTGCTCACTTTTATGCATTCTTTGCTCAAGCAAACAGCAGGTGGCTTACATGAATAGTGGGGTTAATGAGACTACTTAAATGAGCAAGAATGGGAAAAAAAAAATCACATACTGGTCCTCTATATCAGAGAATTTAGGACTTCCCAGATAGAGCTGAGAACTGTACAGGATTAATATTATTATATATTGAAAGAAAAGCTGACTGTCATAGAGGTGGCAGGGGGGAGGAGGGTTTGTTGTTCCAAGAACAGCAGAGCTAATGAGATCTAATGCTTTTGTTTCTTAATCCCTGATCTGAATTAATCTCTCTCCCTTCCCATGTGACATCATCCCCTAGGTGCAGGGAAGCTGCAGGGTAAGGTGCGTGCTGCATGGTTAGCCAAACAGAGGGTGAGGGGGCCAGACAGAGGATGAGGGAGCCAAACTGTGCCTCTCCTTAGTAGAGACACTGCTCTCCTTCCAATTTTGACTTCTCATGAGTTATATAGAAGCATAGTTATCTTTGGCATTTCAGATTGGATTGAAATAAGACAGTGAGTTCAGAAGTTATTTGGGAGGGCAGAAAAAGAGATAAGACAATTGTGTAGTCCATTTCCTTATCAACAAAAAATTGTACCCTGAACTCCACTTTGACAAGGCTGAACTTAACTTGCAGTTCTCTGTTCAGATCCCATAAAAATGTGGCCCTCATGAGTTTTTGTACACTTTTAGAATAATTTACCTTAAAAATAGTAAGCCCTAGTAAGATGATAAACTATTAGGAAGTGGATCACATGGATAATCTTTGTTATTTCTCATTATGCCATGTTTGTGCCAATTAGCCGGTTATCTTTGACTGCTGCCAAACTGGGAGGATGAAAATGAAATATCTTATATGGTCTTACATTTTGTTGTGTTGTTCAATTTTCTCTTCCATTTCTATATTCCTGATTTGCTAGGACACAAACAACAGAAATACTAACGTATTGCAAGAAGTAAATTTTACACTGGCTCTATGGTATTTGTAAAGGAAACAATTTGTAATTTACCAAAGTCTTGACAAAATTTTTAAAGACTGGATTTTGAATGTTGATGGATCTCAAACTGCAGATACACAGCTGGATGCCACTCTTATCTAGGCAAGAGTCAGGTAGGATTTCACAGAATAATGGTTACTCAAAAAATTCCTAACACTCTTGTCTAGCAGAAAAGATTTATAAATATGAACAGTTAGAATTTGAAAGTTAAGGAAGTCACAAAGACCCAGCAACAAAGCAATCCAACAGAGAAATCTTCTTCCCACTTGCAAACTCAGAAAGTGATTTCTCTGAAGCAAAAGTTACATCAAATGCTTTTTTAGATAAAAGACAGTACAAATAAGAAAGATCCTCCAGGAGAGGCTTTAAAGTGTCTTTCAAAATTAGCAAGCACAAAAAGCCCATAGGTCAAGAATCAAGTCCTCTCCTGTAATCCGTATTCACTCAGATAACATTTCAAACTCAGGCTTCTGGAAATGACCTTCAAAAAGTCATTTCTTCACGAAATGTGTTATGCTATTGTCACTATTCATCCACCTCTAAACACCTGGCATCAGGCAAAGTTCAAAGGAATCAAACAAGGAACTGACCCCTTGAGGAAAAAAAAAGTAACAGCAGCACCATTGGTTGGAATGCTGGAAAATGATTTGTGAAGTACAGTATTGTATGGTCAGTGATCTTGACAATTACTATATTTGAAATAAATTATGATGTAAAAATTAACATACTGTACATATTTTATATATAAACACAAGCATTTTCTTGCTGATGAGCCTTGCAGGTTGCTTGGAATTAGCTAATACAAGAATTAGTAGAAATTGTATCCCTAGCAGTGCCTCCTTCAATTTTGTACTTGAAAACAATTTCAATGATTTATGAAGTGGAAATATACAATAAAGGTAACTTGTAAAAATTACTGACTCATAAAAGTGAGCAGAGACCAAAAATGATTTCTAAATTTTATTTCTTGTATCCTTGCTATATGAATTACTATTTCTTCTTACTGGAGGCTTTCCTAATGTATGGCAATACAAGCCTCAAGTGACTTGAGTCTAGGGAAGTCTGGACACAGTTCTCTGAAAATCTCTTTCTACTTCCTGTTTACAATGATGACAGCTCTGATCTTCCCCACAATATCTCGTTTAAGAATTCAGTGGATATTAATAAAGACTTGATTGGATTCTAGTCACAATAGTAGTCAAGGTTTAAAAGCTTTGGGTTAATGTGGATTAAGATGTCAAAGGTCTGGAGAGAAACTGAAAACAAAGGAAATTCATCACAGATGTAATTTTATTTTTTCTGCAATTAAAAACTATAGTACAGTTATTGGGAAATCAGATTCATGAATATGTAAAGAATCCCAGATGACTTGGAGGGCAGACATCATGCTTTACTTATCTGAAGACAGGATAATTTTTAGGTTCTGGCTGGGCAGACTCTGGAGCAGTTAGCCTTAAGAAGACTGATCAGTAAAAACCAGAGTAATACGTGGTATGTGCAGCTCTTGAAATGGGCACAAAATTGCCATTTGTCTCGTTGGCTTTTAAACTGCAGTAACTTGGGAGGGCTTGGAAATCTCACTTTACTACCACTGCAGCCATAAATCGTGTTGGATTTAGAAGTCATTTGTGACACTTATGGCCTTAGAGACCTGTGGACTTACGGACCTAGAGAACAGGTCCTGTCTTGAGTGAGGGCCCTTTTATGCCCTACCACCATAAGAAAACTGACTTCTGTGCTGAAGATTTATTTGCTAGTGCAAAGTTGGTGGATGTCTGCCCTCCACTTCCCAACAGAAAGATTTCACTGGGGATAATAGAGATTTGCTGGCAGAGGCCTTGGTAAGCATCTGTGCTAGGAGACAAAGCAGTTGATTAGCTCCTCTGAGTCTTGATGATTTTGGCTGAAGACTGAGAAGGAAGGGTCTTTGACCAATGGGTCCAAAGACTGGAAGCTCAAGTGTTCTCACAATCTCACTCTCAACAAGCAAATCTTGAGCTGCAAGAAGTGAATGTAACTTGGAATATTAAAATAGATTACTGGTTGCCACATCTGTCTTCCTCTAATGATACAGAAACATCTAGAAAACCCTGGAGAGTAGTCCTTTAAAATAATTATGCGTTAACTTTAATTTTCCTTTTTCCTCTCACTGAAAAGTTGTTCATACCCTGGGGGACTTTGATGAGATTTGTGGGCATGACCCTGGTTTGCTAATAAAATGGACACTTTTAGGTTTTCATGAAAAACCAGTGCTTAGTTATATTTCTCAAGAAAGATTTAAAGGAGAACTTTTTTCACTGATATAAATGGTATTTTGGTGCTTACGTTCCCCACTGAGTAATATGTCTGTATTCCCTATCATTTGATGAAAAATTAATGCCTCCAAAGAATCAGGGTAGTAAATGTCAAAATAGATAAAGCTAAATGGAGACTAATATTTTTTATGGACATCAGGTATCTTCAGATACATTATGTGCACTAATGTAATTCTGCAAAGTGTGAATTAGGTGATTAGGTCAAACTGGTCTGTGAAAAATAAAAAGGAATGCATGTATAAAAAATGGCCCAAACTGGATTTTTGTATAAAGGTTTAAATGCAGAGTAAAGCTGCTGTGTTCAACAAAGTTGCTGAAGACTCATTTGGGTGTAAGTTGAATAGGAGTCTGTCTCTAGGAGTGACTTAACAGTGACTCAACATGCTGAATTGTTGCTCCAAATAGTAGTTATCAAAGGCATCTTGCCTTTGCGTAAATGACTAATATAATTAGCTTATAACATCACCATAGGCATTGGCAAAAGTAATCATCATTACTATCCATTGTGTTCACAACATCTGAACCATTCATTTCAAAGCCTGTGGAACAGAAACTTCTATCCATCTCAGGAGAACTTTGTTTTCATCCTCCACACGTTTTCTGCAGGGGCCTGTTTTCCATGCCTCCCTATCCTCCTGCCCATTCTTACTGCATACAAAATGTAATTAGCATTGTTCCTTCTTGCTTCATCTTTCTTTTTACTTTCTTTCTTTCTTTCTTTCTTTCTTTTTTTTTTTCTTTTTTTTTTTTAAGGAGTGAGGCAGAGATGGGGAAAAAAAGTGTTTTTACAATAAAAACAATGCAAAAGTCCTTTGTACACAAAACCTTGTCCTGCTTGGTTAGCTCAATTAAACAGATGCAGAAATAGGCTCACAAAGTCGATCCTATTTTGTTGTTAGTTTCAGCCATACAATTCTGAAGTTACATGGGTGTAACTAAGGTCAGAATTTAGTCCACTATATGCTTAAAAAGAAAAAGAAATACTGGAAGAATCTGATGTTTCACTCTTCTAGTAAAATGGATGTGCTTCTATAGCCATGAAATAAGGACATGAATTGAATGAGTTACCATCTCTATAATACCAAGATAACTAATCTGAGACTGATTGCTGCTCTTTTTTTAAAAAAAAAAAAAAAACATAATGATTAATAGTATCATGGCAGCACTATTATTTGGTATGTAATACTCTCTTTATATTATTAGATGTTTGTGAAATTGCAATTAAAAGCTTGCCTTATTTGCTAATATGCTCTCTAATTAAAGAACTCTTGCTGTGAACTTTGCCTTTTGTGAACATGTTTAGCTGTGGTGTTAAGGAAAGGTTTAATCTTTTTAGACAAAGAGACATAGGCCACTAAAATGTTTAAGTCACATCTCATTTAAGACTAGATTGCTCAGCACCTTGTATGATTAAGCGTAGGCTTAACCTACGTATTTCTGGTTTCAGTAACATGTCATATCATAACTCAAGTAATAGCTGAAACAGTGCTTCTTCAAATATCCAGCTAGGAATTCAAGTCTATCAACCCCACCAGTGTTGACTACTGTCCTTCTGTGATTACCTACTACCTGATGCCTTAGGTGGGGATCTTTCCCTCTTTGCTAGGGTTTAGTTCAGCTTATGGGTTCACAGAAAAGTAGCCACATCTTCGCATAGATTACAAAGAGCAGATGTGATGAACTGACCCATTGATCAGTCTTTGTGTGTGCAGTAAGCTGGGCATGTTTGGGATATGCCAGGGTGTGCCTGCACAGTGTTATCTCCTATGTAGACTCGTAGAATGATTTGGGTGGGAAAGAACCTTAAAGATCATCTAGTTCCAACCCCCCTGCCGCGGGCAGGGGCACTGCTCACTAGACCAGATTGCTCAGTATCCCATCCAACTTGGCCTTGAACTCTTCAAGGAATGGGTAATCCACAACTTTCTTGGGCAAACTATTCCAGTGTCTCATCACCCTCACAGTAAAGAATTTCTTCCCTATATCCAACCTACATTTCCCCTCTTTCAGTGTGAACCTATTACTCCTTGTTGTATCACTACACTTCCTGATGATGAGCCCCTCTCCAGCTTCTTTGTATGTCCCCTTCAGATACTGAAAGGCTGCTGTGAGGTCTCCATTCAACCTTCTCTTCTCCAGACTGAACAGCCCCAGCTTTCTGAGCCTATTTTCATAGGTGAGGTGCTCTAGTCCCCTTTACCAATTTTGTAGCCCTCCTCTGGACTTCCTCCAGCAGTTCCATGTCTTTCTTATGTTGGGTGTCAGAATTGTACACATTATTTCAGGTGGGGACTCATGAGAACATGGTAGAAGGACACAATCAGCTCCCTCAACTTGCTGGCCACGCTTCTTTTGATGCAGCCCGGGGTTCTGTTGGCTTTCTGGGCTGCATGAGCACACTGCTGGCTCATGTTGAGTTTTTCATCAACCATCACCCCCAAGTCCTTCTCCGCAGGGCTGCTCTCAATCACTGTTCTACCCAAACTGTGCATGCAGCTCCCTGTCTCTCAGTAATCTCCCTAAGTTAGAAAGAAAACTATTTGTTTGAGGTCAGGAGATGTCCTTCTTTCCATTATTTATAGTACATGTGTTGTAATTAGACAAACAGCCACCAAGGTGATGCTTCTTTTATTAATAATGCAAACACTCAACAAACTTATTGGTTTGTTTATAATCTGCTATGATCTTATTTTTCTTAAGGTTTAATGAAAAAGGTAAAAAAAGTTTTGAAAAGTTTTTGAAAGTTCAGAGAAATTACGAACAGGTAGATGCCCAATGAAAAGTTGATTTCTACAGATCTATCAAGAAATCTCCAATCCTCCATCCGACCTGCCCATTCTCAAACACCTACACTTTTAAAAGTGTGTACTGTAAACTGTGTTCCTGTGTGATAGACACCCAAATAAAGACTTTACATCCAGACTGGAAAAATATTCAAAATCCACAATTTGAATAATTCTGAAAAGAGCTCAACAGCAATCCCATCAACATCCTGCAAAAACATGAGGATTTTTAAAAGTGCGTTTTTCTTTATAAACAGAGTTGCAGCTTTAGGATGCAGAACTTCCTGTGTTCTTGGTTTTGGCTTCGCATCCTTGTTTCCTTTAAATAGTAAAATAGTAAGTAAAATTTTTGTCATGCAGCCCAGTCAGTGGCTGTAGTGTAATGGTGGTAAGCCAGCAAAGCCAAGATTGAAGGTTCCCACTAGTTCTAGTCTTGCTTGGTGCTGAAAATTGCTGCAGCTCTGCTCATGGCCAGCACATCCCTCCATCCCAAGACATCCAGCTGTCTATTTGGGCTGGTGACAAGCAGCTGAACTTATAGCAACCTGAGTTAACATCATTGAGAGACAGGTTAACTCTCAGTTTAAGAGTTGGGAAGTAGCAGTTGAGATCAATATGCATAGAACAGATGCATTTTTTGATCTCTTTTTTTCTTGAGCTGAATATTTGAATGCAAAATCTGATCCTACATATGAGTACAACTGTGGAAGTGTAATGCAATAGCATTTAAAAATAGCGACCGCCAAGAAGCAAATTAACACAGAAGAAAACTGTTTGGAGGTGTTTGGTGATGGTTTTCACCAGGCAGGATATGCACAGTTTTTGTATACGGTAGGTTAGCATTTCCAAAGGGCAAAGAGAGATGAAGAATAAAGGATAATCTTTTGTAGCTTCAAGGCATGTGAGCTTTGTGGATGCTCATTTGCAGTTGAAGAGCCTGAGCAGTGCTGTGTTTTAGTCTGGTCTTGCTTTACTCAGAGCTTTTCTTAAAGTGTCATGACAGAAAATTAACAACAATAAGAACATACCTGTTTATGTGTTTCTTTTTAAAGAAGTAAATTAAACCCCTGTTCCATATCAAGCTTTTTGCAACACCATACATTGTTTGTGGCTATGACAAACAGTGTAGAGATTTGAAACTTGCCCAAAACATGCTTAAGAGCTGTACTGTTGTAAATTAATGAATTTGCAATGTATTTTACTCAGATTTGTCTCTGCTCATATGGATTGATGTATTTTTCCCCAAGAACAATACAGATAAAAGCTGAAGATTACAGTTTCTGTTAGAGTGCGTATGCACAGATAAGGGTATTTCTCTTTGTGGAAGATGAAACAAGTAGAAGAAGAGCATAAGAACAACAAAGATGATCTTTCACAGCAGGGAATATATTTGATGACCTACAGTCAGTATTATAAATGCCTGAAATTGCTTTTATATACAAGTACTGCACTTCGCAGTATGTATTTGCTATTCTCTTCTGATACAAATAAATACCAGGATAGAGAAAAGTTATAGAACCATAAGATTAGGAAGGTGATAAAAACATAGCATTGTCATTGGTTACTGTCAAAGACCACAACTGTCTTGCAAAGGGACATAGACTCCTCATGGATTTGTTTTCTACGCTTATGTTTAGGAACAATGCAAGCAACTGTAATGGGTAGGTTGATTTGGGCAGGAAGAGTTAATTACTGAGTATACCTTACAGTGGAATAGAGTGTCATGGGCCAACTCAGTGTGGTGGAACTCTCCCAGTTAAAACAAAACAAAACAAAACAAAAAACAACCAAACCACAGATGGGAACTCAAATGTGAAGTGAGGGCCTGAAATGCAGAAGGAGCTTCTATCACTGGGGTCATGCAGGAAGTTAAGACTACAAGATCCTACTAATAATTCAGAAATCTGTTGTTGGTCTGAAATACTGAAATCTATTTCTAGAGACCCGCTTGAAGACATTTTGCATTTGTCTTGATTAAGGGGCAGAAAAAGACAGTCTTATTATTTAGGAGCTCTTGGACATCTTCCAAGCAAGTTCCTCAGTGATTCAGGATAGGATTCTAGATGCTTTTCTTTGCATTGTGGGATACTGTGAATCCATGAAAAGGAGACAGAAAGCAACCTCTTAATGTCTCCAGTTATAGGATATCATATGTCTCAGCTCTGTGACAAAGCAACCTTATTTCTGAATTCACTGAACAGATACTGTTCACTGGCAAGATGTTTCCAGCAATCTAGAGAGAGCAAGACAAGGTGTGAAGACTTCTGAGGAGGTGAGGGACTGGATAAATCAGAATCTTAATTAAAAAAAAAGTAAAATCAAGAGTGCTTAAGGATTTTGTTAGGATTCTCAGCTCTGATAGCCAGAAAGTCATTTTCAGGGCTCCAACCTAGTAGTTCTAGATGCATGTTGAAATCCCAGAAAATGAACCCACTAGGGAATTCTGACCTTTCTGTTTGCATATGCAGTTTAAAATTAAATCACCTATGACCTTTCTTCCTGCATTTCAGAATTTGTTGCTGTGCTCATCATATCCAGACATGCTGCAGTGATAAGGGACTTTGCCTTCAGTGTTTCAATAAGCTCTCCACTTGGCTCCTGGGAAGAAGCTGAGGCTCATCTTTCTTTCAGGGTGGTAGGACATGAAAGGGTTAGAAATAGGTTACAAACAATGAGAAGAGGACAGGGTGAAACGGAGAGAAGTTGGGCATAAATGCCCATGTCTTTGGACTGTTGGAGCTGTTGTTCCTTTCAATAGCCTGCTGTGCCCCTCTGCCTTCTGAAGCAGCAGGTATATGTTACATGTTGCTTTTGTCTTTCTCTCCGCAAAACAGGAGGTGAAGCAGCTCCTGAGCAGCCTTTATTGATTATAGTCCTAGAAGGCAGCAGCCTTCTGGGATGAATATATCTGTAAAGAAACGTGGAAGAGTCTGGGGGACTTTCCCAGTGAGAGGAACAGAACCAAGGTCTCAGCAGGAATTTCGGATGTCTCTGTGGAACATGTTATCTGGTAAGCCAGACCCTCTGGGGAGGCACCTTCATGGAAGTCTGGAAGTAATGCACTGTGAGATTTTATAATGTAAGTGTGATCACATGTTGGCCTTGAACATAACAAAGATGTCAGAAATTAATCTACTTCTTAGTTTTTTTTCTTCTAAAGTTAGTATTGTATGAGAGAACAGAATATAATATTAGACTGTAGGAAACATTAAAAAGTGTAAGTAAATCAAAATTCCAGTTTATCTGTCAGTTTTTTTCTAAAAACTTAATCTCTTTATGCACAGTGTAAGAATAACCATGGCATTGCTGGTAGTCTGAAAAAAGCTTGCAATTTATTTTCTAAATTTTAATGAAAACTAAATGGTCACCAGCCAAAAAAAAAAGAAAATCTTCATATTGGTAATATTTAGTTTCTGTTTTAAAAGATGTACTTCTTTTTGAACTAGATCTGATCAATGCGCACAGTATCTTTTGCCAAAGATTTTTTTAAATGCTTCGCTTAAAATTGTCCAGATTTTTGATCAAATAATTTGGAAAAATGTCTCTAGTTTGTTCTCACATCAGGGAAGGCTTTTCTCCGTTTTCTCACTTCTCTGCTTTTCCTGTCCTTTTGACGAATCCTGACTCAAGTGCTCCATTTAAAGGCTGTGAGCATCCCAGAGCGTGGGAAGCCTTCTGGGGCTGCCGATACGCAGCAGAGTGCGCGACCCTGTGACTGCTCCCTTCTCTACTCGCCCACTGTGCAGCACAGGCTCCCAGACTTCTCCTGAGAAGTGTTGAGGCCCTGCCAGTTCTAGTCTGGGAGCTGGGTCTGTTTAGTACCTCTGAATACTAACTAGGTTGTTTTCACTCAACAGTAATATGTGACAAATTAAACAATATAAATTTTATCTTGATCTTAATTAAGGCAACAGCAATATTCCCATTAACTTCAGTGGGACCAGAACTATATCAAGTATTATTTAAACATTTATAATAGCATTAGATAATGGGTTTAGAATAATTAAGAGTCTATTGAAGAAATTTAGCTTGATAGTGGAAAGGCAAATTATGTCAAATGAACAGGAACTGTCGTTTATGGAGGCCTATTGAGATAGTCTTGTTTATTGAGGGAAGAGAATGAAGCTCGTAGGAATCTTTCAGGGGCAGAGTCTGAAGGTCTTTTTGGGACTGAGAAAGAGGAGTGGGAATATTAAACAGATGTGTGAGGTGGGAACACTGTTTTTTACCGTCACACAGACTCAGCAGTCGAGAGTATCCAAAAATTAATTTTTGATTGGTAAAATGAGATCCTAGAATCAGTGTAGGCTGTTTCAATTAGGTCTGTGCAAATAGACAAAATTAATGGGTCAAATAAGTAATTAATGGTGTTAATATATCAATCACTTTTCTAATAAAAGTGTCTGAAATGAGTCAGGGGAAAAAATCTAATAATTAATTTGAGAACTGCTATGATGCTTCAATTGATTTGGGGTTAGGAAAAAAAGGAGAATAATTAGTAAAGATCAAAAAACAATATCACATTTGGTCCTCCAAATGGAGAGGAAAATTAAACAGAGATGGGATTGAAATGTCATTTTTTATCCTTGCAAGAAGATTGGTATTGTCGACTATAGTAGGGTCCTATTCTTTATTGTGAAAAAGCTGTATATGCTCTGTCCTTCTTCACTGCTACTCATGTGCTACTCAAGGTCATGTCAACTCAGTGAGGAAAAAAGTGGCTCTGTTTGTGTGCATTTTGTAGGCTTTCTTCTTAAACCATAACTTTAAATGTTAACCGGCTTTTTTCTCTTTTTTTTGCTGCTATGATAAAATAATGATGAACTAGTATAAAAGCCATAAATGTAATCTTTTTTTTTCTTTTTTAAAGCATACTCATTTCAATGCAAAATGAGGGTATTAGCCAAACTGATCTCTGCTGGACTGCTCACTGCACAGGAGGTGAGAGAGAGAGAGGGCATTGCATGAAAGTGTCAAGTATTCATAAAAATAGGTTGTGTGTGAGATTTTTAAATTTTTTTTAGAGGAAATTGTTGAAACTTGGGAGTTTGCTCATTTTTTGAGTAAAATGCACTTGCTAAATATACTGATGGAGGTGCAAGAAGCACGAGTCCATAAGAATTAAAAAAAAAAAGCCCAAAACTGGGATTTCCACTGGAAAATTCCACATAGAGGTATTGAGCTTGGCTTGATCAACTTCTATGTTATTTAACAAAGATGTAGTGCAATTGTTGTGAAAAATAGTTCTCTACCATCATTTAACCTTGTTTTGCCCTTCCCCTCTCTGTGCTGATGTGAAAACCAGTTAGCAAATGTGTAAGAAACAACCAAAAAAACCCAAAACCAAAACAAAACAACAACAACAAAAAATCAAGATTCAACCACCTCTTCCTTTGGAAAAGTTGTCCCACAAAACAATTTATGGAGCTAAACCTGCTTTAGCTGATCCCCTAAAGCTGTGAATGAAAAGCAGTAGTTAAAATACTTGAAATAAAAGGAAAATCAAAACAATTGCAATCTAACTCAGTGCTTTGGAAAATGGGATTTTTAAACAGAACGTGGACTAGTCTGTTATCTGCCATTACTTCAGATCTGTAATGTGAGAACTGCCTCTTGGAAAGCTGAGTTGTAGGTTATTGGTGTACAAATGCTAAATAACTAGGAAGCCTTAGAGGAGTGGAACTGATCAGAAGACTGATAATTCAGACTGTGGTTTTTCAACATACTTCATAACCCTAAAAATCTTTTCAGCTTAGAAATGCTCTTTCCTCCCATTAGAAGCAACTATTCTCTCTTTATTTTACCATGAGTTAAACTTACTCACCATATGCCTTTTCTCTTCCTGGTAATGTGTATTTTAATGACACATTCATCAGTGTTGATGGTTGTTTTCTTTGCTGTCTCAAAGTTTTCCTTATATTTATTCCAGGCCAGTGATGCTGGGCATGATGTGACAAGCATGATGGTTGCAAGACTGTGGCGTACGTAGAAGAGAGATTTTATTCAAACAAGAATTTGTTGCAAGGTAGGCATTTTATTAGCACCCATGCAGAGTAGCAAATTCCTGCAGTTTGCAACTTTTTCATCTTTGAATTGCACTTAAACCTAGATTCCTGAACAATGGGCCAAGATATTGGAAAACACATTTGGACTTCCTAAGAAGAAATGTATTAAGTAAGCAAGAAACAAAAAACCCAGTATATTAAATAGCCCATGGCAGTATGGTGTTTAATAGTTTGTAATTTTTCTACCATATATAAATTCCTTATTCTCTTTGTTCTTTGTAAATTCATTGGTACACCCTTTCCATAACTTTTATTGCTTTTTGTGTATTTTTTTCTAATTCTAGTCTGTCTACTGCTCTGTTCTGTCTTAAGATGCACAGACCAAAACTGCAAACATACTTGAAATATGGGTGGAGCAAGGTGTCCCTAGTGGCAAAATGATTTTCTTTCCTAATGACACCCAACATTTTATGACTGGTTGTAGCAGGTTGACCCTGGCCGGATGCCAGGTACCCACTAAAGCCACTCTCTCACTCTCCCTCTGCAACTGGACAGAGAATAGAAGAAAAAAACAGCTAAGGATTCATGAGTTGAGATAACAGCCTTAAAAACACCTTCCCCCACCACTCCTTCCTTCCATGTTGTCACTCCTCCCATCCAGTGGTGCAGGGTGACAGGGAATGGGGGTTATAGTCAGTTGTTGCTTCTGCTGCTGCACAAGGAGAGGAATCCTTCCCCTGCTCCCGTGGGGTCCCTCCCATAGGAGACAGTCCTTGATGGACCTCTCCAATGTGAGTCCATCCCTCAGGTGGAAGTTCTTCTAAAACTGCTGTCCTGTGGGTCACTCCTCCGTTAGGTGCAATCCTTCACAAATAAGCTGTACTGGCGTTGGTTCCCCACAGGGGCCCTAAGTCCTTCCCGGGAAAAACCTACTCCAGACTGTGGCTGGAATTCCTTCTGTGCCACAACCTTCTGTTCTTAAATATGTTAGAGGTGTTACTGTCACTCCTGATTGACTTGGCCTTTGTCAGCAGCAGGAAGCCCATCCTGGAGCTGGCTGGCATTGACTCCACCAGACAGGGGAAACTTCTAGCAGCTTCTAACAGAAGCCACCCCTGTAGCCCCACTGCTACCAAAACCCAGCCACAGATACCCACTATACCAGTGTTGCAAACTCAGCTCAGAATTGCAAAGAGCTGTTATTGATGACTCCACTAGCATTTCCATGAATGGAAACTGTTCTGAATACAGCACCAGGGAAGCAAAGTTTAGGTTATTCTTCCCTTGATGGTGGACTTCACCGTGATCCACATGGAAGGTCACCTGCCCCTGAGTGTTGTGCACACTCACTCGGTTGGCTTTTGAAGTTCCTTATGGGTCACAGTGTGGCATCTGACTATCTGAAAAAGGCCTTGGTACTATCCACACACTGCATTCTCCAGATCATTGACAAAGAAGTTCCCTAACTCTGGTTCTGACACTGATGTCTAGAGATTCCTGAGGTTGATACCAATGTGCCTTGCACATGTTTAGCGATGCATTTTATGACAAAATACTTTTTAATTATATTTGCTATTTATTATATTTTATTCAAAGTTAAGTGTATTTGAGGTGAATTCATGGCTCTTTCAGACTTCAAGTGCTTCTGCTTTCATATACTTTTATAATTTCCAAATATTTTGGTTTAGTGGTTAATCTTTTGGAAGCATTGTCACCTATGAATGGCTATCCACTTCTCTAGGTCCCAGTGCTAGCAAACAGACTATGGACAAACTTAAAACTTTAATTTTGTACAAATTGAAAATGCCAAGCATCTATCTTTCTCTATCTTAGGCTGGGCATTGTGTGACATGCCCCTATCTTGGCAACAGAAGTAATATCAGAGAGAGACTCATTTCATAATGTCCCTTCTGCTTGGAGTTGGGAAAGCACCTTTCCAATTTGTTACTTGTTGACTGTCATTTATTCTGCAATTATATCAAATATGATCTTGGACCTGTTCTTCCTTGGAGAGTGTCAGTCTGTGAATGACATTTCCAGAGCATACCTCAATTCAGTGATTTATTAAGGCAATATATCATCCAAGTAAGGTCCTTTAACCATGTTTTTGCTCACTAGATGATACTATGCAAAAAGAAAAAAATCCGAGTCACTGTTTAGTTGTGTAATAAAAGGTATGTCAGGAAGCAAGACACTCTTGAAACACTAAGCATGTTTGCCTCCAGGTATACTGGCATCCTTACACCTTCTTTCACAAGCATGTTAGTGTGCTGAATAGGCCTCCATACCTGGTCGCTAAGGTCTTGGTCTCCTTGACAACTAAACTTTTCAAAGATTACATGAAAAATGTTTTCTTTACCCCTCGAGCTGTTTTAATGCTTTAAAATGTCAGGGAAAGATCCTTTAGTCCCAAGAGTAAGGAAGGGGTGGTAATGGAGAGGAAACGGAATATTTATAAATATGTTTACAGAGTAATATGGCACCACAGGACAGCCTAGTCATAATGTCTTCAAAAAAGGGGGGATCTGAATTTCAACTTATTAATAAAAATACATTGCTTCAGAATAGATTGGGCTTTTGATTGAAAAATAAAACGTTTCATCTTTAATTTACCTCCCTAAATTCAGCCAAGGTTGGTAAGAAGAATGCCATGCTTTATGGCTGCTACTGTATGATAAAATTTACAGCGAATGAGCTTCAGCAGTATCCTCTTCTTGGCATTTTTTGTTATAAACATGGAGTTGTGCTAGCTAGGAGTCAGAACCACTGTTTGGCTCAGGATTTAGGTATATCTCCCTCCTAATCTAGGTACTAATTTAGATATTGCTGAAACAGGGGGTTGGATATGATAATTGCCAGTCTCTATGTTCCATAAAAAGCTACATAGCCCTATGCTCACTGATCATTCACGTGTAGGGGCAGCTCTGGGCATTTTCCTTCAGAACAGTTTCTCACTTTTGGCCCCAAACAGGGCATTGCTACAGGTGTAGGAGAGAAAAGAGAAAAATATTAGTGGAAGCAGAGACATCAAACTGTTTAGGAAGTGGGTCTGTACAGTGGTGGGCCCTGGCCAAAACTAGCACCGTGATGGAGCCTGCAACACTCTCCAGCAAGTGTGGCCTTCCTAAGGATAACTTGGAGAGAAGACATGGAGAGAAGAGACATGGCTTGTTTCTATGACTCTGAGCCAGAGGAAACGAAAGTGCAGTGAGTCAAAAAAATGATGCTGCACTGAGGGACCAACAGGCACTACAACTTTGGGCTTCTTTCCCAGCAGGGCTTGCATATATCAAGGGAAGATAGTAGTAGTCTCTGTTTTGTAAGTGGTTGCCAATGCCTCAAATGACCTTCATTTGAACCTTTATTTGCAGAGGTGTTTAAGAAGGTGGTGGTGAGGAAAATTGCTGAAGGGAAATTTTTGCCTGGGGTTCAGTATTTGCAAACTTGGAGGAAGACTGTTGTCTATAATTCACAGAAGGTCCATCTGTGGGAACTGTAACCTTGTCTCACTGTTAATTTTCCATACTGACTTGTCTACTGGTTTATCTCAGAGTATCATTATAACTTTATATCTTCATTTTTGCTAGTCTTCAAATGCTGGGAGTTCTGAAATAAAGTGAGGTTTTTGTAGCTTTTTCAGATTAAGGGCAATGTTCTGAGAACAGGACATCTGGGAATGGGAAAGCAGGAGAAGGGCATAAAATGCATGAATGATGGTGAATTTGCTCATCTTCAGTATGCTTCTGTTTTTGTTTGTCTTGTTTTATTTTTTGTTTAAATAAATCTCCTCCTTTCTTCAGTTAAAATTTGTCTTGTTCTGCAAATATGATGCAAGCTGGTGTTATTTCATTGGCAGTTGTAGTCAGCTTTCTGAATGAAAGAGGACTACTGTAATTTTTGACTGGTACATTGACTCCCTAACTGGTCTGACTACTAAATGGAGTGCCACCCACTGGGTAAACAGTGAACCCTTGTAGATCCTATTGCATAAAATGTGTGATCGACCGATGGCAACTAATTCTGTTATAAGAGGTTGATTTTCAATCAAGGTACAATTTGGTGATGATTCTTTGTTTTACAAACCTTACTGTTTTCAGGCACTTATACTTGGATAATGGCAAATCTCAGTGTAGAATCCTAAAATCATTAAGGTTGGAAAAGACCTTTAATCGTTAACCCAGCACTGCCAAGTCCAACACCAAACCATATCCTTAAGTTCCACATCTACATGTCTTTTAAATACCTCCAGGGATCGTGGATCCTGCTTTCCTGGGCAGATTGTTCCAACACCACCACCCTTTCAGTGAAGGAAACCTCCCTTGGCACAATTTAAGGCCATTTCTGCTTTTGTTATTGCTTGTTATCTAGAGAACCTCACTACAACCTCCTTTTGAGGAATTATATGTAGTTAAAGAAAGCAATATAGTTCCCTCATTCCTCATTTTCTCCAGGCTAAACCCTCACAACTCCCTTAGCTGCTCCTCATAAGACATGCACTCCAGACCCTTCACCAGACTCTGTCCTACCCTAGACATGCTCCAGCACTTCAATGTCTTTCTTCTAGTGACAGGCACAGAACTGAACAGGATTTGAGGTGCTGCCTCACCAGTGTGGACTACAGCGGGACAATCAGTGACCTTGCCCTGCTGGCCAAGTTACTGCTGGTACAAGGCAGGGTGCCTTTGGCCTTCTTGTCCAGCTTGGCACACAGCTGGCTCATGTTCAGCTGGCTGTTGACCAACACCCCCAGGTCCTTTTCTATCAGGCCACTTTCCAGCCACTCTTTCCCCAGCCTGTAGCACTGCATGGGGTTGTGGCTGAAGTGCAGGACATGGCACTTGATTGTGTTGAACTTCTTACCATTGGTCTTAGTCCATTGATCCAGCCTGTCCAGGTCACTCTGTATACCCTCCAGCAGATCAACACTCCCACCCAGCTTGGTATCATCTATGAACTGACTGAGGGTTCACTCAGTTCCCTTGTCCAGATTGTTGATAAAGATATTAAACAGTGCTGGCCTCAACACTGAGCCCTGGAGAACACCACTGCTAGCTGGATGTAACTCCATTCACAACCATTCTCTGGACCTGGCTCTCCAGGCAGTTTTTTACCCAGCAAAATCTACACCTGTCCAAGCCATTAACAGCAAATTTCTCCAGGAGAATGGTGTGGGGAATGGTATCAAAGGCTTTACCTGTCCAGGTAAATATCCACAGGTTTTCCCTCATCCCCTAAGTGAGTCACCTTATAATAGAAAGAGATCAGGTTAGTCCAGCAAGACCTGCCTTTCACAAACCCATGCTGTCTGGGCCTGATTCCCTGGTTTCCCTGTATGTACTGTGTGATGGCTCTCAAGATGAGCTGCTCTGTAACCTTCTCTGGCACTGCAATCAGACTGACATGTGTGTGGCTCCCTGGATCCTCCTTCCTGAACTTCTTGTAGATGGGTGTAGATTTGTTAACCTCCGGTCAACTGGGATCTGGTGAGCCAGGGCTGCCAAGCAATGGCTCAGTGAGCAATTCTGCCAGCTGCCTCAATACCCTTGGGTGAATCCCATCTATCCCCATAGATTTGTGGGTGTCTAAATGGTGTAGCAGGTCACTGACCATTTTCCCTGGGATTATGGGAGCTTCATTCTGCTCCCTGTTCCTGTCTTCCAGTTCAGTGAGGGTGGGGAACCCAGAGAACAACTGGTCTTACTGTTAAAGACCGAGGCAAAGAAGGCATTAAGTATTTCAGTCTTTTCCTTTTCCTTTGCCCTTCTTTTTTCCTCTTCATCTAATAAAGGATATCCAGGAATTTTTTGAATATAGATTGAATTTTGGATTTCTAAGACAGCATAAACTGTTTTTTCTCAGTTAAAGTGTGATGTTAGAGTCAACTGATAGCTGTCTGTTCTGCTCATGCTTATTAATGTTAAGGCCTGAGTTTCATGATTCACTATTCAAAGCCATAGTAAATCACTTCTGTTTGAATTGATACATTCTGCATATTGCCCCATCATGCCCAGCAATTCTGGGTTCATCCACAGCTCTTTCCACAGAATCTGATTCAGTTCAGAATATTGCTGTTGCATTTCTTTTGATCATCATATTTGAGAGACTCAGATTCCCTCATAACAGGACACAGCAAATTGGAAGTTTTATGTAATTGCTGGTGCCTGACACTGGAGCCATAAGCTGATGAGACTAACTGCCTGTGAAATAGTAAAGTCTTTCTGACAGGTGTAATAGGAGAGTGCAGATACCATGCTCCACCTGTTAACCTCTGATCTGAAGCTCTAGAAGATATTTACTATCTGACCCAGAAGCTGGGGGTACAGGGAACTACCTAATTTAAAGGATTGCCAAGGAATTTGCATTTTGATGCCTTAAGTGGATGACCACGACTCTGTCAAATAAAGTTCTGGCCTCTTGAAACTTACTGTAGGTGACTGAGCCCTGCTTTAACTACAGTTGAGAGTTAATAGCCTCTGCATATTATTAATTAACTATTTAAAACTCTTGAACAAACATGCCTTTTCAGGGAGCATAAACTCATCTGACAGGGCGCTGAGAGCACAATGCTTTCTGCAGTTGGTACTGGTAAAGCCTGTCCTGTCCCTTGGCATTCTAATGCTCTAGCAACATTCCAGCATTTTATTTACAACTTTGAGAGGAAGATGTTAGACTAGGATGTAGCAGCATGTCTGGATGACACCCACATTTATTTTGGGAACCCAGAAACAACAGTTGGCATGTTCAACTTGTCCTCAAATGCCTCCACCATAATAACCTGTTTGCCAAGCTGGAAAAATGTAAATGTGATCAGACGGTTGTGGAATTTGTGGGCTATGAAGTTGCCCTTGGGGATGAACAGGGGAAGGTTCTTCATGAGAGTGCTGCTGTGGTTAGTTGGGCTTCCCTGGGTGATATGTGGAGGATACAGTGTCTGTGGTCCAGAGTCCTTTTACATATTTCACACACATTTACCCAAAATGCAGAGATCTCAAATGGTATGAATCAGAGCCTGGATAGCATTCTTAATACTCCCTTTGTTTAGGACACTTTTTGTTTAGATAATCTCAAAACCAAACCCATAAAGAACCTAACTTAATGGTTTTTATTGTTCATGGAACCTCTTCCTTTTTCAGTGTATTCCATGTCTTCCTCTGTGCTATAGAAGATCATGACAAATGTTGGGTTGGGGTTTTCAGAGGGAAAATATAAATTGATGTGTAGTAGCAGAGATGCTGTTGTCTAATACGCTCTCCTTGATGAGGAGTTACAGAGTCTCAACTTTGGTGTTCTGGAGCATTGCATAAAAGCATCTATAATATTTGACTGTTAGTATCTGTGACACTCTGTGACAAGCAAGAGATAGAGGAAAAAGTGAGAATTTCCTTATGATTTCTGCATTTTCACTCTTACTCCACTATTTGCTCTGTAGGATATTTCCTCCACTTCATGTTTCATTTGAAAGCCTGTGTGGCTTCAGGAGAGATAAGTACATGCATATATTGCCAGTATCTTGTCTTCTCAGCAGCACTTCCTTGAAAAACTTGGCCATTCACTATTTTCTAGGACATTACATCACTCACTAACCCCCAGATTCTTCTCATTCCTCTGTCAGGATTTTCCACCTGTCCAGGAACCATCAGACTGTGCAGCTGGGAACATCTGCAGATAAGATTTTTTTTTTTTTTTTTCTTTTTCATGTATTCTGTTTTGGTACCTTTGATATACTGAATGGAAGAAGTTTGAGAACCCCCGAAGGAGGGGAAGTGTCACTCTGAATGTGGCTGTATTGGGAGTTGCTCATGCTTCACGTCAATTTACATCTGGTTTAAAGTCCTCTGAAAGGGTTATAGGGTTTATCTGATAGAGACAGAGGGTAAAAATCTTCTGTGTCTGGATTGCTGATTGATTGCATACCGTAGTGCAACAAATAATTCTTATTATGACTCATAATTCACCTGTGGGGTTTCCCGTGAGGCTTGAGAATAAATTTATGTGGGTTGCTTGGCTTTGCTTTTTACCTCTGGTTAGGACGAGGGAAAAAAAATTCCCATCTATATTTCTATTTTCACAGAGATATTTCTTGTATAGAACTACTATTAAAGCCATGTTTCCAGTTTATAAAAACTGTCTGGTTTATACTGCTGTGACATGGAAAGCTATTACCTCTGTTCTGTGTATCTGTGTCTTTCTCAATATATGCTGTGCAGCAAGGGACCCTGCCCCAGCTACAGAAAACCTGTAAAACAAGGCATATTACTGCTTATCTACAAGCACTTTATGTCACAAAGAAATTCTCCGTCTGATTAACACTCAAGTATTAACTCCTTCACTGCTACTGACACTGGAAACTAAGCTGGCTGTAGCAATTAAGTAATTTTGTGACTCTGCCATTTTGCACCTCAATAAAGGCATTTTTCTCTTTGGAATTCTCTTTCTTATTAATTTGCTTGATACACCTTAAGCTTTTCATTAACTTAAGCATCTTTGTTGCCTTTCGGTGAAGTGATAATAAAATTACAGATGAAGTGGAAAATGATTCAGCTAAAATGTGATTATTGTTTCTTCGTACCTTTAATCAATAACGTTTATCTCTGAAATATAATCATAGAATGGACTTTATTAGTAACTAGTGGATGGGCATGGCTCCTTTTATTGTTAATGGGTGATCTAAGAGGTGTCAAAGGGAGAATAATACGTACCAAAGACAACATCAAAAGCCTGGGAATATACTTGTGTTCCTCTCTTTTAGTCTTTTTCTTTAATTACCTCACTGATTGTTCACTGTAGATTAGATTGTATCTTGTTGCCTTGTTGGAGGTACATTGGAGCTGCAATACTAAAAAACCTCCAGGAGACATTTCCTCGGTGTTCCCACTTTCACTGAGAAAATGGAAGGCGTGGTGTATTCCTCTTCTGCTGCTGGACAGTATTGCTAAACAGCTCGTAGGAATAGCCAGCCTAATTTCTGCCTTTTTTTAAAATTTTCTTTTAAGGATGAAAGCCGAAGGAAAATGTAAATGCTCTTTACACAATTTGTGCACAAGGAGGAAGAAGAAACGGAGAAGTCTCTTCCTAATCTCCCCTTACAAACCCTTATAATCTCTTCCTTATAAACAAAATTTCATGGTAAAGCTTCAGAGGCAGCACCAGGTTTGCTTTAAATAAGGGATGGCTTACAGATCCAGGCTGTGTGTTTCAGAACGGGAAGGTTAAATCAACAAAGGAGGTATAAGAAAAAGCTTATAACCCTGAAAAAGTAGACCATCTTCTTCTCTACCTCTATCCCTTATGTCTTCAGAACAGGAAAGTCAAGGAATCGATGCCCAGTGTGACTGTGCTTCACAGCTCATTCTTCCATTGTCTTTGTAGCTGACTGGAGCATAAAAAAGTCCCTTCCACCAATTCTACCGAAGACTTAAAGCAATACATTGGGGATTTGACATGTTTGCCTGAGAGTAAAGGTTTGATCAAAATGCAAGGAGTGCTTAACTGAAGTCCTCAGGATCACAAGCATTTAGTTGCCTATATATCTGTTTTACTATTTTGGTTTGGGTTAAAGTGATTGTAAGGGATTTAGCCATTGTGAGGTTTGCCTCTTTTGTTCAGCTGTCTCAACAGACTCTGAGAAGGCGTTAACTGCTGGAAAAGATCCATATCTTGTGTCAGAATTCTCCCTAAAATACAGCCCACAAAATTTCCTCAGGCTTTTTTATGTTAATAAAACCTCCAAATTTTCAAAGGGAAAGTGAAATGCAAAAAAGGCAAATACTACTGAAACTCAACAACTACAGAGAGAGATCTGTGGTCCCACCCTTGGCAGGTGCATGCTCTGTCCACATTAAATGACCAGCTTTTACCTTCAGAGGTCTGCTAAGTCAGAGGACTGTTTCTGAACTTAATTGCAAAAAATGCTCAAACCTGCCTGTGGAGTCGTGGCACCTACATATAATAAACAGAAAGACAATTAACCTTACCCAGATCAAGCATATTTCCCTTCTTGATCTGAGAGAATCCCCCCAAATGCTTTCTGTTCCCATTACACAGCAAGGGGCTCAGAGGCACAAAACGGTAATGCTGGGGAAGTGAGGGGATTTTGCCACCCTATTTTATTGTTCTAGGTCACATAGTGAGTCAGTAGCTCAAACTGGAAGTTAATTTCTAGTCCCTCGACCCTTACCTGCTTGCTCTAAACAGTAGACAGTGGAAAGATGTCTCCAAGTGATTTAAAGGGAAACAAAGGCAGACAGTTTATTGTCTGCTCACAAATGCCTATATAGTACACAGATTTAATAACTGGCCACTGGAGGGTGGCCAGTGAAGATATTTTTACCATAAAGTGACTATTAAGATAACGAGAGTATTACTCTTTTCTCCTAAAGTTTACTTGGAAATCATGGCTTCCCCATTGTCTTGTGACTCAGCTACAGTGTGAGTTTGTGTGGGTAACACGAAAAATTTACACAAGCATCCCTCTCCTCTCTAGCTCCCCTGCCTCTGATCCCGTCCACCACCTGCTTCCTGAGTGCTGTTCACCCCTTGTCTGTGCTTTCTAGTAGCTGTTCCCTCTGTGACTCCCGTCATACCTCTGATTCTTTAATGCCTCTTCCTCTGTGTTTTTCAAGTTGTCAGATAAAACTTATTTCCAGCCATAATGACACTATAAAACAAGACCTCAGCTAATTGGCTCATTCTGTAGGATATAGACAGTTTCCATACTTGGTGAGTTCATGAAAATACCTTCATAGTGTATGTGTCTATTAGAGACAGATATGTTGCAGGGGAAATGAGCATTTTCTCTGTCTTAAACAAATTCTTGTGCAATGTCCAATCTCCACTAACTTAAATGGACAACACACAAATCAATGGCAACAGATAATAAAGTCATGCTTTAGTTTTGGCCTGTGATCACCTCCCTTGCTTGAGCTGCAGTCAGAGCAGTGAAGAAGTATCTCATGGAGTTGTGCAGAGGGTGAAGAGGACAGATGAACCCTGATGCCTCCTGACAGCTGATGCATCCTTTTACGGCAAGTCACACCTCTGTAGGTCAGGGCGAGCAGCCCCATGGGAGAAGATGCAAGCTATGTCCACAGGGCAAGGAAGAGGTTAAAGTAGTTCTTCAAGCTCAGGGTGTGACCCATGAGGTGTCATATTAACACATCTGATACCTGTACATTAGTAGGAGCAGAACAAGTAAAAACCTGCTTAGGAGAAATTAAATAAGCTGTTGAAGAAAACAGTAATTTTAATAAGGAGCTTCTATGTAAAAAATTCCTGATACTTCATTTATTCCTTTCAGTCATTCAATTTTATTTTATTCTTCATAATTAAAAAGGAGACAAAAATCAAGTCTTTAAAAATTATCTGATGCCACAGTTTTGTGTATATAGCATTGGTGGAATGTAGGACCTACTGCCTATATCCACAGTCTCTAATAATATTTTATCTTTCTCTTTATTCAACTCAAAGTGTTTTTATGTTGTCTTAGAGATGCATGTTAACAGTCATGGGGTGATATTACAGTGGCTTTGCTAAAGTAAGTAACAAGCTTGTGTGCAGATCTGTAAATGTTTCAAAACTATTTTAAAATAACATATTAAAATAACACAAAAGGCCACCATTTCATCCAAACTCTTCCCATGTTGAGTCATGTGTTACTGGACATGGGGGTACCAATGATATGAATGGTGCAAGACAGGAGACCCAGAAGATAAATAGAGCCCTCAGTAGAGAGAGGATCTCATTTTTCACTGCCTCTATTGACTGTGGGCATCCCTACTACTGCACAGGCAGTGTGCCCAGCTAAGGGCTGGATGCTGCCTGTATGTAATAATTTTCCAGAGGAATGATGCTTAGCAGACTTGGAAAGCAGGGGGATGTTAGACCTTAAGCATTTTTGAAAGTATCACGTAGCTTCCTTCAAACCTGCCCTGCGCTTGTTGGAGCTGTAACTAGAGGCTTGATGGTGAGCTGGGCTCTGAGGAGGCTTGTAGGGAGAGGCAGCAACAGGAGAAGATGACTGAGGAGAGACTTTGTGGAGTTTTACCCTCTCTGAACTGGGGTAATTATGAAGTTGCATCAGTTTTCCATAGCTAAAAGTCTGACCCAGATGACCAGAAATGCAAATCAGACATGAGAACCCAAACTTAGCATACTTGTCTTCATACATGAAGGAGCACCTGGAGACGGACAGGATGGAAATGTCCTCGAAGCTGGTGAGAATCCTGCTGTTGCTCTACTACCTTCTCAGTGGTGCTGCAACAGAGGCACAGGGTACTTGGCCTTACATTGCTCCAGCTGATTTGTTCAGGAACAAGATTGTTCTATTTTGCAAAGTTAATATTCATCAAATGTTAATGAAAATACATAACAAATAATTATGACAAACATACCATCTGATTAGGATGAAAGAGGATGACAATTCTTGTGAATTTTTAATCTAAAAAAATAAAGAACATTACATTAATAAGACTTAATTATATCATTAAATATTTAAATTTACTTTCCATAGTAGATTTTATTTTTATTTAACGTATTTTGTTTTTAAATATTGCTAACATTTTTATGAGATTTTTTTTCATAAAACACATAAGCAGATTTGGTTTTGCAAGGCAAGAGGAATTTTAGCATCATGTATTCATTATATTGATCACAATTTCAGTTTTATTTATCTTTAAAAAGAACTAATAGAACTCCTTTACACTTTATTATAATCCACAATATCTCCATCTATAGATAAATATTTAATAGAGTTACTAATGCATCATGCACAGAGTATTTATTAATTAGAAAATATGAATTACTAGTTGTATATTTCAATAATTTGAATTTAAAATTAATGCTACATTTTTCCAGGAAACCATGATTAACTAAAGGAATCTGACTTCAGCTCTCTGAAGGCAGGCAACCAAAAGTGCATACTGCAGACTTAACTATTACCCCACAATGTTGTGACCAACAGGTGAAGAGGACTGAATATGAGAGGATGCCACCTAAAAAACATGAACACAAACCCTACAACCCTTGTGCCTAGTCTGGCTTCAGAGAAAAGGAGATACGAAGTTTCAGCACTCCCTGATTTTCCATGATGAAACCAAAGAGCAGTTTTGACAGAGTGGTTCTGCCACGTAGTCAGAGGTATAAAACTCACTCAGGTATCTCTGTGTATCCAGCAATCTTAGAGAGCAGAAGCTTTTCAGCTTTCTTAGGCAGGGAGGTGGATGAGAAAGGAAGGGCTGGGGCCAGAGGTTGGACAGGAGAGGGAGCAGAGCTGGCTACTGAAAAGTGGTTTTGCTTGTGCTCCAGGAAGCCAATGATAAGGATTCGAGTTGGGTTTCTTCCATAGTGTCACTGTCTGTGAAATTATGCAAGGTATCATGAGACTTGTTCCTCCAAGACACTTGTTTAATATGTAAACACGGTATTTAGGTCAGGTGTTAGATTGTGACTTTACCTTTGCTTCAAAAGGGCGGTATCTGCCAAATCTCCCTTTTCTATGAAATCAACCTTTTTTTTTTTTTTTTTTTTTTCAAATTAAACTACTGTTTTTCTTTTTGTGGATTTATTATTTTCAGCAGCAGTTTCCAGAAAGTCAGCAACTTTCTGATTTGTTAATTTTAGGAAAAAAAAAAATCTACTTTTACTAAAAGAAGAAAGTTATGGTACCAAGAAGAACTTCTCAGTAAGATGTCTAAAATAAAAATAACCTTCCTGGAACTGTTTGTCAGGCAGACATAGACACAACAGACCAACCAAAAACCTTCCTTTGAGGTACAGTCTATTAGATTAATCTGCAGTGTAAGTATACATTTTACTGTGCTGTTATTACTTAACAGATATGAACTTACCATTTAAGGCATGGATTGAGTATTTTTGAATCTCAGAGGTGGTTCAGTAAATAAAGATGTTAGAAGTGGTACCAAAGCTTCACAATATAGACCATCTTTTACTAAAAGATTTAGAAATGCTTTATAAAGTTCTGCAGTTCTACAGTATTTACATCTTTTACCTATCAAATACTGGACTGCATTTTCTGATAAAGCCACTAATAGGTCCGTGCATGTAAGAATTTGCATTTTTCTTTGCTTTTGCCAGGTGTTCATGGAATATTGTTGAATACAACCTACTGCAAATAGCTATACAACTACACTGGGCTATTTGCAGTTACCACAGCTGTACCACAATGTATTTATTTGTGCATATTGCTCTGTGTGTGTGTGTGTGTGTGTGTGTGTGTGTCTTGAGCATTTGTAATCGTATGCACTCATGTACCTGAAAAGGTACTGATAAAGTTTTGTGGTAAAAATCCTGCATGTGATGGTCAACATGACACTCCCTCCCTTAATTTTATAATTACAGTAATAAAAGAAAAAGAAAAAGGCTTACACAGCCAGGAAGTAAAAGAGAAAAACCTCAGATTGGTAACCACTTCACTTTTGTAGTGACTCTGTGTTCACACGTACATGCACACACATGCAGTTTCTGATAAAATGAGTTGTTTCTCAAAAGACAGAGAAAAAAAAGAGGGCTGATGAAACCCTCAAGTTAGTCTTGAAATTACACCTATACCTGTTGTCATTTTCAGGAAATCCACTTTGTTTACTTGATAAACTTGTTTTGACTTTTCAGTGGAAACAGTTTGCTGGCACTACTTCCTTACCCGTAGGCCAAATTCTGGCCTCGGTTTCATGTGACTCCCACTGCAGTCAATAGAGATTGGCTGTGTAAGGCAGGATAGAGCCTTTAGGTTTACAATTATAAGATCACTGAAAGGTATTTTGTTGTTATTACTGTTTGCACTGCTAGAACTGCATCTGAAGATGTCTATTTTAGGCAATGTTCAGACCACAGATACCGTTAGCCTAAAATTCTCAGAAATATTGAAGTGCATACACAGAAAAACTGAAGAGGAGGAATCAAGGAAGGGACTTCATTTTAGCTGAATACACTGTATGGCATCTTGATTTTATACTGATGCACAGAAGCACTGACATGTAATGATTTTGGTGTAAATCACATGCTTTGATGTGCAGAAAGGTTATGGAGCATTTTATATGAAGTAATAATATTTAGTAATTCTATTGAACTAATTACCAGTTAATCTGACATTTAATGAAATAAGTAACACTAAATATGATGTGAGGGCAGCTTTTATGGACTTAAACTTTAATCAATTGTATGGGAGTCAAAGGTGCCATTTTTGCTGATGGTGGTGAATGGTGCATGATAGCGGTTGCTAAAGAGTTTCTTGTCTTCATTATTCTAGATTGAATAATTGCTCCTAGGCAAACTGGGAAGAGCTGTTCTTGTTCTTAATGATAAGAAGAAGCTATGAGATTGTGAAAAACAAATATATGTTATTTTTTATTGCAGCTACTTGTTAGTACTAAGTGTATGCCTACTTTACAGGGTCCTGATTTTGAACCCTACTACAGGTAGAGATGTAGTTTGGCTTTACGTTAACCTGAAGTTCAGACTTGTACTTGATGCTGAATTATCTGCCTGTTCCCAGCATCAGCGTTTGCCTCCCAATCTAATTTGGGTCCCAAGAAAGGCAGAAGCTCCCCAGGCAATTCAGGTACAGATTTAGGGCTGGTTTGCCTTGAGGGCAGTGTGGATGCAACTGACTCAAGATGCTTGGCTCTACAAATGCGAATCGAAAGACAGTATTGATTTGTGACTCCTACTAGGTCTCCTTGATTTTGCTTCTGAAGTAAATAGTTGCCTCCAGGGCCAACTGATCCACACACGATTTTCCTTCTGTCTTTTCTTCTTAATGATAGTTGGTACTTTTGTGCAGCATGCTATTTTGTAGAATGTGGTTCCAAGGCGCCATGCTGCACAAAGGTACTATAGATTTTTTTACAGATTTAAGTAATGCCATTCTGAATTTACACTGAGGGTACGTATAAACATAGACTAGGGAATCTCTGACAAGAGCCAATAACGGACCGTGACCTAAATTTAAAAAAAAGAAGCTCATAGTATAACATGAAAACATAAATACACCACATGTAAGAATAAGTAGTTGCGTCAAAGTCATGCTATTTTCTTATCATGTTCTTTAAGAACAAGTTGGTGGAACTCACTCACATTTGGAATAAGATTTCAACAAGAAAAAAGGAATAGTTTTTTTGTGTGTGTGTGAAAAGAGAGATTAATTTTTACTTACTTGGTTTTATGTTACAGATCACTAGCAAAGCAAAGCTTGTATTAAAACTGTCTGCACAAGCCCAGCCCAACTCACTGCTAAAAGTTATTAATTATTTTAAAAATTTTTAGAAAGAAAATGAATAACTTGCTCAGACATATCCTTTCTGATGTTTTTGGAACATTCTGTACCACAGATGTGTCCAGGAACAAAGTATGGGTTACATCATTTAGGACTATTCCCAAACCAGGTCGGATTGGGCTCTAAATTTCATGAATTCCTTCAGCAAGAATTCTAAGGCTTGGCCAGACCAGAAGGACATACATGAATAATAGTGATAAGCCCCTTTATGCAGCCAGTGTGTAAATCTGGGGCCAATGTTACCAGGCTAACTGTTGGTCCAATGTTACCAGGCTATCTGTTGTGAAGGAAGTTATTGTGCTGAATTGGTTCATGTAGCATGCTATTCTTGTGCCATGCCATTCCTCTGGTAGGCTCCATCAGCTGCTAGGCAAGAGGAGATCATGCCTGTAGAGAGTGAGATACCAACCCTCTCTGACATTGGTTTAGAGACTGTGATAAAAGAGAAGGAAAAAGATCAACTGAGCATGTGGGTTAATGGCTGCTATTTTAGTCCCTTGGGGCCGTTGCCAGCTGCCATTAAGTCAAAGTAACCCTCAGGCTCTACTTGGTTTCATGATGAATAATTTAGGCTTTCTTGGTGCAGAGCCAGGTTGCTCTGGCTTTGTATGACAGATTCTACAGATCTCCACTCTGAGCATAGGAGTGTAAATGTATGGTGGCACATACTGGCATGGTGGACCAACCTCCTGTGTCCTCCAACAACAACAGTAGTAATCTTTATGAACCAGAGGTTCTGCATATACTTAGAGATGTCTTCCTTCTGATATTGGTACTTTAGTTTTGTGGAACCACTTACTTCTTGCTAGTCAAAATCTTCTTTGATACCCATTTATTTTCAGGAGTTAACTATAGGACTGAATATTTTCTACCCACTGAAAAAAAGTAGTTCATATCTGAATAAATAACTGAAAATGGCTTCTCACTGTTCAGGAAGTACAATCAATTTGAAATTAGGATTATGGAAACATCTGTGAAAATTCAAGTGTCATCTCAATTTGGGCTCATTCAGATCCTGTATTTTTTGTACTTCCCAAGCAGTGAATTTAAAATCTAATCCTAATTAACACACATAGTTTAATTATAGCCAACAAAATATTCTCCTAAAATTGTGTGTGATGGCTGGGGGGTTGGGTAGGGAGGGAGGAGGCGAGGGGGAAACCAAACAAATGTTCACTGATTGTAAAAATCCTGGTTTTGTTAATAATATATATCTTTAAAGACTTTAAACATACAATGAAGTTTGCCTCTCATGATTCAAAGTGGCATAAAAAGCATGAAGCAGGCAAAGCACTCATAACTCCCTTTCCTACTTGCTTATTTCTTGGCAATTTGAAACAAAGAAACTCTGCAATGGAATTCAGAACTTTCCCTTTTGAATGGATTTCCCCATAACTTATAAAATATACAATATTGCAATGCTACAACACATGGATGTCATGGACAAACCTTGGTAAGATTTTGAAATTTGAGTGAAGCACTGGAAAAGCCCAGGTGGTATGCTGCTACCAACTTTGGTGTGTGTCAGCAGAACTCTTTGGCACTACAGGATGGTTTGGGTGCCCTATGAGATTTTCAATACTTCCGACTTTTGTTTTAGCATTACAAGTCTGTAAAAAACCATCATTTTATGCTGCTTCAGAATGCCATCATTCCTGGATCAGACCTCAGAATGCAAAGTATCCCATCTTAGGGATACTGTAGCCCTTTATGGGCAGCACTTGTTATCTCAGGACCTTTTTGCTCACAGGGTCGGGACTGGGTGAGCATATTCATGGTCTGTGACTGTTGCTTTACCCTGCAATCAGACCTCTTGCCTGTGCCCTAGAGTGTACTTGGAGTCCATAGTCCATATCCTCTGGCTCCCCAGAGCAGCGTTTCATGTCCACCAGCGTCACCACGATACTTACACATTCCTCTAGAGTTCTGCTCAGGCCACAGGTAAGATTTTTTTCCCAGGGATCTTGGGAAGAACTTTTTAGAATGATATAACTGGGAATCAAGAAATGTAGGCCTAATACCTTTTGAAAACAAAACTATACCTGATTATTAACTTTCTCTAAGTGTTCCTATTCCTACTTTGTTCTGCTTTTGTGTGAGGCTCTGTTAATGTTTCAGGTTACATAGAGTTCTCCATGTCAGATGAATCCTATAATGGCCAATGTCCTCAAACTGATCAGCATTACACCGCTTCTTGTACATTTTCAGCCTCTTGCTGTTTTTTCGTTTACATACATCTTTCCCCTGCATATTCTGAGTGAAAATGTTTTCTTTCACAAGGTTGTTCTAGTGGTCATGGAATAATAAAAGTTGATGGATCTCGACTTCTTATTGATGTGTTTCCAAGAGGTGTCAAGATCAGCATTTTTCCTGTACTAGCAGTAAACTAAAATAGAATTAAATAGCCTTGGCTTGACAAGGTCAGATTTTTTTTTTTTTTCATTTCATAAAATGAAAAAGGATATTAAAATAAAAAATGGACTTGATAACATTTTTTAATATATCCTGTTCTGTCAAACATGACAATGAGTGACCAAGATTGTCCTCCTTTTTTGATTAGATTTATTTCTGCTTTCAGCAGGAAAAGGTTAATTTTGGGGTCTAATCTGAATTTTCCTTTTTTTTTCTTTTTCTTTAGAGTGATTTAGGAGATTAGGAAACAAATTTCTCTAGGAATGAGTTTAACTCAGCTCTATATCACATCAGTAAGACTAAGAGCATAATTTATCCAAAATTTGGACCAGAAAATTAAATTAAAATAGGAAAGTTTTATTACAGACATGGACTTGTTCCTCCTCTGGTTCCCGTGTACACCTTAGCACCATTTTGACTTGATTGAAAGTACGTTTTCCTACTGTACTGCGAACTCTGCGGAAGCTGTGACAGTCATAGAAGAATGAGCTGTCTTTCTCCTCGTGTCCCACATCCCATTGCCACAGTGGTTCTAACAGTGATTGCCTGATTGCCAGTGCTGATGGAAGAGGCAGCGAGAACAGTTTGATTTTCAGGTACTAAATGGATTTTAAAGTATAGACAGTGACTAAAAGTAAAGACAGTTGAAGGTAGTGACTAAAATCATCTTTCGATTTCTGAGCTGAGAAAATTTGTTCCCAAATAAATACGGAGATTCACTTTTCAGAGATAGGCTTTGATTTTAAAGACTTCTTTGTCTATGTTTGTATGGATAGCATTTTCTTAATTTGGGGGTCAAACAGCATAAGTTTTTATCCTAAGTGCATATTTTATCCTGGATCCAAAGAGTCGGTATTACAGTAGCTGTGATAGTTTCCTTTCCTTCTCCTTCTGTTCCTACAGTGAATTGTTACAGATTATTCTGGCAGTTTTTTAACAACAAGGCAACTTGGTATGGAGTTTGCAATACAATTTTCTGAGTTCTTCTCTGTTACTTGAAAAAGTATTTCCCCTCATCATTTTTGCAGCACAACATTGTTGTGTTGAAATAGAAGTAGGAAGAATACCTGAAAGGGCTCAATCATTGCTTTTGCAAATGAATATCAGCAACTAAGCAAGACATTATTGCATGGAGAGGGCATAAAACTTCTTGTAAGTTATGGTACTTCAGCCTCATTCCCTCTGCCTCAAGATTCTGGGGATAGACTGGTATTGAAGGTGTCTTAAAGTGCATTTAAATAAGTGCAGAGGGAGATCAATCATCTGCTGTTTTGCCTCAGTTAGGAATACTTATAGGTGGAAACAGTCCCGTGCCTTCTAGAATATCAGTGCTATGTGGCTACTACATGTCTATCCAGAGTAAGGTATGGAGGCAAATGCCGCTTGCAGTTCCTAACCTTGAAAGCTTCTGTCGGCTGGGAGGAGAGCAGCTGGTTTATTTTGCAAGGCAGGTGAAAGTACGTGACCCATGTTTTCTGGTCTCATTGCACAGAGATCCCAGAAACGTCAGGGGTTTGGTCTTAATTTTTGAATCTTTACATATGGAATCCAACCAGCTTAATGGAGGGGACCACTCCTTCCTCCCCAATCAGAGCTGGTCAGCAGAAGATAAAGGTAGACATCCAGCAGCACCTGCCAAATCAAAGCTGGCACTTTCAGGCATCTTTGGGATAGACTCAGGGAAAGAACATGGATACAAAGCTAAGGCTTACTTAGTTGCCCATAGCAAGGGGATGTGACTAAAGAACCTGGGACTATGAACGCAGCCTTAGCCTTGCTACTCCAAGGGGCTGGGCAGCAGCTATGGCTTTCTCAAAGCTATCTTAAGAAGAGTCTTTTCTTCCCTACACACATAATGAAGTGATTCCCTGTGGTGCTTCATCAACTTTTGGGGTCTTAAACTGACCCTTAGCATTTTGCACTAGATATTTCTGAGCTTTTCTCAGTTAGCAACTATTCAGAGAAAGAATAAAACTGCAATTATTTTTAGCTGTAAATCATAAATGTGATGATATATCCTCCCTGCCCCAAGAATGACATGGGATAAAAATTGAGCTTGAAATATATTCTGTAGCAAAATTGTGGAAAACTAACAAAAAAAGAATAAAATAAATTGCACAGCTACACACATGAGCAGTTAAAATCATGTGAGACTTATGTATTCAGAACTGCAAGTGCTTTTTCAACGTTTTAAAACACAAGTGGGTTAAATTTATCACCTTCCATTTTAATTTAAAAGATGTAGGAGAACATGTAGCTGAGGATTTTCTAAAAGAAGTAGTGATTTGAGCATGTTGGGGGTGGTGGTGGAATTGCTTGTAGTTTTATTCATTTAGGCATATCTTATCACTCCTCCTTTTCTTCCTTCTTGGAGGGCAATGAGAGAACCCAGATGCCAAGCTGTGGAACATGTTCTTCTGACACTAGCATCTGGCTCCTTGGCAGAATCCTCCAACTGTCATGCTGACAGCTTTCCTGTTGTGTCCTCGTATATTTTTATATAAGAAAATTGCAGATGGGTTCTCTTCTCAAACTAATACGCTATTCTGTTGACCCTTATCATGCAGAAATGTGTTGGTTTTATCTGTTTGTGAATGAGACCTTGGCCAAATATACTTCAAAAAGGATACTTCTCTGTTCGTCTCTGAATTTGTCTGCAAGCTGTCTGGGAAGATGCCAGAATCCTATTACACACCCTTTTTGTGCCTTTAAGCAGTAAGTCCTTCATTCTCTCTGCTGTACAAATAGATTGCACTTTTTGCAGCAAGCACAGTTGTAAAATATAAACATATTTATTTAATAGTTTCAGTGGAAAAAAAAAGAAATAAATTCTTCCTTGAAATGGGGAGAAATGTGGTTTGGTTTGCTATTGGGTTTTCCTTTTTTTTTTTTTTTTTTTTTTTTTTTTTTTTTTGAGGTTTTTTTGTTACTAGAGGTTTTTGTTTGTTTATTTTTAATTTGACATTACCTAGTATGCTGCCGCCTTGAAGGATTTTTTTTCCCCCAGTGTTTAGCCTGAGACCACCAATCCAGAAGGGTTTATAGTGTTACAAAAGTAGCACAGTTAAAAAATAAAAAAAAAAAATTTAAAAGCGCAAAGATTTCACTTATTAACATCCTCCAAAACCTCCTGGTATTTTCTAAATGGAATTTTCATAGTCCCACATTGCATTTAGACAAATGCCTAATTTATGTGGGTCATCCCAGTGACTTTACAGTGAAGCACAATTGTGCTTCAATTTAAGGCTGTGCTCAGAGGGAGCCTGATGGATTCTTGACTTCAGGCTTGACAAAGCCCATATCATCAGAAAATACTAAAAAGTTCCCACGTTGCTTCCTCTGGCTCTCATCCCCCTTATAAAACTCTTCCTATGGATGTTCTGTTTTGGTCTCTTACAAAAAATTTCAAAGACGTGACCCCCTCCTTCCCCCCCCCCCCCCATCTCATGTCTCTTTTAAATACATAACTTTGTTAATGTGAATAAGATCAAATACAGATAAGGAAATATTGCAAAACCACAAACCAAAAATTATCTGGGGCCCTTCTCAGTGGAGACTGTAGCTCCATGGGAGTTGTCCACGAAGGCTCTTAAAAGCTGGGACCCATTGAGACTATTTAGCCATGATTCCTAAGCACACCCAGACTGACTTTCCACCCCATCTCAGCTCAAGTAGCAGAAACCTGGATTCAAATGACTCCCTGATGCTGCTATGGAAGATTGCCAGCTCCGATGAAGCCAAGTGGATTCCACTGAGCATGCTCTCTCTGTTCACATCAGGGGAACATCCTCGGAGTTTGACTGCTGCAAGCTTCTCCTAATTTATTATCCTCCTAACAGATATTAAGACTTGATTTGTGCTTTTGGAATAAATAAAGCCACAATGAGTAATTTTATTGTTCTCCTACCTCAGTTGGTCAGTTTGCATAACTATTCCAGGAAAAAACAAACAAACAAACAAACAAAAAAAAAAACCCACAAAAAAACCCCACCACCTCTCAAGTCATCATTAAAGGAAGAAGAGGTAAGTTTCTACAGGTTTCTTATTCCTGTTATCACAAAGAAAAATCTTTATAAATTTCCAACTAACCCAAGTATACAGAAGCAAACAGGTATGTACATGACTGTTATGTTAACTGATACATTGTCCCATATCATTTTCTCATCTCAAACTTTGTCATAAATGAAATAAATGACATTAGAACTATTCAGGAAAGGTCATAAATATCAAGAATGCATTCTGCATTAAGCATTAACTTGGATAGGGCTGGGATTTCACTCCTATTACCCAGTGCAAGTTATTTCCTGCTGTTTTCTTGTTTCTGTTTCAAATATTCTGATTCACCATTGGTTAATCATCTACTAAATATTATCTCCAGGTGCTTTGGGTTTGCTGTTGTTATCTCCATGGCCCCAAGGCACTATACCTTCCAAAGAACTGAGGGGAGCCCAAGCACTGATATTATGCAAGAAACAGAAATACATCAGCAACTGTATCAGCATGCTTTCATTTGTACCACATTCTGATTTGAACATACGTGCTTTTTGAAGCACTTGGCATAAACCCTGAAGTCTCCAGTTGCTTGAGATTACATAAGCAGGTAAAAATTATATTTATTAAAAAGACACAGAAAATTAAGAAAAAAATAGGTACCTTGAACTAATGGGTGGAATACAATTAAGAGGAACTTAGTAGGTTAGCATTTATGTTTCATATTTGTGTGACTGCTGTTGTGCCCAGTGTGTAGTTTTGTCCCATATTGACATTAAATTTGAATGAGAATTATCACATATATGATGCTTTTCTGAATGGGGTTTGGGTCTTGCTGCAACCATGGGTCCCGTAGGCAAACCACTAATTTTACCTTATTGTATTTCTGTAAAACAGTAAAAATATTTTCCTCTTACAGAGGGACACAGGGAAATTTAAAAGGTAACTTTACTAGTGGTTGTGAGATGCTTAACTACTACAATAATAAAGGCTGAAGCCAAAGTTTGGAGTTTTAGAAAGTCAAGTTTAGGATACATGGAAAAGTTAGTTAATAGATTGAGAAGGTGGATTCAGGGCTTGAGAATTTAAAGACTGGGAATCATCATCAGACATGGAATTATTTTAATTCAAAGGGGCAATGATGTTGTTAAAGATAAGTGGAAAAATTGGAAGGAAGAGTGTGGAATTATTGGGAGGAAGGAATAGTTTACTGTTTGTAAACTGTTTACAATGTTTGTTCATTTTCACAGTTTCAATAGAAATCAAAATTATTCTCAAGTCTTTCTGAATTAAGGCAGAAAATAAATGGCTGAAGTTTGTTAATCATCTAAACAAAAACCAGGAGGAGCTGGTTCTTCCCTATACTGATGGTGGCGTGCCAAGGAACGAGGTGAGGCTAACCAAGGACTGGATCAAGTACTGATCAGTTTTCAGTAAAGGTGATGGCTAAAGAGGATAATAACAGATTACTTCTCCATGCCTTTCTTTCCAAATTCAGTCACAGGTTCAGGCTGTTGCCCTTCCTAGATACTTGTCATTTGGTGGTTCTTCTGATACCATGCAGATCAGGAGGTATTCCGTTTTTAAAATAATTCTCTGTAGTTCAGTAGACCTGGTTCTGGAGCTTAACTTTTGTATTGCCTTCTTAAGTGATAGTTCTAAGGTTTTCCAGTTTCCTAATCTCTTTCTTCATGAGTAACATCAAGTTCATTGACATGAAGTTTTTTTCATTACTCTATAATACATGTAAAAAACTCAGTGATACATTTCAAAAGCCCAGTGAAGTTGAAGAGCTTCCAGAGCTGAATGATTGTTTTGAACAATTTCAATCTACAAAGATAAAAGATATGTAAAGGAAATTAGGATAGAGCAATAGGAATTATATCCAACCAAGAGCAAAAATTAGTTTTCTGTACTTCAGATTTGAAGAATTTGGACAACAGCCAGTGTTTATGCTGACAGTCTACAAGCCTCGGACCAAGAGTTTTTTAGTATGCATACTTACAAGTCCTATGCAAAGATTAGATTAGATTTCATAGTCAAACGACAATTGGTTGAACATGGTTCTTGATAATGGTAATTGTTTTTTACAGGACAACAGCCAGAATAGTAATGAACTGACTATTACAAGAGTTTTCATGGTTGGGCTTGGGAATGATCCCATTTAACATATTGTTTAGTGATATATGAGGTAAAGGAGTAAAAACTCTATGTGTATAACATAAAATGGGGAAGGATCATCTTAACAAAGGACCGGCCATCAGACAAGGAGAACCAGATGATTTGTTGGTGCAAATGATGAGATGAGATGAAATTTAACTAGAATTTTTTTTGTTGTTGTTGTTCTTGAATATACTATGCATTTATCAGTTGCAGATAGAGGAAATGAAATATGGACATACTATTTTTTGTATAGTCCGTTATAATTTTAAGATACACTATCATCTAAGGCATTTTCATGTTATTTCATTGGGCATAGCATTGACAAGGTCTCAGTTTATGTAAAGTTCTGGTCAGTTGTGTTCATGAAAGCTGACCTTAAGACATAAGCAGAGAAAGATTACTGGTATGTTTATAGGAATGGAGAATTAATCTCATGAAGAGAGATTAAATGAGATGGGTTGTTAAGCTTAGACAAACAAAGATTGAGAGGGTATAGGGTTATTCTTCAGAAATATATTCAGGAGTAAGTGTTAAAGAGAGAACAGCTATTTAAATGAAAAGGTCTTAGTGGCATAAGAGCTATGGTTCTAAAATTATCATGAGTAAATATAGAGTGGATATTAGCAGAAGGTTTCTCACTACTCTTGGAGTTATTTTTTCCGATATAATAGCAATGTAAATAACTGAAATTGCTTGAATGTGGTAACTTATAGAAGAGTCTGTATGCTTAAACAGGTGAATTTGTGGAAAAGGGAAACTGGGATACAAGTTTTTGCATATCCAGTAAGGTGGTGTAACTAACTGACATAAGACTGAACAGCAGTTTATGTGCATCCTCCTCATCTTGCAGACCGTATTTCAGAGCTCCTATTTGTTTGTCAAAAGGACCAGGATGCAAATTCCTTGCTTTCTCCCTTCTTAGGAAGAACTTGTTTCCTCTGTCTTCCCCACCAGCATAGTCAGGTTGGCAGGAATATGTTGTCTTTCTCTGAAGTTTGGCTGTAATTTGCTTGCTAAGATCACTGGGGTAATTTATTAAACTCCAGCAATCTGTTATTGGAGAGAGCTTCTCCTGTCCTCTTCTTGCAGGACTGCAAATCTCTAAACTGTTGTTTGGTTACCAGTTTGTTAGAGCATGCAAGGAAGTTTTTGGTAGCTTAGGGAGCCTGGGGACAAGTGGCACAGAGGTTATATGAAATCTTGCAAATGAAGCCTGGACTGTGAGGTTGTGTCTACTACTGAATTTCTGCAATCAGGTGTTATTTCAGGTTTCATGTGCCTGCAACCATCTTAGTACTATGATGCTGCAGTTGAGCTGGTACTGGTAGCTACCTGCTGTGTTGAAGTTTTCTTCAGAACCCTTGTATCAACATATCAACAATATGCAGTTGCTTCTCTGAACAGATTTAAACCAGCCACAATAATATAGGACAAGTACTTCTGCAAAAAAAAGAAAGAGCTTCAGAAGTGTTTGGTAATTTATAATAAACTTTTCCTTCAGCTTTAAAGGGAATTTGTGTGATGTCATTAGATCTTTTTTTTTTCCTTCTTTTTTTTTTTTTTTTCTTCTGGTAGTGAAAACCAAAACTAAAGTGATTGGGGTTTCACACATGCTGGAAAAACCACTAAAGAAAGGTATATGCAAACTTTTCATGATATTTTTTTTCTGTCTCTGATTTCCAACATAATTTTAACCTGAAGACAGTTAGAATTTCGCAACTCAGAACTGCCCGTTTTCTGTGTGAATCATTTGTAAATTAGTGGTTTTACAATGGATCTGAGAAAAATCTAAGTTTCAAGCTGAATTTTGGCTTCTCATAGACTCAAAAGGAGATTGTTGAACTATGAGAAACAAATCTGCCACACAGGTTCACTCATCTGCATATAGACTGAAATCAGTGGATTTTGAACAGCAATGATATAAACTCATTATGATTTACCTGGTTATATTTAGTAGAAACGTTTGAAATCATTTATTCAAATTGTATAGTGACATCACACTAAGAAAAATGGAGGGTTTAGATGGAATGAAGCTCTACTCTGAAGTTGCACTAGTGTGGAATGAATTGTTCATGTGATTATGTTAAAGAAGACACAATTCATTTCTGGTCCCTTGCCATTGTCACCCTGCCTCATAAATTCTGTATCCATGTCTTGCAAGTGCCTTGCCTAATGAAGCCCATTGGAAGCTTGCAACTCTTACTGGCTTCTCTTAAGTGTTCCAGTATAGCTGTCTTCAAGACTTGCACAAGTTGAAGGTTTTACTGATTCTAAATACTGAAGGTTGTGTTTTGTGATGGCTGGGGGTTTTTAATATATAAAGCACACTAGATGCAGATAAAATATTTTCAAAACCCTGGAAACTCCATTTTATATGTCAGATTGATCTGTATTAAGGATAATAGCACTGTTTTACATATATCTCTCTATATATGTATTCATAGCTTTGTGATGAGAAACCAAAACATAAATCTTGTAAATAAGAAATCAGTGATGATAAGTCGTCATGCAGGAAGAGGTTAATGAAATTGGCTGTGATTCGAAGTAGAAGTTTTTCCGGAAAAAAAACCTCTTTAAGGCTCACTAAATTTGACCACCTTAAATCAATAATGCTGTGCTCTCTTCAAAACTTTGCAAGTGTCTTAACCTGGGGCTAAATCTTACTAATATATTACTGAATTATCTTCTCTGTATTTTTAATGGTGAATACATGATAGGGACCACTGTGGTAAAGATGAAAATTGAATTAGTGTCAAGATTTCCTGATATATGAAATATTTACCAGTAGAAGAATCTTCCAAGAAATGGTTACATACCCAAATGCTGTAAAAAGTTTGGCTAAAGAAACCACAAGTGCACATTATTAATTATTAAAATATATATATTACGATATATACTTTAAGTCCTAGTTTTGCTTGAATAATAAAGTAGTGGTTGGATTTGAAAACTCCACTTTTTTCTCTGGGCTTTGAATTAGGTCAGTCTGCAGGAGCTTGTTTGTGGATGTAACTGAGAATAACTCCAAAAGAGACATAGACTGACATTCTTAAAACTTAGAGCACAGGTGCTTCTCAGTAATGAAGTTGCCTGGATTTAGTAGCCAACTAACTTTGAGCTACTGAATTTATAATTGTACCTAATTTTTATGGACTGAGTAAGTGTGTAATTGCACCTTGCTTAGCTCTTTATCTCCAGAAGAGTCAGGGAACCAGACCAGGTGGAATTTCATGATGTTTTTAGTGCTGCAGCCCACATCCTTCCTCCTGTCAGCATTTATTTCAGCTGTTCTGTGCTTAGCTTGTTGTCTTCTGTGAATCCTATTCAGAAATGCCAAATTCTCTCTATGCAAACGAGATGAGCCAGGCTGTGTAACTTTCTAACATAGTGTCTAAAAGTTAGGTATTGAAATATTTGCAACATTTAGCATTTGTCAAATCACTTTGCAGCTCTAACCCTGGTTTTGTATGAATTTGCATGGCAATATTCCTTGCTATTGCGGGTAGGATGGGTTAAAAATATTAGTGGCTGCACTTCTCTGGACCAAATCACTGCTAGGTATTGAAATCAGTAGGTTTGATGAACTCACAGCCCTTTTTTTCAGGAGAGAAATTGAACTCTTTTTCAGTAATTGCAGGACATTACACTGGCCTCAATGGAAGTGTTAATCAGCAGTGTGATGGATACTTCAAATTAGACCTAATTAATCTTTTGGTAGCACAGATAAGATGCAGAATGAGAGGTGACACTATGGCACTTACAACTTTCCACTCCAAGACATTCTCGGGAACAGGAGTTGAGCGAATACAGGAACACACGGCCAGCTAGCCACCACACTGCACCATTTAGGCAGGTCGCAGGGTAATTCACTTTGTGTCACTGTGTGTTTATGTAGAAGAATGTATGTGTTCTTTGACATGTTTATAAAATACCTACACAAACCTCAGATTGCCTGCTGCTTTTATGTGCCCCATTTTACCTGCAAGTGCCTGTTTCTGTAGAATTCTTCTTACCCAGAACAGTGAGAGAGGAGGAGCAGCCACAGTATTGCAAAAGCTGAGGCAGAATGAATAGGCAGCCAGCGGAATGCAAAGGGCATTGAGGAAAGAAGAGTGTCTTGTGGCATCTTACGCTCAACAGTAAAGTAAACTGACTTGCTGATTGCAATTGAGACTGTGCTTTAGAGAGAAGTACCCTTGAGTGTGGCATAGTTCTAGGTCAACAGACAGGTACTCAGTAGATGTTCTATCACATTAATTTAAATTTAAGCGTACATCTAAGCTCAACTTTCCTGGCTACTCATAGTTAGAATTTGACTCACCCTCCAGACTGCTTTTCCAGATGAGGAAGGTCAGCTGTGGTGCAGGACTGGCTTTGGTTTGAATTGTGCCCATGAAGGAAGAATTTGTTTGACAGGCATTAGGTCAGGCTTGAGTTTGATTACCCATGAGTTGTCTAGGTCGGTAGGTGAACTCTTATACTTGATGCTTGGGTGCATAGATTGCACAGACTTATGGGATCCAAAAACTAAGTGCGTACACCAGACTGATATTCCTCCAAGCTAGGGAGTTGGCTAGGTTTTGATAATCAAGTGATAATAGCTGAGTCACTCCATCAGACAACCAAACACTTTTATAGGATACTTTGGCAGAAGAGAAGACTTTACTGTTAATCCATAAACAGGCTGTTGAAGTTTTAGAGGCTGTTGTGGAAAGGCAGATAGAAAGTATGAATCACGCAGCAAGAAAAATCAAAGAATAGATTTATGATCATGAAGAGATCTGACAGTGGCCCTGCTTAGAAAACAAGAGCTTAGAGAAAGCTGATATATTCTGTGGGACTTGCATTTGGCTTGAGATCCCACAATGCACCATGAAGTAACAAAGGAGATTTTATTGCTTGACCTGACTTAACAACAAGGTTGTTGTCCAAAGGGCAGACTTCTCCCCCCAACATACACCCTCCTGCCCCCCACCTCCCTGTACTTCCCTTGACTCAACTATAGCAATTGCACAGCTGAACAGTGAGTCACATCAATAAATTAAATGTAGTTTTTTTGTTAGTTTTCTGTCAGATCAGTGAACTGAACTGAACTGAATCAGCACTGAATGCATGTGAAATATCAGTAAGATATGCTTTGGCAAGGGGAAGGAGAGAGGCAGCAATGTGCAGTTAAATTGGATTTAAGTCCTGAAGTAAAACCACATCCAATGGGACCAGGTTGGCAGCTGATTTAAAGCCATACAGCTTTACTGTTTTTAATAGATCGACTCTAGTTCACATCTGTTGATCTACATTGGTTTAGAGGTCTAAATTCACAAGCTGGTAAGCAACTAGTTTCTCTTCCTGTTTTCTTCATGTTGTTCAGCAGAAAGTTCTGATTTATCTGCTCTTTAGGAAAACCCTTTAAAGAAAACAAAAGAATAAGGATATTCTGCTGTAATTACATAAAAAGCTTGAAGTCAAGCAAAAGAATATCTTGCTAGCTAATTTTGCAGTTATCTCCATCCCAAGACAGTTCTAGGACTTCAGACTTTTCATGCATGAGCATTCACGCATGTATGTCTGTGTACATGCACACGTGTTGCAAAACATACCATATTAGCAGCTAAGTGATTATTTCATTAGTCACAGAGTAGCAAATTTCCCAGAAAAGCAGATGAAGTGAGAGCTCCATGATATGAAGCAAGAAACTTATTGCAAAATGCTTGGAAAGCTACAGGCAGTAATTTTAAGTTTTGTTTTTATTTGTTAATAATGAAAGCCACAGACACTGCCTGCCCTTTTTGTTGAGAACCTTACTGTCTATGAGGAGAGCTTATAGTCTGTGAGTACTGAAGATGCACAGACAGGTAGAAATTTTTATGGGGTTTCCTTTCTAGATTAAGAAAGGAAAGGATTGGAGGCAACCTCTCCAACCTTGGCATGTTCATGGAATGTAGGGTTCAGGAATGTTAATCACTGCTACCTTTATAAGACAGCTTTATTAAGATCAATGTTTTTTGTTACCAAATTAGAAGGGACCTAGAGCAAACTTCTGAGCAGTTATTAACACAAGTCCACATTTACTGAAAGAACTGGGCACCTTCACATGCTCTGCAATAACTAGGAGTTACACAATATCTATATCATTTTTCACAGCTTTGTCATTAGCTGGTAATGATTTGATTATTTTGCAGATGAATCACAGTATAAATCTCTTTCACAAACACTACCTCCAAGTATTAATCAAAACCATTAAGGCAAAGCAGTCAGTGCAAATTAAAAAATTTGCATGTCTAAATTAAAAATTACAGTAATACATCATAAATAAATCTTTTAAATTCTCTATGGTCTGTATGAGCATCCCCTTTTTGTGCCTGTAATGAGCCCATGAATACAGCTCCTTTCCCCCCCATCTTTTTAATCAGGCTGTAATCAAATTTTATAGGTAGAATTCAGGTCTTTCACTTTGAAGTCCACGTTGGATCTTATTTGAGAAAGAAATTATTTTTTCTCTTCATCTTTCTCAAACCCAGTAAGAGTGAAAGACACAGACTCAAAGACAAGAGTGAAAGACAGGAGTTCAAACCCATCACATATAATTTGCAGTGTCTTTGGCTATAGCAAAGTAAATATTTGCAAAGGGTGATATATCTTATGCAAATAACTTTGAACTATGAAGAAAATGACTGAGTTGTGTTTTAGGTACTATTTCATTTTAGAACTATTAACACCTTATTTCCAGCATGGAAAAGATTAGAGGAACTCTCATTAATATAAGCCACTACTGAGATTTAGAACACTCTTCTACCCTATAAATAAATTCAGAAATGTTAAAGAACAGCTCAACAACCTTGCATTTTTCAGCTAATTACTGTCCTTCACTTGAAGAACAGTATTCAGGGTACAGCAGTTTGCTGGCTTGTTGCTGCCATTTATTTACAAGTCGATGAAGTTGGCCTGTTACAAGAATTTTGTTTGTCCTCTTCTCTCTGGCAAAGGACATTCTGTAAAGAAATTTCTTACAAAGCCACAAATACAGATTTCAAAGTGTTTACCAGGTGACACTTTTCAGAACAATGACCTCCCCTGCACTGTTTTTGCTGTGACCAGTTCCAGTATCAGCTGTTGTTTTATCTGTGATCTTTTGGCTTTCCTGCCTCACAGCAGTCTGATGGCTGAACAACCCACTCCAAAAAGGGACCTTTTGACTACCTCTGGAACGACACTTAGAAGGAACCCTAGGATCCAAAATCTTCTGCTCCATTGCTTTTCTTTTGAAGTCACTGACTTTTCTTTTCCTTGAGGGTGCACAGTAAAAAATTACACATACAAGAGTAATCCTAGGAAAAGAAAAGATACTAATTAAAAGCAGAGTAAAACTAATAAAAAGTTGCTTCTTTATCTGACTAGATTTACATATAAACTATACAAAACATAGAAAGAACAAACCAAAGCAAACCTTGCATGTCTTATGTTCCCCTGCTAATAATTCTCCATGGGAAGAGATGCCGGCTTAGTTATTTATCAATTGCTTGCTCTGCTGTTTGGATGGCTGAGGATGGAAAGACCTTTACAATAATTAGTAGCTTACCTTTCAGAAGTAGTACTACACATGCCTAAGAATGTTCTTCAAGACAAGTGTGAATATGTGCTCCAGCCTGTTTCTGCATTGTTGCTTTAAATGATTCATTTCTTATGTTGCTTTTCACTGTACACAGATACAGAGTTCAACATTAGATTTTCAAATCTAAAGGGAACCCTGAAGTCTGCACAATTGCATTTCAGGATTTTTGCTTCATGGATTATTACATGTAGCCTTCCACTGTTAACTTCTACTTAGATTTTTGGAACTGAAGATCAAGATCCAATATTTTGGGCTAGTGTTTTTAGATCTGGTACTGCTTTACTATTAGGTAATAAAAAGAGGGGTTTACTTTGGCAATTCTATAATATTTTCCATTTATACTTTCAAAATAGTTTTCAAAGCATTACATTTCAGATAATATTGTCAATTTATAATAATCAGAGTTTACCTGTTTTACACAGGAAATTCAGATGTAAAAACAGTTGACAATTGTGTTTCAATGTATGAGGTCCATTGGAAGATGTGAGTTTATGATCTGGTGGTGCTCATTGATCATTTGGACAAAACAAAAAACTTACTAAATAATACCATGAACCCACTAGATATGAGAGCAGTAAATCACTTTCAGATTTACACCTCAATAACACTGTTGAAACAAGAATGAGAGAAACTTTTTTTAAATTTAAAACATTGCTTTTAATCCAATTAAGTTCAATAAGGACTGTCCAGATTTGTATAGGTGGAGGATCAGATTCTGTCTCGTTTTATATGCAGTTAAAATGTCACTAGCAGCTTATTTGGCTTTTATTTTGGATTCTTTTGGACTGAAAAAATCTTTGGACAGAAACTGTGACCTCACATTCCCCCACCAAGATCACAGAGAAAGGAACTTGCTGCACAGTTGACCTAATATTCAAAATTTTACCAACAGTGAGGATTATCTGACATTTCCTTCTCATGAGGGTATTTGGGCAGATAAAGGTCTCCAGACCTCCACATAAAGGTCTCTAAACTGTTATTAGAGACAATAGAATCTTACAGGTGCACACTCCCGTTATACATTTACTTAACTTTTCCCTGCTATAATCTTCTGTTTCTAACTTCTTAATGGGGGGTGGGGGGGAGGGGTGTGTGTTTGTTTGTTTGTTTGCTTGTTTGTTTTCTGTAGTGCACAATTCATGTAAAGCCACTGCAAGAGCAAGCAACAGTTTTTCTGTTTATAAAGTCTCCTAGAAAGCAAGTTCTGCTTAAAGCATTTAATTCAAAAGGACATTGTGACTTTATGTTATTATTTCTCCTTATAAAATTCTGTGCTTCAAAGTTTTCTCTCTGCTAATCAATCTGTGTATGTAGTAATCATGCAATTATAGAATGTTTTGGGTTGGAAGGAACCTTGAAGGTCATCTAGTTCCTATCCCCCTACCTTGGGCAGGGACACCCTCTGCTAGACCATATTGTTCAAAGCCTCACATCCAGCCTGATCTTGAACACTTCCAGGGATGGGGCATCCACAACTTCTCTGGGCAACCTGTTCCAGTGCCTCACATGTAAAAGTTCATATACATTTGTTCTTAGCATCGGGTTTACACTCACATTTTTTAAAATAGCAGATTCCAAGAAGTAAGGTTCTCATTACTGTTGCCTACAGATCTGAGAGCTTCAGGTTTGCCTTTGGTCTTCTACAGGCACAGTCTATCTATTTAGTTATATATATTGGATTTGTTTCTTTAAATGGAGAAGGTCAGAAACCATCCCTGTCTCGGTACCTTCTTGTTCTTCTTTACCACTAACCTGTCTGAGAGGCTAATGGCCTAATGCATCAGTTGTTCAAGGTGGAGAGAGGAGACTGCATGCCAAGGGGTTATGGAGTGACAAGATAAAGGGGAGGGTACTTTTATGCCTAGGGAAATGTTTGTATACAAAATAGTATGAGCTCTACTGGAGAACAATGGTGTCATACATACTTAGAAGGAAAATGTCAGGTTTCTGTTTTAAGTCTGCCAAGGTCCAGCTAGTGAGAAAGAAGCATAAATACTTAGTGTTGATTATTTTGGCATTGTCTTGAGCTGGCATTTTCTTTTATTTATAACCTAATAATCTGACCCTTCCACATTTTCCATATGAAATTAGAAACTCTGTTCACACTGGTCAGACAGGGGTGTTGTGCTGTTTGAAACTGTAAATAGAATTTTATTCTTAATGAAAATCTAGGATCTTTTAGGGTTAAAGAAGGAAGGAATTAATTTACTTGGATAGAAACCAGTACAATAGAGTGATTTCAGGGTTTTTAAAAGTATTATGTGTGTAGATTGAAAACCAGTTGATTTCTCTGTTATCTAGTCAGCTGTCCTGACTAGGAATCTTGCAAGATTGCCATGCTGCCATGCTCAGATCTCCTTCCTGTGCTATTCCAAGCATACAGCAGCATGCCCAGAGATAGGATTTGAAAAGTGCTACTGATTTCACAGACACAGCAAAAAAGGCCAGATGATATTGAAACTCAAAAGCATACAGACCTCTAAATAATTAGTCACTCTACTCTACAATTTTTTTGAATCAACACTTTAGTGTTTAGGTGGGAACATTCCTTTTATTTAACTCTTTAATAAATAGTGTTTTACTCAATGCCTACACTAAGCAGATATGAGGTACTTTCTAAAAAAAATCTGCTGAAATAGAAAGGCAGTGAGGATTCTGAAGCCAACCTGATGATGCATGTTGATGTTTTGTTTCTAACTATCCAATAAGATTGCTCAGATTAACAGGTCACTCAGACTTTTCCAGGCTCTCTTCATACTGGTGGGACAGGCAAATGTACCAGATAGGCTTTTTAAGCAACTGCACAGATGAAGTCTGGACTGTTTTAGTATATATGACTTGCCAGCTCAAGCAGAGAGACTGACAGTGTGGAAACAGCTTGTCAGAGCTCAGGTCATGGTTAAAAACTGCTAATGTTAATGCTGACAGCCTGTAAAGTCCCTGCTATCCATGATACCTTTAGTCTAGTTATAAAACACTCTCAAGGACTCTATTTTCTTCTTGTTCACTATGTTATCTGTTTCTGTAATTACTTAAAATATTTAAATAATTTTGTGAATATCCCTTGCTTTATCTGTGTGATTCATGCTGAAACCTGTCATTGGTACCCAGCACTGTAGCATCCAGCACCTTTGTAGAGAGGAAGATGTGCTTGCAGATAGCCAGGAATGGCTTCTGCCTCTGTAACATTCTGTTCTGTGAGGCTCCATGGGCTACACTAGAGTGCTCTCTGATTTAGCTAAGATTTACTACAAATGAGGTCATGGAGAGGGGCAGGCAGGTGACGACCTCAGTGGACACTGGGAAATAAGCATTGTCGCTCAATTCAGGTGAAAAATCATGAAACTGCAAGAGCTGCTGAGCTTCTTTTCCCAGGGGTCCACACAAGGTTGTTGTAGTCAGAGGCCTGGGTACTGAGGGCAAATCTGTTATGTAGGGTAGTGCCTTCTTGCTGTGAGGCATGCTTTATATCCTGCATAAAGTCCAGCACTCTGTCTATGAAACAAAACTTCTTAAACTAAACTGTCTTGTTATCCTTTCAATCTGGGATCAAGCCTTTGCTTCCTCTGTGTATTTATCTAATGCATTCTATTATCACTAAGTAGTCCCTTGCCACTAAAGAACCAATATGGCCACTTCTGCCATACATCAAATCTAGCTGTCAAAGCAAGATCAAGGGAAGAGGTGTGCTCTGGTGATATGCTACACACAGATTTAGCTGGGTAATTAGGAGGACTGAGAACCTTCTTTGCTGTTGTTCTACCAGAATTTGAGAAGTTACCTATAAATTCATTGAACGTACTCTTGGCCAAGGAGAAGGAAATAAAACATGGAAATAGTGTTATTTACTACAGAAGTCATGGAGACTAAAAATAGAAGGATACAAGTAAGAATGCAGGGAGAAATTGAATACAAGAGAAATAAAGTTAAGAACAACAGAAATAGTCAGGGCATGGATTTCAATACCAAGAATCACCCCCAGTTATTCTGGGATTTTCCACTGCCAAACCAAATGCAATAGCACAAGTACTACAGAAATAAAAGGCTCGCAAGGTAACTCCATGTTGATAAGGACGTCTCACTATCAAAAAGACAGTGCATGTAAGAACAAAGGTGGAGTTTAAACCATTTAAATCTGAGCTGAACTTTTGCTTGAAACAGAGCATACTAGGAAGAACAGAGTTATTCCTTTGAAAAGATCACAGAATAACAGAATGGTTGAGGTTGGAAAAGACTTCTACAGGCCATTTAGTACAACCTCTCCTGCTCAAAGCAGTCAAATTTATCTGTTAATAGCGGTGAAAAGAACTGTGTCATAAATATTGGGTGAGTAGTGGGTTGAGAGGAGGTCCAAAATAGCATCATAGAATCATAGAATAGAATCAGTTGGGATATCTGCTTTAAAAAGCTCTTTAAAAACATTGCATGGCCAACTGGTTCATTAGGGCACTAGACTTCAGGATAAAGGGACTTATTCCACTAAGTAATTTTCCCAAATTAGGATATTTTGTCATGAGTTGCCATCAATGAAAACAAACCAGGACTTACTGCACTGACCTGCTTGAAGGCTTATATCAATGTCTACTGCAGTAGTCAGCTTCGGTTTAGTCTTAAAAAACAATTAAACAGACTCTTGCGTTCATCATATCTTTTTACAAAACAAATAGTTGTGTAGAAATTCTCCACTTTGGAAAATGTCTATATTTTGAACTTCTTTTTACTCATTTGTCCTTCTTTTCCATTAGAGGTAAGCATAAGACATATGTTTGTGGCATAGAAAAAGGTGATACTGAAATAATTGCCTACACATGAAAAGTTATATGTTAGTTATGAGAACATTGTCCCATATTAACTTTCTCATCTAAGCAAATGTCAAATAAATCACTGAAGTTTGACAATTAACTTTCTATTTTGGCAAACTTTTAAAATTGTTTTAGTTTCAGAAAGCTTGGTAGCACACAGAGGTTTGAATTTGAAGTCTTTTTTTTTTTTCTTTTTTGAGTTTGTCAGCTTGCTTTGCTTCTCTTTTTTTAGTAGTCTGACATGCTCTCTGTTATTCTAGATAGTGCACATTTTTCACTCTGACTTCTAGTGCCTTTCTTTCTAATCCTTTTCTTAAAAAGTTCATAGTCCTCTTCCCAATTCTGAAACTTAAATAGATTTCATGAGGTGCAGTGCAGCTCCTAGTACATTCACAGCAAAAGAAATTGCTAGGAATCTGACATGTAATGTAAACACGAATGAATCTTGTATGAGCCCTGCAAATTTTGGTCTTTGATGAAATATGGTTTGTTATATGTTCTCTTATCATAACTAGATGCAGCATTTGGACTGAAGGAGTCCTAAGTAACAGTGTAGAGTAGGATTTTTTCTTCAAGCTTTTTTTTTTCTTCTTTTTTTTTACAAGACCGCCGTGGAATCAACCTTGTTTCCTGGTGCAGTACGTATCTCCTCTACAGTATGAAAGTGTGCCACATGTAGCACCACTTCCTTGGCTGAAACACGCTAATTCTGTTCCATTGCAGTGGAGCTACACTGATTTATATCAGCTGAAAACTTGGCCCACTTGCCTCGTAGGTGAAATACTGTTGCACTAGGAGAAAACAATAGAAGGAAAGTTTCCTGAGATAATTTCCTTGGATAGCCATGAAGAAGCTTCACATGAAAACAAAAGCATGTCTGGCATGGGATAGCATTCTCTATTGGGGCAAATATGTACACTTATGTGTACTACTAGAGAATTTATCCCAGTGAGTACAAATAAAGTTGTTAAAGTTTGTGGTATCTGACAAGATAAAAGGGACAGTCAAAGTAACAATATGTATAGGGCCAAATATTCACTCAATTTATGTTTCCAGTTTGATTCTATAAGACATAATCTGGCACTGCAAGCAACTTACTTGCTAAGGAGAGATGATATACTTCCTATGGAAGGTCTGCATGATATTAGTACTATTTTACTTAATGCTTACTAGAAAGGATTTTTTAAATTTTTTTTTTTCAGTAGGCTCCATGTAGGAAAGTCTGTTGCTCTGTAGTAAAGTCTGTTGCTCTGTATTTAGATCATATTTGGATTGCGGTTATGCTTTTTCTTCTCTTCTCCCCCTCCTTCCCCCCCCCCCCTTTTTTTTTTTTTTCTCTTTTCTTCTTATTCTGTGGATTCTCAGCTGTAGGTGACATTATTGTGATGGCTGCATTTCAAAGACCTCACCTGCTCTGTCATCTCCGAATTTATGTTACACTTCATGGTATCAGCTCTAACGATCTTATTCTCTCGCTCTCTCTTTCCTTTGCATCTCTGCTCACTTCCTGACACTTGACACAATAAAACCCTTTTTCATTTAGAAACCGTATTTAACCCCTTTTCACCGAAAGTCTTTTACTCAAAAAAAAAGAAAGAAAACCGTATCAGTGGGACACTACATCTTTGGGCATTCGAATTTTTGTTTATTGCAAGTAAATGTATTTACACACTTTCTTGTTTATACCTAGCCAGTCTTTATAGAGAGTTACCTGTGCATATCTCTCTTTAAAAATTTATAAATGAAATGTGGGCTCCTGTAACTTATTTTTTTTCCATCACTCTACAATCAGGCTTCATTTCCTGGCAGTTAAGACAATAAAAGAAAACAGCCACAGTGCTGAAGACAAACTTAACTCTTTCATCAAGATCCTTTCAACCAATAAAAATCTTTAATGTTTATGACTTGGCACATTTTATTAAATGTCCTGGCTTCATTTACATATACACTAAATGGCATTGTTGGCAAAATAAGAATAGTTTAAAGAGCCCTTTCCTTTATATCTTATACACAAAGAAACACAACTTATTAATCAGAAATTCTAATGAATGAGTGAACAGTTTATTTTAAAAATATGTTTTTTTCCACCGTGTAACCAATATCTCTAAGAAAAATATGTATGTAGAAGCTTGGTAATAACCATCCACAGAAGTTACAGAAAACAAAATTCTTACTTGTTAATTTAATTTCCTTTTTGCTGAAGATGTCATTAGCAGAAAAAGTTGTCATTCTTTTAAAGTAGTTAAAATTTCTAAGTACTTAGTGAATATTTTGAATGATTAATATTTAGCCTATTCGATATTCATGTGCTGTTCACTTTATTTCTGGTTCGTTATTGGTAGAAGAGCAAGAACTCTGAAGTGAATTCACATAAATATTTATTTTTGAATAGCAAAAGATTATTC
>NW_020955289.1:245864-259460 GCF_003031625.1 Empidonax traillii | reverse complement strand
TTTTTTTTTTTTTTTTTTTTTTTTTTTTTTTTTTTTTTTTTTTTTTTTTTTTTTTTTTTTTTTTTTTTTTTTTTTTTTTTTTTTTTTCCAGTTGGAAGATTTATGTTCTCATCGTATCCAACCTAAATTATTTTCTATTTCTTGAATCCACTTGCTTCTGTATTTCTGACTGAGAAAGGATCATAAATATATTGAAGGAAGTTAAATACAGACTTTACAAATATGGATACAAAGAGATATGTAAAATGCTGTGTCTTCAGTGAACAGATGGACCAAGAAGTTGTTGTGAATCTGGCTAGGAACTATGGTGAATGATATTTCATTAGCCCATATCAGTTACAGATCTGTTGAACAAAATAAGACTCCAGACATTTTCTGAATTACTCTCTTATATAGGTCAAATCACAGTTGTAAGAGCAAATGTTCACAAACGGCCAGTGATCTGGGTGGCCCAGATTTTAAATGCCCAGTTGGAAGCACTTTGGGTTTGGTGGACTTGTAGAGTATTTTTTTTCTGAGACCCAAACCCAGAGATATCTCAAAATTGAGCTTCAGAATAAAAACCATTGTGTAGGAAATGTCAGTTTTTAAGTCATGTTTCTCCCTCATACACTTTCTTTTGTATCATATGGACATTTTGTCCTCTGGAAAGGTGATTCTTTATTATTGTGTCAGATAAAGTGAGTAAGTTATTGTGTACTCTGCCACAGACCTCTTTGCAATCTTAGACAGTTCTCTTAACACACCTTTGTCACCATTCCTCACCTACACAATAATAACAGGTAGCTCTATATTGTGCAAAATAAGTGTAGCAGTATTTCACATCAGTCAATTCCATTTTGAGCAAAAAAGAGATACAAAAACTATGCATATCTATAATCTAGGGCAATATGGCCTGAATCTTGAGTGCTACTGTGATACAAGTAATTAACATTTTCTTCCTGGAATGAAGGCTGTCAACACATTTTTTAATAGATTCCATGAATTAAGTCATGGTTTCAAACAATTTGGTCTGAAGTTGTGCATTAAAACTGTGGTGAGCCATTAAAAAGATGACTTACCAACTGTCAAAAGCAAAATAAGAATTAAGAAGGTGAAGAGAGAGAGTGCTGCGTGACAGCCACCATAGATTTTCCAGACTGAATGCTCAGATGGGTCTACATATGAGTCTGCTGGAAACCTTCAATGCAGGTACAGAAATCCCACCTGTGTCTGTAGCAAGAAACCCTAATTTCCTTGTCAGTCTTTTCTTACCACTTACATAAAAGCTTCAAGAAAAAGATTCAGCCTGATGTTAGTGCTAATGGCAATTTTGTTATACTTATTGGAGATAACAGTAATGAAATTGTATATTTTCGAAAAATTGAATGCATTAAACCTAAAGTCTTTTGGTGAGAAAAATTTTTTGGTGCTAACTTCCTCTTAGGTAGACAACTGAACTTCACTTTCAACCATAACCTGAAATGTTTCACCTTCTAATTTTTTCATAGAATTAACTCCCACTGCCAGTTCAGTGATTCATAAACACCGCCATATGAAACTGTCACACTGTAGATACTGGAGAGTAAGGGGAAGGAATATATTGTCCTTCACATAGAATGAGGGAATTTATTACTACTTCTTTTTGGAGGTTGGTGCAACCTCCTGTGAACACTACTGTAGCTCCAACAAGCAAGCAGACATTCTCTTGTGTGAAAATCAATAATGCCTCACATGGGTGTAAGCAATGCCTGCAAAGTAACAGAGGTACTCAACCATAACTATTAAATGCTACTGAAGGAAACCCTCACTTTTCAAAGCTACAGGAAATCATTCTTCTGAAGTGATTATCTCCTTTTACTCTGTGACTCCTGTTCATCTTTGCCCCCTGCACTGCTGATAAGTAAGTGATAGGGCACCACATTAGCCTTTTAACATAAGGTATGGAAGGTTGAGAGTAATTCAAAAGGCTATTTTTCTGATGCAGTAAATAGCCTGTCTGAACCAGACAGAAGCTTCTGATGTAATGCTGTTTGTCTTCAAGCACCTTCAACAGAGCAAATCTGCTTTTGTTTTGACATTTTGCTGTCAAATTTCCTGAATGCATAATTACAGATATATTATAGAAATACGAGTGCTACAGTCAGGTCTGCTTCCCAGCCATAGATAGATAATTCCATGAATAACAAATCCATTATCACCCTTGCTACTGACAGCAACAATAACAAAATCATTGTATCAACAAAGGAAACAAATGATACTAACATGTACAAAGGGAATATTGTATTGACCCAGTATACAGGTAGCCATACAGACAAATATGCCCTTCTACATATACTACTTTTGATTTTTTAATTTTTTGGGGGGTGAAAGAGGAAGTACTCTCTAGCAGGGATGAAAGCCACACACCTACCTACCTGTTTTTACAAAACATCTGTGTGTCAGGTTCTCAGTGGGAACAAAACAGAATAATTAAGTTTTGGTTTGTGAGATCCACTGTACACTTCGGATTTTTGTTAAGTACTGTACAATTCATATTTGTGGCAAGTTAGCATCAGTCCTCAGTTAAAACCTTCAGTTAAAACACTTTCTCTTCACATTGAATGCTTATTTGTTGCAAATTCTATTACAGATACTAAAGTTTGAAAATAGGTTTACTGAGGTGTGGGCTAGACTGACCTGGTGCAAAGTGTAAAGGGCTCCTATGTTCATCATAGAATAGCTAATAGGTGTCTAAGTCCTCAAGTGTCTAACTGCTCTCATTGTCACTAAAAAAAAAAAAAAAAAAAAGTGATGGCTTATCTGCCCTCACCAAACTCAGCACCTGACTACCTACCAATAAGTAGCAAAATATTTCCTGAGAGCTTTCCATGTGATTCTTCATGATGAGGGGAACTCATACACAGATTTCTGTTTCTGCCACTCCAACAGAAGCCCAGAACAAATTGGCTTTTGACATCCTAAAGGTCTGAGACTGATTCCCTGTAGCACTAGTCAGATTTTGCCAGTTGAGTCTAAAAGAAAAATACCAATATATTTACTTGAAGAAAAAATGTAGCGGGAGGAATGTATTTTTAGTGATCTTGTAAACCACCAGTGCCCTGTGGTACAGGCCATCATGTGACTATAGATTTGTTGGTGGCAATCTGTTTATATTAATTCATGGAGACTGCGATGTTCACTGGTGTTCTCTCCACCCCACTTAGCTACTCTTTGAAAATGGTTCTAGCAAAGCTGAAGTAAAATGAACTATGGGAAATACCTGTCTCCATCCTATCAAAAGTACTGCTGAAATTATAAGGAGGAACAGTGCTATGTGTGAAACACTACAGCACAGTGAGCCTGCACAACCTTCTGGGAGTGTCATGAGAAGATGTGATCAATCTCAATTTTTTATACTAATGCAGCAAATCCTGTTATGTATTATCTCCATATCATTTGGCATGCATTGCTCATGGAGAGGATCTCTTCTCAAAGAGTTGTGAAGGAATACTGACTCCCTTTGGTTGCTGGTAATAAAGACATAAACTGTGGTTTATGTCTATGTCGATCTGTGATCTACAGTAAATGTGTTCCTCAACAACATGCAAGCAGTCATCCCTGTAGGATCCTAGCAATGAATGGGCCCATTGTCTGTACGTCTTTTCCAGTAAAAGAAGTGCTGCTTTCTTAAACCAGGGAGAGTCCTACTCAAGAAATCGTACTTTGTTGTACTTTAGTGAGATAGTATCACCTGTAAACTTAAGCATGTGTATATATACAGTCCACGACAACTGTGTGTGTACATATGTACTATCTATGGGTGCCAGTTTTAAACATCTGTCTAAATGAGTGTGTTGACAATGAATTACTCAAGTAAACTTGACTTTTTTTTTAGTGTGAATTAACAGCTTCTTGACTTGTTACTACATCAACTGCTAATTAGTTCCTGAATGTAGTTCAAGGTGTTGGCATACATTACAAAGCTTTCTGCGGTGGTTTGGATCTTTATCTGCCTCAAAGGCAGAATCTTCAGGCAAAAAAACTTCTTCAGGTTATACAAAGCAGATGGGAACAGGGAAAGGAAAGGTGGGCTGCAAGGTCAGGAGTTGGGGTTAAAGACAGCCCATCATCTAGATTTGGCTCCAATAGTGCTTTGTTTTAAGTTAGGAGATTAACCAGCAGGACTACAAGCAAGATTAATGGTTGGAATAAAGATAGGGAAATCAGAACTGGGAACTTTAGGAGGTTACTGAACTCCCAGTTGGGAGAAGCATACAGCACCTATCACTTGATTCTGAAAAAGGCCCAAATGTATCATTTTATGTGTGAAAATAAAGAACCTTAATAAATATTACTAAGTTAGCAGTAATAATTTGAAGTGATGACAAATGCAATGCATATACTTGGGAATGGTGAAAAAGCTGATTTAAGGAAATTAATAAATCTGTTTTTCCTTGATAGTATTAATGAATTCAAGTTAGAATTTGAAGAAGAAGATAAATACATGGAATCTAAAGGAAAATATGATACAAGGCAGCATCATTCTTTGTGCTGGATAAGAATATCTGGGTTTTGTTGTATAATGGAATTCTAACAAGAAGATGTAGCAAAGTGTATCTCTCCTGAAGTTTTTCCAACTACTTCCTCGTATGAACACCTAAAATAAGTCAAATTTGGAAAGTCTTTAATGCTTAGCTGGCAGTGGGATTTTAAGCCCTTGATATTATTTAAGTCAGTTAATAAGATAAAGTTTTTTGTTTCAGAAACAGGTGGTCCAGCATACAATTTGGAAGCAAAACTCAGCTTATTTTTCCTAACCTCAACTTACTATTAGTGCTCTAAATCCAGCTAGGCACAGATATGAAGGCTCACACCATTCACACACAGAATACTGGGCTATGTTGTCTTTACAAAAAAAAAAAGTATCCAGCTGAGATAACCACTTTGTAGGGGTGAAAAGTGTTGGATTCATCTAGGCATTTCAAGGCAGCAACAGCCTGATGTCGCATATGCTTCCAGGGCAAAAGATGCTCTAAAAGCCTTGTCTGAACTGGCTATATCTTGTGTCTGTATTTTTTCTCCATTTTGACTTTCAGGAAAGAAAACATTTCTTTGAATACCCTGATCATAAGCTAAGAGAAATCAACTCTTCTGCTCATTTCCTGTCTATCTGGAAATAGAGACTTGATCTACCTACTGCTCTAAAACCCTTCCTTTTAGGGTTTTATTAGCAATTGCATTTCTTTGATTTGCATGAAAGTTCTACTACATTTTGTTAAGTGTGCTTCCGTATTTCTTTGTTTGGAAGGGTTTTATTTTTCATGAGTTGCTACTGTATCAATGTTAATATGCTGCACTAAAGAGAACGACCTTTCTCTACAAAATGTTTGAAAAAGTCCCAAACAGTGGCATGGTGTCACAGCTAGAGTGGTTGACAGTATAGGAATATTTACATGGAGCAATGTGGAGTTGTGTATGTGACTCACTTTTCTTCCTATAGAAATATGTAGATGATGGATGCTTCTTCTCACTCATAGTGGCAGAAAAGTGTTGACATCTATTTTGAAGCCTGGCATAACTTTTCATAGGAGTGTTTCATGTAACTATGAGTGGAAAGCTGCTCGTCATCAGTTTTTCCTCTTCCACTTCCATTTTCAAATTTTTTAACAGAGGAATCACAATAGACAGTGCCAGGTCTGAATTTTGTTTATGGTGCTAGGTGCTCTGCAGATAACAGCAGGATACTCATCAAAAAGCAGTGAAGGACAAATAAGATTGGATAAAGTGCATTTCTATCCCTTTCTTTTGAGGTAGTGAGATTTAGCTGCAAAGTATTAAAATTTTAATCTATGTGTGAAACTAAGAGACTAATGATAATCCCAGATATAATGTCTGACCTATGCATTTCCCTTTAAACAAAAAAAACGCAAACAGGACTGCTTCATCTTGAAATCAGAAATATTCTGATGTTAATTAATTCATTATTCTGTGAATGGCTAATGATGTAAATATATGTTTTGCAAGTGCATGCACCATATTACGTTACATATGTAAAGCTGTCAGTGGGTAAAGGAATAAGGAAACTTTGTATGCTGTTCCATGGTACTTGCTATGTTACTTTTTATACACCATTGAAAGAGAAGATATTTTCTCACAATGTCTGTGCATACTCACAAAATATGAACACCCCCAGACTTCTTGTCTTAATACCTTCAATTCTGTGGTTACCTCTGTATCATGTAGATCAACCCACAGCCAGCTCGTTGATGCTGAGCTGCCTGGCTGCCCACCTCCCCTTGGCCTTAGGTGTCCTTCCCCTCAGTCTTGTGTGGTCCTGAGGGACATCTTCAGAGCTGTGTGGCTGAAGTGCTTTGGGGAAGCACGCTCCTCTCTTACCCTGGCCAAACCCGTGCCTGAGGATGCTGCTGCCTGCCCCACAAAACAAAGTTATTACTCCATGGTCCTGAAAGTATACAGTGCCTCATAAAAATGCTTATATTGGAAATTTATCCACCTATTGGTATTGCCACACTACGTGCTGAGCAGGGTAGCCTGTATCCCCACTGCTGGGAATCTCTCCTGATGGTCCATGGGGACAGTCTATGAGTGTGACTGACCACAGCCAGAGCCAGGAAGGGGCATCCATACAGATAAACTCTGTCCTTTGGCCTCAAGAGGTGGTGGGCTCCTCGCCCTTGCCTGCCTCACTGCCCTGCGTTTCCAGATGACCTTGTTCTGCCTGGTGACACCTCCCCTGGCAGGTGTCTGCACCAGCTGATGACAGATCTCTGCTCAGCAGCCGGGCTGACAATTCCTCACTTGGTGATGGCTGACCAAGGGCCTGTGGTGTGGGGGATCAGCCTGGGCCTGGCACCCAGCCTTTCCCAAAGCCCAGCAGAGGCATGCTCAAAGTGTCTCCCTTCCCAACTGGTAAGAGGCCTGCCTGTGGCAGGGATGGGCTGAGAGAGAACAGCAGCTGGGATAGAAGGCCACATGGCCCCTCGTCACCTTGCCCCTTATTCTTAAGCCACTTCCCTATTCCTCCCTCTTGTACAGCTCTGAGTGACCATTCTGACATAATTTTGCAAAACCTACTGACTTGATGCTCTTTCAGGTACTTTGCTTTCAAATTCACCCTTTTTTCCTCCACGGAAAAGCTCCATGAGGGTTTTCCATCTCTCCCCTGAAGACTCTTGTGGACTGTGCTATTCTAAGGCCAAGCTGCAAAGCTTTCTTCCAGAGTATGTTCAGGTCAGGAGTGATGGAAGCTAACTGTGGGATATGTTGGTTGTCCCGTCTCCAGTGGGAAAGGCCATCATGTTCCATCAAGGATTCAGGCAGGCTAAGCCTGTGTGGCAGGTACTTGTTATTCTGTTTTATTGCACGCTGCCAGATACAGGTATAGACAGCTCTTTGGAAACTGGAGAAGGCTAATAGCCTAGGGGTCTGGATTCATGTTCTCTCCTTCCTTCCCACATTTTCCTGATAATCAGAAGAGCTGGTAGATAATGGTGAGAGGCAGACAATTACTTACGGCAAACAGCCTGAGGGATTCACAAGTGGGGCACAACTCAAGGGCTACCTGAGATTTCTCAGGGCTGCTAGAGAGCCTTATAGAATAATCAGCATGTCTGAAGCAACTCGTGCCTGGGTCAAGCAGCGTAGACACAGACAGGGTCCTTTCACCTTGGGGCACTTTCACTTTGCTTATGACTAAAGATAATCTTGGCTCTCAAGAGAAAGTTGACAGGAGAGTGTGGACAGGTCCCATGGATACACTCAGTGGATGTGTTACACTTATGCTCTGTGCAGCTGGTATTGACTGTGTTGAGTTTATCACTATAGATTTAATTTCTCCTTACTTCAGCTTTCAGGACAAAACTTACAAATGTGAGTATGAGTAAACAGCATCCAAACAGTCATGGGAAAGTCTTTTAGAATGGTTTAGTAGTACTTTCTAGGTGTCCTGTCAATTTTGTAGCTTTTCATCAAGCCACAGCACTACTAAATCAGCATTAGTGCCCCTTCCTCTAATCTCATTGCTGTAAAGGCATGTCATGAGAATACAAATAAGACTTACTAGTAGCTCCAAGTATCATTTTCTATTTCTATAGCCATTTAATATTTTTTCTTTAATTCACTATAAGTCATAATCAGTCGCAGAATATTTATGCAGCAATGAATAAAAAGGTATGTTCAGTAGTTCATACTGATTCATGCATGATAGGATCCATTTGTTTCATGCTCTAAAAATTCCATATTAATAACTAAAAACTGTTTCCATTTTTAGATTTTTTAGTTACGTAACAGACATTTTCTCTCTTTAAATATTGTTTGAAATCTACCTTCCTTTACAAATGCCAATCAAACCCCCTTTCTTTAAAGAAGCAAAGCATCTGCAGCTGGAAAATTGTTTCATCAAAGGTAATTAAGGTAACATGTTGAGGTAAAGGCAAAAAACTCTAAATGTGAAACTGGAGGGGTAGCAGCATGAGTAAAATATGGCTATCCACCATTTTATATAGTAACCTTTTAAAAGCAAGTTAACTTTAATTCAGTATACATAATGAGTTTTTAGGGCCCAGTAAACTTAGGAGACTTTGGAGTTTTCCAAGCTTGAATAAGAATAGGAAAGTTGGAGGAACGCAGAGTGAGCAGTAAAATTTTTTTCAGTGATTTGGTTTCTGGGAAGATTAATATCCTACCTTCATTAAGGCTGCAAATGAAAGACAAGAATCTATTAGAACATGGATAAACAATGAATAATAAGGAAAATAAAGGAAAAAAGTGGGTTTATTAAAGGAATCAGATTAACTTTACTACATGTATTATTCTACTCTATTTTAGCACCACTGGAAAGAATTAAAACCCAGGGAATTTCTGGTAAACTACCCCATATTACCAACCACAAGTGATAAAAATCACAAATCAAGCTTTTAAATATGGGATCATCTTTTAAAAATGCATGGTTTTTAAAAGCAATATATCTGCTTTTGTATGAGTGCCTATGTATTCTTTGAGACTAACCTTCCACTATTTGAGATTTTATATTTCCCAAGCTCTTTTTTTTATTATTTTTCCCCTTTTTGTTTTTATTTTATTTTTTTCACAGAATAAGAGGGCTAATTATTGTGAAACTTACAATAAAATCACTGATATTGTCAATGCCATATCCCCCCCAGGCCCCAGTTAATAAAATGCAAACTACTGATAACATAAAATAAATTCCCAGGACAAGAGCAAACCTTGTTTTTCTGCTGTTTTACCACATGGGGTAAATAGTGGGTGGGGATGTAGGAGGGTGCACAGCAGAGTACAAAATAAACACAGAGTCATTTAATTTGAGGGAGAAAAAAAGCCCTTAACTGATCTGTATTTAGTGAGCCTTGAACAACGAGTATGGCCTAAGGACTAGAGCAGCACTGGTAATAACTCTTGCATACTGTAAAACATATTGTGAGGCAAATGGAAGAATAGCCTCAGAGTGTTTTTTGTCTGTTGTCCCTCACCAAAGGCAGGCAGCTGATAAAGGAGCCTATGGTAGTTCCATCAGAAGTGAGCAGATTGAATCTGATCAAGTTTTTTTCCCTCCAAATCAAAGGATTATTAGGTACCTTTTATTGTGGGTATTCATGTTGTTAAATCAATGGTAAACTTTCAGCTGTAGGCACGAAAGTATAAAAAAATATTATTTTTGCCTGGAAGTAGTCTAAAAACTTACCTAAAAAAGAACAAGGTTTTGCTGTAGTAGGTTCACAAAAGCCAAATCTGAGCAGGTTTTTTGTCAGTGCAGAACTTTCTGCAGATTTTCCCAAACCTGTATTGGCTCGTGCCAAATGACTTCACTGCTCAGCAACAGGCACATGAAATGAAGTCAGTCACTGCAGCTGCCTGTAGCCACTCATCCTACTCTGCTGTAGTGCTTCTTAGCATGATAGATAATATCACAGCACTTTAGAAGAAATGGCTACACCTGATTAAACTATTTAAAATCTCTAGAGTTACATCTGTTTTTATGGCATTAAATTGACTTACCTGTTAACTTAGGGAGTGTTCAAAATCCTACTAAAATTTTATTGTATTTGAACTATAGAGGCATCCAGAATGGCACAGTGAATTATGAAACAGCACAGAGACACACCATTTCTCATTAAAAAGCCTTTACCACAGTTAGATGGATCTCAGAAGCATTTTTCTATCTGTATTGCTGTTCAAATGCCATTTTTACAATTCGAATGTTTTGAGAATTGATTTTAATTTCTATTACCTTTCCACTGTCATTTCTTCTGGGCTAAGGGACTACTAACAGGAGAGAAGAAGCAGACAGCAATAGGACAAGACTTTTTTGGCATGAAAGGCTACTGAGTTGTCCAGAAACAGTCTTTGCTATTTCCGCTGCCCAGATTTCAATTTTTAGAGGGAAAAGAGGGTTGTCTTCCCCTTTTCTCAGAAATTTGACGGGGGAATTTAGTCATTCTGGTGATGATTTAACTGGTAGTGAGAACCTTAAAGAAAGCAGAAATTGTCTCTTGAAAATACCTTACAAAGAGATGTCTGCTGAGCAGCAATTTACTTGCTATTAGCAGGTGGTATACTTAGTATAAACAATTATTGGGGAAAATGAAAGACTGATTCCATAGCCTTGCCAGCAGACTTGTCCACTAACCTGTCAGGTTCAGATACTTTTTCTATTCCTGTTTTAGGGTATAGTTTTTATCATAATTTTCATTAAGATTTTGTGAAAAGGCTTATCTTCTCTCAAAAAATTCTGAAAACTCAAATATTTTAAAAAAATAATTTGCATTTTCTGACTGACCACTTTTATGACAGCTACATATATTTCCTCAAGCTTTTCGGATAATTATTCTAGTCAGAAAAGGATTCGATGCAGTTCGCAGAGCAGAGGGAATCTGCTTTTATTTATTTGCTGATTAGTGCCTTTGGTTTTTAGTCTGGTACCACAGATTTGAATTCTCTCTTGGACAAGGCAGTCAGGATTCACCTTGATAATATGGTCTAGAATCCAAACAACAGAGACAGACTCAGGAATTTCCCTCAATCTATCCTCAGTTCCAGGTTAAAATCTGCAAATCAGCTTTTAATATTGGCCAAAATACAGGAGATAGCACATATAAAATACTTTCAGATTTAAGAACATGAGTATCTTTCTAATTTGCTTGTTTTTCAATTTTAGTCATAGATACTTGCTTATTTGCACTTATATAGAGAAATATCTACACCCTGAAGTAGGCAGATGTAAAGATCTGATTTGCATGCATATATCATACATTTGCAAGAATGTATGAGGCAGTCATGTCTAAAATAGAAAATCTGGCTTAAGGTATTTTTTCAGTCTGAGAAAATTTTATTTATTTATTTCTCAGATAATTAGCGTAGAAACCTTCAATGACTTTTGACTTTGCTGTCTGTCATTGATTTAGCTTAGGAAGTGTTTGTTTAGAAGTGACCAGTCATGAAGGATACTTTACTCCCAAATTCCCCCTTGAAAGTAATAAAAACCTTGGATGGTTAACTGTGAGTGAATAACAGCAGTTTTTCAGCCTGTATGAGGATTATCTTTTCTGTATGTGGAAGATCAAACATGTCCAGGTAAAACTAAAGGGAGGTAATCATAAGGGAATTTGGTAATGGGAGCAAAAAGATAAGTGGCAAAGGATTGTGGAAGCATTGTTAAATAATATCTGAGGTATAGGGCAGAAGACTGCTAACATTCAGATCAGGGTGACTTTCACGTGGAAGGTGTCCTGCTATGTACTAAAAGCAATATAGGTGTGATGATAAACCTTTCCTCATAAAAATCGTTAGACATGAGCACTTTTAGAAAACACTTACTTGAAAAGTGTTTATAATCACTTAAAATAAATAAACTTATGGCACTTAGAAACAGAATATTTATTGGAAACCTTTAGTAAGGGAATGTTGTATGTGTTCGGGAAATAGGCTTGTTTTGTTGGTAAATATGCAGAGATATTAGAGAAGAAAAAAAGACTGCTTGATGACTTATTCCCAAACAGCAGCTTGAAATAATTCCTGAAGTTAGTGTACGTATTTTGTTGCTATTGCTGTTAAACTGCAAGTTTTTTTTAAGACATTTTCCTCAGAAGTTATTGAAGAATGTCTTTGACCTTTTCTCAAAGCTAATGGATTTTTATCTTGTAGTTAAAGGTGTCTAAATGTGTTCTCTTTGTCCTAATTGAAATGTAATTGTGGTGAAAAGTTAGCTAAATTGACAGGCACACTGTTTTACTTTAGATTTGGATTTCTCAGCTTTTTCTTTCCAAATGCACAGTAACGTAAATTGTAAAAAATATAACTAGTAATCCCAGTTGCGTGAATTAAAAAACATGTATTTGCCATCTATTATTAGTATGTTTCGTTTCTGTTAACGCAGGAAATCTCACACAAACAAGTGCACTGATAACTGTGATAAACAAGTTGGTGTAGTGCTTATTTTTTTACTTCTTGCAGATTTGACAACTACAAAATATATCTCTATTAAAATGAAAAAAAAAGAGAATAAATAAAAGTAGAATTGGCATGTTTCACTTAAATGACAACAAAAAAAAGTGCACTTCATCCCTTCATGATCAGAGCCAAACCCATAGTACAGAAAGAAGTGTCACTTTTGGTACTGGCACTTGAATTAACAAAAACAGGAGTCAGCACCAAACCTTGGCTTTTGAATTCAGACTTGAGACATTAAGAAATGTGCAACATACTGAGTTTGTGATGACTGACCATCAGATACCAAAGATGGAATTTCCCACTCTCTCCCATCCATTTTGTGGGTACTTTTACCCACAAATTCGTTGAGAATAATTCCAAGAAGAAAATTATGAGAATTGCCTTCCCATGTGTAATGACTGTATAAAGTGCACCTGCCAGCATACCACACCTATGGAACATTTCCTACCTTGCCTCTTTTTGTCTATCATCTCTCTCCAGGGACAGTGTGAGAGACTTTTATTTTCTCATACTTTCTGTGTTAGTTACTGAGTTTGTATCAGGAGCTCTTTTTTTAGCTAATAGAATCTTGATCTTGATGAGATAAACTTAAATCCTTGAGATGTTCCTTAGTTTTTGGCCTTATTTTATATCCCCTACTATTTTCAAGTATTTAGGAGAATAATAAGAACTATTATGGAATATGCCAAGACTAGCAGTGATTCTACAGGAAGCTTCTCCTCAGCCTCCCTGCCCTCTAAGCGGAAATATCATGAAATTTGATATCCCTGTAGTCAGAAAACCAGGGACAGCATCAAGTAGATTATTTGTCTACGCTTAGGCAGAGAGTTTGGTGAAGCACAGAATAAAATATAGGTCAGACTGCAGAAAGATAAGAAAAGTTAGCTAAACAATTTCATTAATATGAAATTTTTTTACCAACTTTGTTTTTACCAAAAGATGACAATTTATGAAAACAGACTACAAAACAATCTGTTTAGATACTTTCCCAATTCAAAATTTTAAGTAATAAAATATTGAAACATCCCATATGTACGTTTGAAAAACACAACGTGATTAAGGAGGTAGAAATAAAATGACATTTTAAAGTAAAAATGTTACTTTTGTTATATTCTTTTTCTTTTCTTTCTTTCTTTCTTTCTTTCTTTC
>NW_020955289.1:203708-245818 GCF_003031625.1 Empidonax traillii | reverse complement strand
TTTCTTTCTCTCTCTCTCTCTCTCTTTCTCTCTTTCTCTCTTTCTCTCTTTCTCTCTTTCTCTCTTTCTTTTTCTTTGAATCACTATTACATATAAAATTGAAAGGGAGGACATGAGATTTTTCCATGAGTTCAAAAGTTCAGTAGAGTTACAAAAACATACACAGCAAAAAGTGAGATAGAGCCTTAGAACACTGCAATGTCACCCAGCATATCTGGTACAGCAGAATTGTGGTGGAACGTTTACTCTCTGAGTCCCAACCTCTTTCTCTCCTTTTATTTTATTTTATTTTTAATGATTAGTGTATATTATAAATACGAGTTAATGCCTATGGATTATCATAGGCTTGCTTATTATCTCTTCCCATAGTCCAGTGAGGTCTGAGAATGGAACAAGGCTGATGCTTACCTGGTATGTAAAACAGATTGCAAAACACAGACACGTCCCAGGACACAGGTAAGCTGTGCTCCATGCAGAACCCTGGCAAGACTGTCCATTTACAAGAGACAGTCTTGAACTCACTGAACTTAGAGTTTAAACCAAGGGCAAAAAAGGAAGATAGGCAGTAAGATTGAGAAAGATTTTTTCCATTTTACATCTTAGAAGCTGAGTCATAGAAAGATTAATCAACTTGCCCAAGGTTATAAGGATGCTTAGTGCCCTATCCTAAGCTGATCAACCCTCAGTTTATTGTTTTACTATTCTGTAATACACAATATTAACCTAGTATGAAAGTCTTTTTTCCCCTATCAGAAAAAATCTTTCACTGTGTGTTTCTGGGCTAAACTGTTTCTGAAAGAATTTAGTTTCACCCTTTGAGAAACTCTAGAAACATAGATCTTGTCAAATAAACAGGGCCTGACAGGAAAAGTGCCTAGTGATACAAAGGCCCTGGAACCTGCAAAAAGCAGAATACAGGCCTTAATAAAAGCTCTGTCACGACTCTTACCAGTAAACTATTTCTGAAGGGAAAGAATAGAAACATAGTTACTGTTGTGAATCTGTATTACATACATAGGTGTTTTAGACAAACTGAGTTGATGTGATTATATTATGACCTTTGGCTGCTTGTGGAGAGTAGCATGCTTAGCAAATGGAGCATGAAGTAAAAGGAGCTCTGGGAAACAGCACCTTGAGAGTCTATAGAAATGACTGCGCCTGTGATGCAGAGAAAGCTTTGTGAGGAGCATGAGAGAGAAAAAAGGCTCTGTATGTTATTTGGTGGAAGAAAGTATTTTGGTTTATTATATGTATGAAAATACAAAATATATACTTTATATATATATATGTATAAAATATGGATGCCAGAAACTGGGCAAGATAATCAAATTTAGGCTATATTAATTATAATTTCTTTTACTTGTGCAAATACCATAGCAGTTTGTTTAACCTGTTTATGCCAACAAAAGTATGACCAGGAAATAATGAAATCACTTTGAAAAAAAAAGATCATATTCCATAATTCTGGCTCTCTATCAAATAACTAGCTTAGTAGTTTTTACACAGTATGGCAAGCTGCATATGGTTCAAATGTGATAGTTCATGTCAGTGGTGCAGTTACAAAACGCTGATAGATATGTGAACTTTTCACCTAAAAGTGAAACCTCTTTTCCGGGTTTTGAGTGCATTGTTTCCCTGTTCTTCCTGAGACACTCCTCCTAGTGCCCTAGTTAGCCTGCCAGAGCTTGCAAAGGAGAAGGATGTGGGAATAATGAATTATTCTATTCATTTATTATTCTTGATGAATAGTAAATTATTCTAATAACATTTACTATTCTATTCATTTATTACTGTAGAATAATTAGCCGGGAATGACTTCTAAGAAGTTTTTCCAAAATTAGACTTTAATGGTTTTACTGTGTTTATCTTCAACTGTATGAAAATATCTTTGTAGCTCTGCCCATTTAACTGTTCCCACCTCCTCCCCCACTCAGACATCTATCTGTTTCCCAAAGCTACTGTATTGTTAAAAAAAATTTAATCTCCTCTTCCAAAGACCCAGTCTCTTCCTTAGCATAGCTGAGCTCCCATTTCAGACAGAAACCCTTCTCCTTGTCAGATGCATCTTCTCTGTGCTAATGTGTATGTGAGTGGGGGAAAGACCTGAATAAAGATCAAAGAATAGGTGTGTCTGTATGAGAATAGAAGGATATAGGTAAATGAAAGGAGGTGATTATGAAAAGATATGAGTAAGGAAGAGATGCAGTGTCTGCACAGGTGGTATATCCAGCTGAGATTTTAAAGTTAATGGGAGTGCACTCATTTTGCCTCCATCCAGAGGTCTTGGTATTTCTGTCTTGACTTTGACCAGTGCTTGTTTGGGGCTGCAGTGTTTGCCATTACTAGATTCCACTCTGTCTTTTGGATTCTCTACTTCCTTTCTTTGTCTCTCCTGGTATTTAAAGTCTCTCATTTTGAAGAAGAGGATATTCCCATGGGAAATCTCCAGATGGCCTTCCTCCTTGGCAAGGCAGAACGAGCTGGACTGTGTTTTGTTGTTTTGCTTTAGAGCTGTTGTGGAGGAGGGCTGATTTTCTGCATACTGCTACCTATCCAGACTGAATATTTGTCTATCTTTAAATAATTTCCATATGTGACTGAATTCTATATTTATCCAGAATCAGTGTTTCATCTTCTTTAAATTCCTTTCCTTCCTTTTATGAAAAGAAAGAACTTTCCATTCCTCTCTTCTTTGTAGAATGAATACAACTTCTATGAAAGGTTTAACATATACATTTCACTGTGAATATTACACCAAATAATACATATGAAAACTTAATGTTACCTTACATCCAGTCTGTCTTCTTTTCCAAAGCCTCTTCACTTAACAGTGTAATTATTACTGATATAAGTAGCATAGATGAGGCTGACTGCCTAGTGCATGACCACTTGCATATTTAAATTGGACCTGTCTTGGGATCCCACTCACTTCCCAGCCAGTTTGGTACAAGAACATCCATTAGTCTTCTGAGTCTCTAAGGTATAACTTCAGGGTACAATCTTGCAATGCTACAAATATCCTTCCTTGTGACATTGTACTTTGTAGTCCAAGTGGACTAAGCCCAGAATAGCTACCACACTAGTTTATACTTGCTCCATTTAATCCTATATGCTGTCTATAACAGGGACAGTTGGAAATACTCAAAGATAAAGACAAGAAGCCAGTCAAGGTACAAAATGTTTAATCTCCTGATTGATCTTCCAAGCTCACAGCAAACAATAGCTTAATTTAGCCACCAAATATTGAATTGTTACATTCACTATCCAAACATTCCCGTAGGTGCACTCTTAAATACCCATATAGCTTTAAAAAAATTCCCCCAGGTCCTGCCCTAAGAAGATCCTGAAGTTTTATCTTCCTTTGCCCTGGTCTCTGGATTTTCTCAAGTTCCTCTCAGAAAGAACGCCTTGCTTCTTGTGATTCTGTGAAAGTATGTTCCTGATTCAGTCTAGCTGGAAACACCTGATTTAAAAACAGGCTCGTACTGAATGTCAGGATGGTGTTTGTTTTCACAAATGTCAACAGCATAAAAAAAAATTTTACAGAAGGACAAATTTGAAGAATCCTATTTGTGGCCAAGGGCCTGGCCCATTTCTTAATAGTGCTGTAGAAGCACTATATAATGAAAAATGGATAACATAAAATTAATAATGTTGTTTTTACTAGGCAAAAAGCTATTTTTCTAAGGGATCTCAGATTCCCCACTTGAGAGCAATTTTTCTCATTCACTTATTGGTGAATAGATAACAAAATAAAAATATTAAGAATAAAATAAAAATCTCCTGGGATATGTACTTATTTTATATTTACCACAAAAATTGCCTTAGGTATGTCTACCAAACATAGACTAGAACGTGTAACATGAAACACAAGGGGAGAACATTATCTGCATTGGCAGATCTTGTCAGCGGGAGAATTTCTCTGCCCCAGTACTTATATTGCAAAACTTAGTCTTTTGCACGTACATCCTCTGCATTTTAAGAGTTGCTTAAGGCTGTAAAGAGAGAAAAATAAGTTAGCAAGTCAAAGGTTATAATGCTTCTGACCATTTGTCTGGGCAGGTTGATAAAGATGGTGAGAGATGTGTAGATTTGATTTGTTTGGCATGTGAAATGGTCTTGAGATGGTAAGTCAAAGGAATCTTTTATGCAGTCTTGTCACTGTCAAACAGAACCAGCTGGGGCAGGGTGACTGTCTCTTTTGGCACTGCAAAAGACAAAAAAAAAAAAGAGATTGAAAATAGTTTGCACTTATCTAATATCACTAATGAAACCACAATGATGTCACTTCTGATCAAGCTATAATGGGAGTTGCTGATTGTGTGATAACAGACTTCCTTTTTACGTGTTTTCTGCATGTTTGCAGTGGAAAAGACCATAAATGATTAACTGTGGGTGAGTGGAAATAGTGTAGAAAAAAATAACTTTGCCACAACAACAACAAATGAGGGAAGGAGAGAACATCAAAGTGAATGCAGAGGGGAAGAGGAGGAGAAGAGAATTCTGAGTATTATTAAATATGTGAAAGAAGACTCATTTACTTTATAAGAAGTAGATCACTCACACAGATACATTCACAACTTTGTGGTCATTGAAATTTGCGTAAGTGCTATTAATCAGCTCACCACACATTATCATAGCTGTTTCTTTGGAAATGACACTTGATTTTAAACCCATCGTTAAAAGGGAAAGCAGTAAAAACATGACTGGAACAATAAGAAAACCCACAAGTTTGCTTAAATCCCTTTGGATCAGACTCTGCCACCAATACTCAGAGTGAGTAAAACATTACACAGTAAAAAGTCCCTCCTGAAAGCAGTGGGGTCAGGAGGGCAATTGTTCAATGATAATAAAACCAACAAAATATCTTCCTTAGACCTACCTCACACTCTTGGGATTCTCTTAAAAGTTATTGCACAGGATCCTGTCTGCCAGGCATAAAATAAAGGATTACCCAGGGGTAGATTTAGTTGGGGTGGATAAGACAGTCACAGCCCCTCCCATTAGCACTGCTAGTATTGTTTGTGTCACCTGGCTTGATCACAGCTGCATTTCCGTGGCACTGCTCCCTTTCACAGAATGGCTGGATCTGTCCCTGACATTGCGATCAAGGTGGTAGATGGGTAAAAAACAATAAACCCACGGTTTTTAGAAAATATACTCAAATAAAGTTAAAGAGAGTATAAGCAAAGTGCCTGCTTATAAATGGCTGTAACTGGTGAATATTTTTGGTCAGGTAGTCAAAAGTTGACTCTGTCAACCTTTCTCTAGTTGGACCCCACCAGTGCTCGGAGAGGAAATCACCTCATCAGATAGAGAAAATACAGTCATTACTTTATTTATAAAAGCATAATAACCATTCCCTCTTCCAGTACCATGAAGTTCTAGCAGTCAGCAAGTATTCTGAGGTGAGCAGGTAGAAAATTGTTTCCAGTCATCTATTATACCTTTCTGGTTTTTCTCCTCTAAGTCTTTGTTTTATTCTGTCTTCTGCTCATGGCAAGAATAGAGGTCAGCACATGTATAGAATAGACAGAATGTTACCACTATTATTTTATAACAGAGATACCTCTTTCATGGTTAGTGTGGAAGTCTTCACAGGCATATTCTTTGATACATTTTGGGCAGCTAAAAAACAGTAGTATTTCTAGAAGTAGGTGAAAGGGTAGTTTTTGACCTCTTATTGTTACCGTACATTATTTGGTTAATATTTTTTTGCAACATTGTTTGTATAGCATTCCTTTAAATAAAGAAGACCTTTTGGCTCCAAGTCTGACTGCTAATGATACTATCTACCAAAATCTGCTGAATCAACTAAAGTATGTGTGAGCTATATCATCTGTGAGCATGGATGGACGGATCTGAGACAACACTTCTTACCATCAAGGGGTAGATCTGTACCCAGTTTCCCTAGTGCTCTCTGTAGTTTAATTCAGTCTTTTTTATTGCAATTTTTTTTTATATCCCCTAGAAACCATCAGTGAGACAAGTTATCTACAGATATGTGGCTTGTTTTCAATGGGAGCAAATTTGTTCTTGTTACTCCCCACAGCTGAATTTGCAGAGAAATAATGGGCACTGAAATGTCCGCACACTGTTTCTCTGCAGCCATTGAGCCAGCTGAGGTGCCTGTAAGTCAGTGAAATGAGACAGTCAGAATGAAAACATTTTCATTGTAAATCATAATTAAGGAGAAGACGTGGACTGTAAACTTTAGTATTCAAGAGGAATACGTGTGTGTATATACAACTATGCATGTATTTAGGCATGTATAAACATTTTCATGTTATACAATTTTAATGGTTTTTTATGAGCATTGTTTTAAAAGGGTAAAATTTCACAAAATGGAAAATTTTTTGATATTTCTTTTTACATTCTGCACCAGAACAGTGGGATAACTGAATTTTCTCAAGTAGATAATTTCTGAAATATGAACTGATGCCTCAGGGTAAATATGAGACATATCTGTGAAATCCTTTTGGACGTTATCTTTCAGAATTAAAGGCTAAAAAATGAGAAGTCCTTTCTGTTGGCCAGTGTTTTGTAACTTTGTCATATCAAAAACTGTGATGGATGTTATAATAACAGCTTACCATCCAAGAATAACTTCTTCCCTAAACAGCTGAAACACACAAGAAAGCAGAACTTCGCTGATTGATTTTTATTTAAATAATACTATCAAAAACTGAACATAAGGTATTGTAGAGAACAAGTACAAATAAGTCAGAAGTAATGGTGATCTCACATTTTTTTTCCTCCAAAGGAAGGGATAGATAATATTTTAAAGTGAATAAGAATTGAGTAGCAGTGAACTCTTAATTATATATTCAAATATAATATGTCACATAATAATGGAACTCTGGAATCATAAAAAAGCTAGCTTAATATGGCAGTCATCTCTACATCTTTATAGACTTGTTTGTATATCTTAAATATATATATATATATATATATAAGAAATATACTCTAGCACTAATTTTTTTCTGATTTTAATGATGAGCACTTTTCAACCTAGCCCACGCGGTATCTTTCTTACTTTAATTGCTATCAGCAATTATTATTGTTCAACAAACCCATTAGGATGAATGTATCCCTGTGCTGTGCCATGTATAGAATGGAAAGATAGACAGCTCCTGTCTCACTTGTGGTGTTCTTCATCTAAGGTCACCTCATCTCCGTTTTCTCTCTTTGTAGGGGGTTTTGAGGTGTTATTAAGGAAAGGGCACTTATGTGAAAAAAACCGTGTTGATTTCTCCTGTCATGTGAATGAGAATGTTTTAAGCCCCGCTATATCCAATTTCCAGGTGATAAAAGAAGCTGTGGAGATGCACTGTTGTGATGAGGGAAAAGTGACAAATAAATGACTGGCAGATAAAAAAACTGGTTTGGGGATTAAATGGATGAATAATCTGACCCCAGGCTAGGCTAGGAAGCACAAAATTAATTAAATAAGAAATTTGGGATTGGGAAAAAAAATGTAACCTCAGCACTTTCTCATGCTTTGTAAAATATGGAGAAGAAAGTGTTAATTGCTCTGAAGTTGCCCAGAGAAGGGAAAGGGCGTTGATAGAGAGCTGAAGATCCTTGGAGAGTTTGCCACCACTGAGAGGAAGAATAGTTTGGAACAACGGACTTTCTCTGCAGGCATATCTGATTTGTCCTGGTCAGAACTAGGTCTCTAATTTGATAAAGCACAATATCTTATTGCTCAGACATAACAGGTCACTGGGTAGAGAAAGCTGAAAACTCTGAGAAATCTGTTTTGTTTGTGGATTTTTTTTTTTTTGAGTTTTACAATTGACTTTTTGATTTTGGCACTATTATGGAGCAATAGCTAAGAAGTTGTATCAAAAGGAGGGATTTCAATTTGTTTTGCATTATTGGTAGTACAGTATTAAATATAAATATAATTATTCCTATGTATAAAAATATTAGCCTTTAGTTTTAAAAAATCCATATTATTTTTTTAAATAATATTTACTCTAGGTAGTTTGTTATTCATGGACATATTGCTTACCTCTTGCAACTTTTTCAGTATGTTGTGTTAGTAACTAGACTTTTAAACCTAAGAAGGACTTTCAACTACAGCTTTTAAGCAGACTTTCTGTGTATTTTGCAAAACCACATTTTCTTACTTTTGTGCCATTAGTCTTGCTAGCTTTTGGTTACCCCACCGCCCCCATGCTTTAAAAAAAAATTTTAAAAATCCAGTTTATCATCTAGGTCCAACCCCACTGCCATGAGCAGGGACACCTTTCGCTAGACCAGGTTGCTCAGAGACTCATCCAACCTGTCCTCGAACCTTTACAGAGATGAGGCATCCACAACTTCTTTGAGCAACTTGTTGCAATGCTTCACCACCCTCATGGTAAAGAATTTCTTTCAAATATCTGACCTAAACCTACCCTAATGGCTGAAGCTATTCTATCTTCTCCTGTCACTAGATGCTCTTGTAAGAAGTCTCTCTCCAGTTCTCCTGTAGGCTGCCTTCGGGTACTGGAAGGCTGTTCAGAGTTCTCCCATGGAGCCTCCTCTTCTCAAGGCTGAACAACCCCAACTCAGCCTCTCTTCACATGAGAGCCTCCAGCTCTCTTATCATCTTCATGGCCCTCCTTTGGACTTGTTCCAGCAGGTCCACATCCTTCTTACGCTGGGAGCCCCCAAAGCTGGGTACAGTACTCCAGATGGGATCTCACCAGAGCAGAGGGGCAGACTTACCTCCCCTGACTTGCTGCCCATACTCTTTTGGTTGCAGCCCAGGACATGTTTGGCTTTCTGGGCTGTGAGTGCACATTGCTGGGTCATGTCCAGCTTCTTGTCAACCATCACTCCCAAGGTCTTCTTCTCAGGGTGCTCTCAATCCATTCTCCACCTAGCATATATTTGTACTTGCTTTAGGTATTATGATCCTTCTTTAGGTATTATGATCCTTATTAAAACACATATTAGAGCAAAATAATAGAAATACTGTCTGGGGCACTGATTTGATGTGGGTTTTTCAAGACTGGAAACAATATTCTATTGTAAAATTCATTGATGTGTTCAGAAAAAAAGTTATATTGGTAAATTTTTTTTGTTTATAATGATTTTCTGTTTCAGTATGTTCTGTAAGCAAGAGAATTCTCTCTTCATTTAGATACCTCTTTGTAATCATAACAGAGATTTGTTCTTGGAATACATGCTTCATATTTTATTTATTGCAAGTCCTAATAACAGCAGAATAATTCCCTCTGGGGTTCCATATTTCCACCATTACGACTGAGCCAGCTATGTTAATCTGTACACAATCAAGCAGTTTGCCTGGGTTTTACAAAAACTTTCCCCTGTTAGTAGGTATTTAGAACACACAAAGTTGCATTTTTCATACTAGATGGGAAAGTTTTTAAGTGATGGGTCAAACAAGCAAGTTCGTCTGGTGAAGTAATAATCTGGAGGAATTTTTATTTTTATGTTTCTTGTCAAAATGAAGGTAACATATTCTCTAAAGATCATCTCTTTCAAAGATTTTTGTTCCATTTTCAGTGGAAATCACATTGGTTTCACATAAGTGTCTTGAATTTGTCAAACTGTCTGTTTTCATAAGTTGTTTGTGTATTTGTAGTTCATTGTCATATCTACAGAGTTAAAATATACATTGAGATGCTGGAGTTTTATAGGATGAATGCTCTGATCTTTTTGATTAGTTCTACTTTTACAACAAGCTAATAAAATCATACCTCATAAAATATTTCTGGTGGAGGCATATATTAATGTACTACTTTTATTGCTTTAGTCATATGGCAACTGAAAGACATGACAAAGATCACCCAGTAAGTATATTGGTGGAGTCAACCTGCTGTTGTCAAAACAATATTCCTAGCAATAATAGTGGGATCAATTACAAACTGATGTTTTAGCTCCTCCTTCTCTCAAGAGAAAAATGATTGAAATAAACCAGCAGATTTTAACAGATTTTGAAATAAAATGGTGAATAAAAGTGATTGCTAAAAATGTTGAAAAACACTGACTGTCATTCAAAACCAATTCTGTTAAAAGGTTTTTATATATCTCACACATTTTTGAAGGCTAATAGAAGAGTTATTTACTGCAGATAAAACCCACAAAGAGAAGCAATTACAAAACAGGGAAGTTTCTAAGCTTACCTTAGTTTATTAATTCCTGGTGAACACCAAGGTATTAGAAAGTTATTTCAGATTTATTTTGATGCAAACTATCTACCCATTGCAGTGAGTAAAAATACATTAAGATGCATCTTATGCATCTTTCCTATTAACTTCTGCTGCTGTTCTTCTGGGAGAAATCAGAATAGCAACAGGTGCGGACACCAGGGCATGGAGGGCATTATAATCTGGTGCCTCTCATACATAGAAAAATAAGTCGGATCAATATTAGGCTGGAAGATTTTGCAGCAAATAAGCTACTGGAGTAATCTAAATGCCTGATATTCTTTTAAAATGCTTAAAGGCATAAAGTGGGATATTAGTCTTAAAATTACATTTAAAGCTGTGTTAGCAATACTAAGAACCTTATCTCTTTGTCGTATCCTCTGAGATCCCTTTGCTACAGTGACCATTGGCCTCTCTGCCACCTCAAAATGTGATCTCGTGGCTGGAGAACCAAACTTGAAGGATACTCCACAGCCAATGCAGTAAGAAGTTTGATGCTACGTATGGAGAGCTCATTGCAGGTGTTTTGTGTGGTAGCCTCATGCTACCACGTGGTAGCTGGTGCAGAGCAGCTCCGCAGCGTACGTCCAGTGAGGCTGACCTGCATGTAAGCAGAAACTCTACCTGGATGTTTAGGTAGTATAAAATATCAGTCATCACAACCCAGGTATGCCAGCTTTCTCAGTCAGATAGGGCCACTGCAAGGACAATTGGTAGCATCCCATTTCATTTCAGTTCTATTCTACTGGTACTAGCAAGGATGTCACGCGAAGCAGATTTTACTCCCCTTACTGTGCAAACCATTACAGTCTCAGCTTTTGCCACTCCATGATCCTTTCTACACTTAGCAAATAGTTAATACAATCACAGCTGAGTGGCAAGTGTTGCATATTAGATACCTACTACAGTCTCGGTGAGCAGTTGTGCTGTGAATAGTGAGAGCCACACCCTCCAACAGGCAAATACCACCAAATCCGGTGAAGCAGTGTCAGTGTCTAACAGCTGAGACCCTAACTTTCCAGTTTTACAGGTCTTGACTATATATTTGAAATACAGGCCATTGACCTAACATATGGAACAAATGTTTGCACCAAAACACTGCATTTAAATGCATGTGCAGAAAGTAAGACATTTCTTTCTCAAAATAATGTTTCATTACTCCTGTCACTTTATGCTGATGACTGTTAAATAGCTTTTGTTTCCTCTTCTCTTTCTAAAATTTAGTGTTTTACTTTTACTTCTACTTCAGTAATGTTTGTCCACCACATCTGGTAATTCAGCTGCTTTGTATGATAGTGCATCTAACTTGAATTTTTGTTCATTTTTAATCTCTTTGTTGCTCCACATTGCTTACTTTTAATATCTGATGCATCCTGGAAGTTTTAGTTCTAGTTTACTGCTGAAGAAAAGAAAAAACCCCAGAAAATCCTTATTTCACAAGAAAGAATATCAAAAATTTGCATTTTTATAAATTTTTTATATTTGTAGATTATTAAAAGCTATCAGTATTTTATTTTTTTCTCTTAAATACCGTAAAAAGAGAATGTGGGGAAAGACAAGCAAAAAGTTATTCTTTTTAAGTAGGAAAATTCAAATGGAAGACAACTTGATTTAAAGGACTGTGTAGACAGTAAGGTCCCTGCTTGTTGGTCAACATCTAGCTTGGGGCATAGAACCTCCAATTGTAAACCATGGTGGAGTTTTTGTTTGTAGGTTCATTAGAATTTTCCCAGAGTTTATTTTTACCTTTAAGCCTACTGACACTCTACTTAATGCCTTTGAGGTAATTTGAACTGACTGTTATCCATGATCATTATGAAAAAAAATCATGATACTATTCTGGATGATTTCCTTGTTTTGCTCTTCCTCTGACCTAAACCCAGTGCTGCGCTTACAGGGTAGCACCGCTTTCAGATATGCAGTCTGGGCTTCCTTTCTGCTGGGTTAGAATCCAGTCTCCTAAAAGTTGTGTGAAAGATCACTTTGAGATATGCCATTTGGCTTAAAACAAACAAACAAAACCCCATAAAATGTGTAAGAGTAATCAGCCAGGTATATTTTGAGTTGCATCTTCGAAGGTTTTCAGAGATTGCTCATTTGCATAAAGAGTCTTGGAGTGTGACAAAAGAACACTAATTTAACTGAAAAAAATACCTGCTCACTTTTTGTTACATTTTATTCCAATAATCATTGTAATATTTGCTCATAAAATCTTGCTTTATCTTGATCTATGTATTGTAGATGCTCCTATATTAATATCATTCAGTAGTATTTACAACTCACCTGCATATCTCATGTATGCTTTGTTGACCTTTGTTGACCATTGTCTATGGAATGTCCTGTCACAGAAAACACAATGTGGCTTACTATTTCCATAACATCTGTCTTTTCTTCTATAGAACAGATTAACAATTACGTCTTTGGGGAAAAAAAAAAAAAAAAGGGAAACAAAAACATGCATCTTAGACAGCAGTAGCTAACTGAGCTACATATATGTCAGAGGAAAAGGTCTCTCCCACAGTGCAGCTGGTAGGGCTCACACTTTCCCTTCTCATTGTACAAGAGAATGTTGTATTATTTCCATTACAAAATGATTGTTGGGAGTGAGGGGAGAGAGATAGAAGACTCTCCAACAGTCCTCTTTCCATACATGCAAGGTTTTTCAATTGTGTTAAGCAGTATAGCAGAAGGACTTTTTAAATTAGTGTTTTGTTTTAGCAATGGTTGCTGATGTGTACATGTAATACAGTTTTAATCAAATCCCAAATGCTGAAGACCTTTCAGCAGTATCTTAGGCAGCACTATGCAATGCTTATTCCACTTGAAGTGGCCACTAGGGAGGTACAATTAGCTGTTCCCATGGAGAAGTTTGTTATACTAATAAATAATAAGTAGTGTAGGTAGAGATGGAATCAATTAAAGATATTTTTGACCATCTAATGGTTTATGGGAATACTAAATAATTGACAACAAGTTTTGACTATGTGTTCCATAAGCATGTTTTATTGTAACTGAAGTGTGACCACAGAACAAGAAATGCCCCTGTGCTGACAGTTGAAAAGGTTAACTTATACCACTTTCTTAAACATCACTGCTCATAATGTTCATCCTTAACCCTTTCTAAAGAGTTAAAATGTACATATAAGTATGCCAGTACTGCATATATTGCTGCAGCAAAGCTCATTTTCCTTATATTTCAAAAAAGCTAAAAAGATACTCGAAATGTTAGGAAAGCGAGAAGTTATTGCTATCTCTATTTTCATGTGTTTGCTTGAATAATTCAGAATTAATTTTGTTATTTAAGACTGATTTGACAAACTTATTCAAACCATAGCTTAATCACTTTTATTTGCCTGAAGTAAAAATATTGACATAGATTCAAACCAAAACCAGCTCTAGCCATCCCTTTGGGGGAAGAAAGGGTTTGTTCAGTAGTATTTGCTGAAGGCAAAATACAGCAAATATAAAATCAGATTCACCATCCCTTTAAGTCTGATTTGTTCCACTCCAACAACAGCTAGTTTTTTGAGGTTTCCCTACCATTAGAGAATTCATAGATGACCTCAACACTGTCATAGCCCTTATTCCTCCTTTTTTCGCTTCATATGTGTAGAGAATTTATTGGAAAAGCAATCATTGGCATAGATACTTGAAATCAGAAAGCAGATGAAGTTTTAGGACTGAAGCTAAAATGAAAACATGCAGTAGAAAAAAGCATAGTTCCTATTACACATAAGTACTCCTCAGTATTTAGCTCATGAGGAGCTAAAATGCTGTGTTAGCTGGCAATGGTCCTAAGTTTTTCAATTAGGATGATGATAATAATAATAATAACAATAATGTATCAGAATATGGTAAGTCTTAAAGCGGAATGTCTGTTGTTATGATCTGTTAGGAAATAAATCGAACTCTTTCAATGACTGATGATGATTTGAATAAAGTAATGTTTTTGATTTCATTAGAAAAAATTCTACCTGTGTTCATTTTGGGAACAAATGTATCCACTAATGAACATGGTTTTTGCACTTAAGACTTCTAAAAAGTTGATATTATTATTAATGCAGTTTCAACTTTGAAACCTTTATCTATCCAACATAAAGGAAGTACTATGCACATGCCATTCCTTTGAAAAAAAACTAGTTCAGGCTACCCAAAGTTACCATTAACTCATGAGCTCATTGTGATTACATTTTCTGCTTCTAGGCAGTGAGCTGCAGGAGTACCCTATAAGACCTAACATCATTCAATTCCATGTAGTTTTGTATTTGATATTATACTGAGTCATGGACACATGATGGATAATGCTTTATGAAATCATCTGCAACCAGATTCCACATACCACATTCTCTCTTGTGAGAGCTTGATGTTGCCACTTTTGAAAAATATTGCCAGTCTTTGCTTGGTATTTCTCTTGTGAGAGAGTGACCACCCTGTGCATTTCTCTGGAGTCAAGGGAAAAATCAGAGAGAATGCTGATGCTATTTGACACAACTGATAAAACTCTGTTGAGTAGCTGGAGGTACAGGGTTCAGAGCTTGATGATGAATCATTTCAAGATTCTTTGTGGTTGTAACTCATGGAAAATCTATTTTTTTCACTACTAATTTTAAAAAATTCTTTCAATTAATTTTTAAACTCATATTTTCAATTAAAATTAAAGTTACTGAATTTATGGATGGGAATATTTGTGGGAAAATATTTTATGGTTAAGGGATATTGAGAGAAGTTGAATTTGGAACTGGAACATGTGGGTTTTCTCACACTTAATGCAGTTCGAAATATTCATTTGGGATTTACAGATAAAACTTTTTGGTAGTGTTCAGCCAATCAAAAAATCCCACCCCCCAAGTATTTGAATTTATGAAACTTACACTCAAAAACATGAGCAAGTGAGAGCTTAGGAAATGTGACTCCATTAATATGGAACTTAGCATCCAAGAAGAGTACTGTGTCTCCATCTGCTGGTCAGCGGTATAACCCTCTGCCTTCCAGGACCTGGGGTGTAGTAACCAAAGCCCAAAAGGCTTTTGTTCTCTCTTTTGTCGTCAGTGGGTAATTAGTTTGAAGAATCTCATTTCCGATACTAAAAGGACTTTGAAAATGACAGTAACCAAAGGGACGCACTCCATCGTTTACAGCATAAATAAATCTTTTTTTTTCCCTTTAAAATCTGGTTCATTAGCATCTCCATTTTCCTCTCAAAATGGATTAGATTTATACCATTGGGAAAAAAACCCACAGTGAAAGTCAGTGATTCAATTCAAATTTGGAGAAAATTGCAACATTTCATTTCAGTAAAATCATTAAGAAAGGAAAGTGTTCAAAAAGTAAGAGAGATAATCAACAATTCAAAAAGATTAATCAAACACAGTGTTTATTCAAAATGTCATAATTTCAGTAGAGCAATTTCTGCAGATTAAGGGATTAGATTTAGCTATTAATAAAAAAAAATGTGTAAACATATCTTGACTCTATCTTGGCCCTTTGCGAGTCACAACTGAGACTCTTTCATCCTAAAGAGTTCTCTGTGTGTTTGGATTGATTAGGGCCATCAAAAGCAAAAAGTATTATATTTAGGTATGTTTAAAATATCTGTCAATGACAGAATTTTTGGTATCAGAAAGAATACACTCATCTTAATTCGAATGGTTAAGATGCTTTTCAGAGAAGATACAACTTGAAAATCCTGTTCTATGTCTCTGCTCCTAAATGGGAATTCAGTTCTAGGTCTTCTTTGGGCAATTTTCAGACCTACTTTACAACCATTATAGAATTAATATGGTTTAAGCAATACTTGTTTCTGAAAATGAACAGAACATCTTCTTAGAGGAGATTTTATCCCTATGATTAGTTATCTTCACTACCTGGGGACAAAGAAGACCTGTGCACTAGTCTGCTTGATATAAAACGTTACCAAATTCTATGCAGGTCCCTTTAATCAAAGCTGTCAGTGTCAGCTAGGCTGCTTTCTGGTCACTCTTGTTTGCATAAAAGAGTTTCAGAGGAATTCCCTTTTACCCCATTCTTGTTTGCTCTGGAATACAAAATCCAAAGTGACAGATTTTTTAAGTGAAATTCTGGTTGCTTCTGCTACAGATCAGTTAAAAGATTTCACACATTTATAAGTTTCCTCTTGAATAGTAGTTAAAAAACACAGAGGAAGGTTGTAGTATAATTACTGGGTTTTAGATGAATGAAAATTATGTTAATTAGAAGTTAATAGTAAAGATTGCAGTCATTGTAATCCTTGAACTCTAGTGAAAGGAATTACTCAGTATTTCACTAAGATTAAAACCTTCAGCAGATATCTTTCTTCTGATTTTTCTTTTAGATTTATGTTTTGCCCTTGTGCCAGGGCCTTGATGTCAGAATCAGCTTTTGGATCAAATCTTCAGCTGGCATAAGCAATGTAGCTCCATATCATTTTACATTTATTGCAAGAAAGCAACTTATGGCAGTAAAAGAGTGTTGTAAGATATAGGAAAAATCAAAAGCTGTCATGAAAGTTTACTGAATAATTTTCAGTGCAAAGCTTGGCTGAAGCAGTAATGAACTGAAATGTCCCACTTACAGCTGCTGCAGTTTTTCATAGCAATGAAATTATTGTATGAAACAGATGCATCTGTAGTGACACTGCTAACACTGATCTCAACTCTGTCACAGTTGTGTAGAAGTAGCAAAATTACAATTTTACTTATTGAAGAATTTGGAAACCTAAAGTGAAGATAACAGTAGTTTACCTAAATTGTATGTTACAACTTCGGTTTTTATATTAAATATATAATTGAAGTGCTTTATGTACTGTTTATCCCTGCAATGAAAAGGTAGTCAGAATAAACTTCTCTATGCTGCTAAACTGCCTCTTATTAGCATTGAAACTATATTTGCAGCACATTATCTTAGACTAATTTTTTTTGTATAAGGAAATTGCCATCAAAGCATAGTTAATCTGAGCTGAATTAGATTATAATTGGAGTCCTTATGAATGGGGATTTAAAATTATTCTGTATTGTCATAGAGTAACAATACATTATTAGGATATTAAAAGTAGTTGGCAGCAGTTTCATACAAGTACATGTCATATTAACATTTTGCGCAGATTTAACTTAGTTTGTTTTTTTGTTTGCACGTTTCTTGTATCTTCTGTTATAATAAACTACAGAAACGTCAGTGCATTTAAGATTTTCTAGCTTTAAAAATGCATCACAGATTAAGATATAGCTTAAAAAAGGACTCTATCCAAAGCCTTTTGAAGTCAATTGAAAGACTGCGACTTCAATGAGCTTTGGATGGGGCCCACAATGTGCTTTTTGCAAAGTAACAGCTGTGCAGGCCTTTGTTTGCTGGAGAATCAGAAGTCTTATATTTGATGGTTGGGATACAGTGAAAAGCGAAAAAGAAGAAAGATGGAGGCAAAATAATACATGGCATTTAAAAATGGAAATGAATGCTGTTTGTCTTAATTAGGAGATGCATCACAAGCCTTTGGCTTTTATTATTCGACTGAAAATATTTGAATGAAAAGCATCTGAAGAGGTCACGATGTTTCTGTGAAGTTTTTGCAGGAGGGCATATGAGCACTGTCTTGCAACCAAAAGGGAGTAACATCTTCATAGCTCTTTCATATACAAATGAATGAGAATGGCATATCTACTTGACTTTTTTTATTTCTCTAACATGTACATTGGGGGTAGGATGGAGGGTGGTTTACTTATATCTTGCAGCAGAAAGAAGTACCAGTGACTCAGAACTCATTTTGTTGGGGAGTGAAATTCAAATACTTTTTCAAGTCGTATGTGATTACGTAGTTGGTAACCTTTAGAAGTAGTTAACATGGCAAACATTGGCATAACACAGTCAATTCTATGCCCAGTGAGTAGAAATAAATGTGAGAAATCAACATTGTCAGATAAAATACATTTGAATAGCTAAATAGATATGCCAGCTGATGCTTACTGAAATCTTGTGTGCATATCTATCTATCTATCTATCTATCTATCTATCTATCTATCTATCTATCTATCTATCTATCTATCTATTTCAATATCACTTTTAAGAAATACAGCTATATAAAGGTCATATACCTCTTGGCTGTCATTTGCTACAGTGTTTTCTCAGGCTCGTTAATATCAGAACAACATTGAATTTATTCTAACTTTTGTGTTGTAATAACTGTCTGCATTATTTCTGTTTTGCTTTATATATGAGATACTGCTGAAGAGGCAGTGGCAGTGGCAAACACAGCCATGCAGCTGTTATTTGAGCTTTTGTTTTATATTTCAGCTGAATGAAATTAAGAGGGAAAGGTAGTGGCAGAAATGAAAAAAGGTTGAGCATTAGGACCACTCTCCTGCTATCAGAGGGAACATATAATATAATGGCTTAATAAAAGGATCAAGATCTATCAAATACATTTTTACCATCAGTGCTCTACTTAAAGGATGGTTCCAGATGCTCCTTGTTGTAACCCTGTGAAATGCCTTTTAATTACCCAAAGAATTTTACTCTTGATCAAAACATACCAGTTTATTCCTCTGACAATCTCAATTTTAACATTCATTCTTAGTTTATCATTATGTATTTACTGATGGCAGCTTTTAACATATCTTAGCTTTTGTTCAATTAGGACAAGCAAAGAAACCCTTTCTAGCATTCTCACGTACTTTTTGCTTATTACATAGCTGTAATTGATATCTTTTGTAGTCTGAGTTTCCTCTGCTTTGTCTTAGTGAGCATAATTTTATATATTTTATATTTTTGGTATTCCATGTAAGATATATATGACTACCAATATATATAGTCACTTCCCTGCCTATTCTGGAAATACCTCGACTGTAGCACATTTCCCTTGATTGCTCGCATTTACCTTTTCTTTGCTGCATCACAGTGGCTGTACATAAGCTCCAGGAGACTTGTGCCTTGCAGCACACCACATGGTGGTCCTGGTCTGCTTGAAATTCTGACTACCTACACAGAGAACAGTTTAGATGTGACTAGTGACACTAATTCTTTTAGCACACCTGAGGGCTGAGACCAACTGCTACCCTGTTATTAACTCCTAACAAAACCGTAACTTCAGATAAATGCATCTCACCCTCATGGTTGTAAAGAAAATCTTCCAAATGGTAGCTGAATCTAGACCCATGTAAGGCCAAAAACGCTGCAGACATGAATGTACAGCAAGTGTATAGGTTCCTGTCCTCTTTCAATTTTTATTTACCATGAAAGCAAAAAATTAGTATCTTGATGGACTCATGTAAAATATATTGAAAATTGCCTAATCAAGCCATAAAAGAAACAAGACTAGGAAATACTTGGCTTTTAAAGAGTCCTAGGGGGGTTGTCCACTGAAATTTTACAAAAACAAAAGTAAATGTCGCCACTGCACCTGTTTTCACTGACCAAATGTTAGTACTTTGTGGGAGGAGGCTTGTGCAAATCTTCATACGATGATATTTAAACATTTTGAAAAACTTTTGCATTTAACTGAATTATGGAAAATTCTTGGATCTTTCTTCTTTTCTGTGTACTTGCAACATCTTGTTGAGTATCACTACTCAATCAAAATCCCAAAAGTATATGTTAGAAGATGTATATACTTACCAGAAGCACAGAAGTAGTTTGTCTGGATATATCAGCAATACAAATTTAAGAAAGATTGTACTTTGCAGAGTGTGCAATCATTAAAAACCCTTCGACACTTGGAGACTTTTGGCTAATGTTTTTATTAAAGGACAAAACCATTTCTTCATTCATTACCCAAGCTGGAGAAGGAATATTAACTTTCCCTACAATTGCTACAATGTTTCCTTAGATTTGGGAAATAAATCAGATACTATAATTTGCATTTCCCCACTTCTGAACTGACTGCTTCTACTCCTTCATGACTGCCACAGCAAAGGTATAATGCAAAGCCTCTTCTTTATGAGACATTTTAAAATATTATTTTCATGACAAGATTTTCTGTTTTCCTTTTCCTAGCAGCTTTGGATGGCTAAAGATGTCAAAGGCAGGAATACTTTAATAGTTTTATTTGTTTCATGTTACAAATATCTTACTGTAAGTAGGTGCTGTAGCAATGTGCTTCTAAGCTTTTTAATGTATTATCAATGTCAGCCTAACTCTCAGATAACTTCTCTGCAGCTAGCAGGACTTGAAATAATGAGCTTCTTAGAGCATTGAATCAGGGCAAAAAAAGTATTGGAAATTCCACTGCGAATATTGTGCTTGTGAAACAGTCTTGGCTGCCTGTAATTTAGAAAGAGTACCAGGCAGTTTCTTTGATCTTAATGTTTAAATGTCTCTAAAGAAAACTTTGTTTAGTTTTATTTTTTTTCCATTCACACCTGAAGTCATTTTCTTTGTTTTCCTGTAATACGTTCAATAGAAAATTAACGTATTTTGGATTAGGCACATGAGCATTTATTTGGCCTTGCATTATTTATTAATAGAGTTTATTTATTTATTTTTTACTTTCTAAACAAGAAAAAAAATCGTTTTTCCTGTGAGACATATTCTACAATTGGATTAATACTGTTCATTGCTTATATTTGGTGGGGAGACAGACATATATGTAAGCATCAGATAACCTATATTCAGTGGGACTTTAAGACATTCATAAATACTAAAGCCCAATCCACAAAGAAATTTAGAAAATAAAATAAATTTGAGGTGTCCAGGAGCAGAAGTCAATGTAATTTTGTACAGCAAACAGAGCTTTAGTTGACTCAGATGTGGCATTACAATACCCTGCACACCAAAGTGCAGTCAGCTAAGCCAGTGTGGAAGGAATGTTCAGGGAGCAAGTGTGCCTGAAACAACATCGTAGTGGGAGAAACCTCTCCTTGCTCTGCTGCGGTCTGTCACTACGTAAGTTCAGGGTTTGCAGCACTCTCTTGTGGATTTAAATGTCCGTGATATGCTCTGTGATTTCACTGTGGCTCTGTGTCTTTATAAAAAATGGCAATATCAGTTGCTCACATTTTGTACAGTAGTCTTAGGACTAGAACCATTGCCTGACAACCAGGGGACATAGGTTTTAGATACAGATGAAGAAACTACATATTGTTTTTCTGGATTACTGCTAAAATAATGTCCAAGACACATAACAAATTCATTTGACTTCACATGGATCAACTACTGCTGGCTTCCAGCTACCACTTCTAAATTTCATTTCAAATTCTTGCCCGGTATCACTTTTTGGGGGAACTTTGAAGACGAGACACATGGATAACATTTAAAGGCACAATCTTCTATAAGTAACCAAGTATTTTCGCTGTTGAACATGATTAAACTGACAATTTGTTTGGTACTTGAGACTCTCACACTACTACATGTGTTTAAAGCAAGGAATAGCCATTTGTTTTGAGATTTTAAATGTTTTTCTTCACAGTTTCAGGAATTAAAAGCTTTTCATTCCTATTGCTTTCATCACTTCATTGTAGATACTTGCTTGGCATTTTTTGTCAAATGCTGAGTTTTGAAAAGTCACCACTGCAATTCTACTATCCAAAGACACTGCTGAATGCTAGAGGAATAGGACTGCTAATATTATTATTATTATTAGGAATTTAAATTAATAGGAGTTAATATTAAAAGAAATGCTACTCAATGGGTAGATTTTCAGGGTTAATTGCATTTGTACCTCAGTTGAGGAAACCAAACACAAATTATGTGTTTCAACAGAAATGTCAATCTATTGTTTGATTTGGAAGCATCCTGGTTTGAAATCTCTCATTAGACCAACAGGCTGCTTCTTAAACAGTTTCTGCTTTGCTTTCCTGAGTACTAGAAAGCATACATGAGTCGTACAGGCACATCCAAAGGTTAGATGATGTTATATCAAAATAATAAAGGAAGTGAACTGAAAACTGAAGTGTATTGCCTTGATAGATTTTATAGAAAACAAGAATACACAGAAAATTTTTCTATATTGTCACTGAGTGGAAGGTAAATACAGGAAGAAGCGTGACAACTATAGGGAGAATTATATGCATTAGTAAGGCTGATGATTTTTCTAATGATCTCTAAATAGAGAAATAGGCTATGTTTTCATCATTGCTGAGATCAGACTGCTGGAACATTTGCATGACTATGTACTAATTATCACTCTAGTGTCCTACCTGTTCTTAAGCTGATAATACCACTCTTTTCTTGTCATTGCACCCCATTTTTCCCTATTCAAGGACGTATAAGTTCAAGTGATAATGGTGGGACAAATCTCTTTTTCCTTTATTGCCTACCAAGTAAACAAGAGTTTTTCAGACAATTATAATGATAATAATTTATTAAATATGTATTGAAGAATGCTTAAATTCATGATGTTTGCCAACAGAAAATAAAAACTACTTTCATATATTTATTAATTTCATCATCAGAAAAGTTACACAAATCAAAAGAGCGATGCAAGCATGTACAGAAATTGTGTTAAATGTCTTGAAATTTAATAGAAAATCATGGTTTCCCGAGGATTTCTGTGGGTTTTGTCAAATTTCAACTCATAAATATGCTTTGTGGACCCTATTTTATATATTCAGTGTCTAAGAACTATGCTACAAGAAGCAGCATAGGAACAAAGAAATGGCTTTTGATCAGTCTGACTTAATTTACAGCAAGTAGTCTTGACAGCAAACTAAGATTCCTTTTTTCAAGTTACACATTCTTCTATCAAACTTTGCCTCCATTTTCAATCTATATAATTATCCCTAGGTTTGGGATAGAACTGCACTATGTCTACACTAGATAAACAGTAATAAAGATTCAAGGATAGGATTACTTTTAGTATTTTCAGTTAAGCTTCAGGGCTGATCCATAATTTTAGCATTCTTGTTAGTTAATTGTTTCATCAGTTTCCTTAGAGTTACAATCACTTCTATTCAAGATTGTATTCAGCAATGATTTGGAATTCTTTTGTGATCAGACACATGGAGCCACGTCAAAAATAAGAGATATTTAACATTTAAATTTTTCAGCAAATATTGTTTTTAAAATAATTTTCTAAATTCCTTGAGCAGCCATGTACTTTTGAGGTGGTAAAAAAGTTGTTTAAGGATGAAGATTTTTGTTCTAATAAGCTCAGTACTTCGATGGAAATACCCCACAAAGGTTATCAAACGAGCTATTTCTTTCTAAACAAATAGCTGAATGTGCAGATACTAATAAAGATGGAAATCTCAGGTTTTTTTCTGCACATATTGAACTCATGAATTAAAAGTATATCCCAAGGTTTCATTTAAATGTTGTGTTTCACTGAGTTTTGGAATAACTTCTGCTGTTCAGATAGCATCATTGCACGCTTTCCTGTGAACACTGAAGGCTGGTTTTCTTTACAAAATGCAACCCACACTTTTAACACATTTTTGAAATAGTTCAACTTACCCTGAGATGTAGCAATTAGATTTAAGCCTTTACAATATTTGGAAATTGAAGGTGAATAAAGGTCAGGGAGGTTGTAAAATGCCAAATAAGTACTACCAAATGAAGGCTGATGATGACCCCATACATCACTGAAAACAGAATAAATAATGGTTCTTCTGCAGCAGATCTCAGCTTTAACCAAAACTGGGCCACTCATTCTTTAACCAGAAAAGAGTCAAGACATAGAGATGCTACTATGTAATATTTAAATTTATGTTGACTGTCTTCAGCCCTTTTGTAAGATTCAGTTCAGTCTTAGAGTATACTCTTGTTTTCACAGAAAAGGCAGAAAATCTGAAAAAGGGATCTCAACTAGAGAAGTTCTAAGGATTTCCTTGCTCATATTGAAATAATATCCATGATGAAATCTGTGTTTTCCTTTACTTCTGAATGTCATTCCTATGACTTAGCTGCAGGAATCCTAGCTTCCTATAGGACATAGCTAAACATTTCTGCAAGTAACAGCATATATGAAGGATTTACACATATTAACACGTTTTGTTCTGAGCCCAAAATTACTAAAACCTTCTTAAGTCTAAGTTTTTGTTAGTTTTTATTCCAGTCTGATGATGGTTTTTCAACCATCCTAAATGTCTTTCAAAACACCAGGACAAATGTACCTTATTGCAGTGGGATAACAAGGCTAGGTTAATTCCCCTGTTCCAAGAGGGGAGAACTCTTGCAGTAAGAAAAACATTCCTGCAAAGGTTTCCCTCATTTATTTTCTGTATTTTTTTAATTCTCATGCACAGTTTGAATAAGTTTTCTAACTAAGGGGACAGAATGAAAGGAGGAGCATTGCTGAATGTAGGAAATAATGTTAAGGATGCAAAACTTTGGCACTTTCCTCAATTCTGGAAAGAATTGAAATTAATTGTGAAGGGCAGAAGAATTGACTCTTTTTTCCATACACTTGGTAGAACACTTTTTTTTTCTGTGTTATTTGTAGTACTAGCTATTTGGATCAATGGATTGCTAATTAGAAACTGACTTTGGAAGGCTGCAGCATGCTTCTCAATGATTCATGTGTTTGCATTGATTTTTGCATAAAAGCAAAATCTAGCTGTACTATTTAGCACTTAGAAATTGGTCCTCAATGAACTATTTGTAGCTTAATAGGCTTGATAATACTTGGAAGCTCATTATTGTGTTTTTATCATTATTTCTTGGATTAAACTGTATACATACACACATATGTATATACACACAACACTCAGTCACATACGGAGTTGTATTAAGCCAAAAGACAAGGTAGGCAGCAGCTTATGGCAGCAGACTGTGAGCTTCATCTATGCCAAAGATGGGGCCTGGCTTTCCAGGCTGAACAGCAGGTCTTTGTTTCCTGCTTTATACAGCCATCTTCCTCTCCTGCTGTTGCTAACATTCAGTGAGCAAACAGGATGTAACCTAGGGATGTGCAGATTCTTTGGGAAAGGATGGTCACTTTTCTGTCTGTCTTTCCCTCAGTAAGGTGTAGGAGTGAAATCCTCTCTGAAATCCACCCTTTTCAATGTTCTACTGCTTCTTATCCTACTAAGAGCAGGTCATGCCTCTGTGGGAGAACAGGATACTGCAGGCCACCTTATTGGGGAAAGAGTAGTAGATGAAGGTGGGTCCATGGGTGACAAGCAAAGGGTGGACAGCAAAAGTCCTGTGCTTCAGGAAAGTGAGGAAGAGAAAGATTACCCGTGAAAAGAGTCAAGCTCTCAGAAGCACAGAAGGAGAGAAGAGCTGTCACTACCCTGATAACACAACCCAACTGAATCCTCAGCTTCTCCAGCCTTTTTAGTCTTCTCAATCACTTTCTACCCAGAATATCATGGACCTTCATTGACCTCTGATTTTCTAGCTCCAGTCCTACTCCAGAAACCCCATTCTCTCCCCCCACAACCCATCTGTTCTGTCCGCTGAAGCCTCCACTGAATCTTTTTAGCCTCTTTCTCCCATCTGCTGTGACCCATATTGCTGCTTCCATAAAACTGATTCTGCCTACACTGCTGAGAAGCCTTCAGCTGAGTTAGCATATACAATATGGATTGTTGGTGTCATATGGCCTATATATGTATGTGTCTATAAATAGATTTATTGTCTGATATGCAGCCAGCAGTTCAGCCAAGGTTCCTATGAACATTCTTAACTTTTTGTCCAAGAACACTTAAAATATAAATATAGGCACCTGCTAAAGTTCCTTGCAAAACTAATATCCAGATGGTTAGTTACAGGATCTGTAGCTAAGATTCAACTTCGTTCTCAATCTGTGGACATATTTAAGGCTATTGATGATAGATCTTTACTTCCAAATCCATGAACTTGCTAAGAACAAGTTTTTGCACTTAACTGCCAAGGTCACCCTGACTATTTTATCATATCTTTATTTATCACAGCCAAGAGATTACTGGAAATTGTTTTTTGCTCTACTTTTCAATTCTGTGTTAAATTTTGCAGTATCTAAAGCTGTATTTCTTCATGAGAAGTGGTTTTCAATTTAAAACTTGCAACATATCTGAACTCTTTGAAAAGGATAGCAATTGGACTGACCATTTAGCGAATCTTTGAAGCAAAATACTGACATTACAGTGAATCCAGCTTTAGTTTTCACCTCTAAAAATTATTTCTGCCCATTCCTTGTGACTAGCACAGAACATGCACTAATCCAGAACAGTATCAATTAACCACAGACACCCAGCTGCAAGAGCTATTTTAGCAGACAGGTGGAATTGGACTAATTATCATACAAGGTTACACAGAAGGAAAAAAGACCTACAGTCTCTCCAGGAGAATTACAAGCCAGTGATGGCCCCCTCCCTTTGCTGCAGTTATCTCCAAATCGCACCTGCCAGCCTGTAGGGAAGCACTCCCGTGGTTTGTGACTGAGAACACAGTCAGGTAAACTGTTGTTTTAGTTGGATTAAAATTCCTTCATACCTCTACTTGTTTCAAAGAAAACAGTACTGTAACTGTTTCTGCAGTGATAAAGACACTGACAATATAAAAATCTCATTAAAAATAATAATTTTTTAAAAATTATTTAATGAGCTTTAGGTTGAGATACCATTGAGAGATTTCAGTCTCAGAATTGTTCTTATCATCCTGGCTAAACTGAGATGCCTTTCCACACAGATAAAAGAATGTAATTCCTCGGTTGGAGGAGGAGACCAGGCTCTAGACAGGAATCTGTAGAAGCGTTTGCGCTGAATGAAAAACCTGCTCAGCTTGCAAGCAAGAAGTGTTAATACAAGAGTGAAATTTCAAGGCCTGAATCTTTGGAGAGATAGATGAGATAGCTAAGAAGCAGAATGTCACCTTTTTTACTTGGGATTGTCAGTGGTGCATCTTATCCCTAGACTATAAGTCATCTTTTTCTTGGAGGTTGTGAGAATGCAGAGTTTTCTCTCACCTCACAGGTTTGTCATTCTAACCTGTATGTTGGAGAAGATGAGTAGTAGAACCTATGAGAAAGATATCCATTATTTTTGTTAAGTACCCTTATCACTGTTTTGTAAGTACACTCTTGTTCACAGTGGTTATATCTATTTAAATATTTTTAAAGTAGTGAGACATTTGAATCGTTTGGATTAATTATCATTTGGATTAATCATCCAGATTTTTGTAGCAGATAATTTCTGATGTTAAGAATCTAATTCTCTATGACTGAGGTAAATTGCCAACAAATCTTCCTGATGGTCTTTTAGACGGAAGAATCCAGTATGTACAGACTATTTGAAAATGATAATTTTAGAGAAATTAGTTTGCATGAGTGAGAACAGAAAATGTTTATTTTCTTGAAAGAAAATTGTGTGAATTGCAATTGCTCTCATTCGTTGTGTATGTCTGTCTCAATACATGCAGAGACAGTGAGAGGGCAGTGCTGTATGCAAGTGGTCAAACTCAATACATGGAGAAAGAAAATGACAGTAGCCAGTTGTATGATTAACTTTCACATGACTGTGCTATGTCCAGTGTTTGAATCTTAGCTGCAGAGTCCAGATGGTGTCTTATGGAAAGCCAGTGCTTCGATCTTCAGCACTGTTTCTACAGGTCTAGAGCTAAACCACTGGATTAAAGATCTGAGATTTATATTTGTGGTCACGAGATGGTCTAGTGCACATCTGGAATCTGAGAACTGACATGTAGACCTAGCTGCTATTATTCTAAAGAAGAATTATCAGAGGGAAAGACAGGAAAGATTAAAATAAAGAATATTGGATTTCAAGTTTACTCTTGACAAAAATAGATTTAACCTCACTTATTTTTAGCAAATTATTGAGACACATTTTCATTGCAGCTTAGTTGTCTTCAATACATTAATTTATTTTACAGTGATATTGTACACACTTCAGTGTTCATATGGTACGAACTTGAATATAAATATTTGCATAATTGGATCCATGATGCCAGCAAATTTTAAAAACAATCTTACATTAGACATGATCTTATCTTCTCTGTTATATTGACAGATATCTAGAAATTAATTTGATTCTACAAGTAAAATATTTCAGTGATACGTATCAGAAATGCTCAATAGCAGCCCAGTGGTGTTATTGGAAAAAAATTTTTTCTTCAGTTTTTGTGTTAATGAGTTAAATAGAAAAGACCGTATCAGTCAGAGTAGGGGCTGGTTCTCTAATTTTATAATTTATAGTATCCTACACTTTTTTCAGGCCTTATATATGACTTTCTGGTGGGTTTGGTTTTTTTGGACATGGCAGATTTGCTGAAAGAAGTGCACTTGGAAAACTGGTTTATAATGTAGGGTAGAGAGAACATACCTGGTAGTGTCATCATATCCCTTTTGGAAGCTGTCCTGAGAATGAACTATGACCAGGATGATACCTGGAGCTAGGTCTAAGGTGAGAAAGAAGTTAATCAGTAAGAACAACCAAGATTCCAGTTTTCATTCACTTGTCCAATTTTATTTGGCAGTGTAGACATACCTAGTGAGGTTATGTCTGAGTTTCCTTGTCTTTGGCGTGGGAATCAAAGGTGAGAAAGGTGTGATCACGGTAAAGATGGTCTATATGGGATCAGCCACTGACCCAGCTTTCTTGCCATGCCATTTTTCCAAGAACATATGGAAATTCATATGTTTCAGAGAGTCTTCATAGTCATGCTCCTTAGATGTAAGGTTTAGGGTTATGTTTACAGTACAAACTTCAGTGTAATAGAAAGAGAACTGATTTTGTGTTAAATGGATTATTTCAGGTTCTCACAGCCTTGCCGCAGCAAAGGATATACCTCTGCAAAATATCATACTAGAAAAGAATACAATTAGCAGTGAGTTTTGGCAGAACTTTATGTTTACTGGATTGCTTTGAGCTGCAAGACAATGTTTGGGCCAGTTCTTCATTTACCTTTTCCTACAACATTCCTCTTTCAACAAATCATAGTCAATCACAGACAGAATTTTACCAAGATATCTAGAGATTATCTTTCCAGATAGTGTTGTCATAGCTACTTTTTCAGCCAAAGGGCTAAAGTAACTCTTGTCACAGTTTTCTTTTAAGGAAGAGAATGTGATGGTAGGACTGAAAAACTGAATTGGGATAGACCCGTCATTCAAATACAGGATCTCCCCTTTGTTCTCCCTCTGCATGCACACAAAAATCCATATTTTCCTCTTGAACCCATCCTTCATGCCCTTGTCCCTCATCGCCTGTCCTCCAGGTTTTCAAAATCTTCCCACCTGTTTCTCATAACATAGTATTTATACTTATTCCTTCCAGTGTGTGAACTCTTCATGGTGAAGCATGGCAGAATAAGCCATTGCTTTATTGTTTCTTTGTGTGGATACAATATACTTGATATATATCCTCTGAAATGTATGTCAGTAGATTTATGGGAAAATTAATAAAACAGAAATTAAAAGTGACAGCTTTGAAGTGATATGCTACCCTTAGCATATGGGCTACCTCACACGAACACTTTACAGGATTTGTATCAGGATTATGGGCAGTAACTCAATGGGGGATAACTTCTGAACTACATTCCTAAATCTCATTTGGCAGGTTTTGGATGCTGTATAATTCTTACGGTATTATTATGTCACACCAGTGATGCTACAGTCATCATTAAGATAGTCCCTTTATTCTTAGTGCTAATTTCTTATAATTGCTCTTGCAGTGAAAGTTTGTGTGTTTTTTCCAAGCAGACAAATGAGCTTCCTTTAAAAAAGTAACTGCTTCTTTCTCCATCAAGACATGATTTGAAGATCCAGTTTCGTCAAAAAAAGGCAGCTGTATCAGGAGAGAAACAACAGCAACAATCCTTTATGTTCTGAGCTTTTAAATATACACTAATGATTTGCAATATCAGCTTTGGCACTGTTAAAAAAAATAAGTTAGGAAGTAAAGATGTGTAAACAACATTATTTTTATGAGGATACTATACTTATTTCTTCCAGTATTGGTATACATCAAGGATCTTGCATCTTTAGGGATGTGAGTGAAAGATTAGGACAGGCTTATTTACATAAGACAGAGAGCAGAATCCTTCTGACACATCCTAATCCAAGACCAGTGGATAAGTAGTTTTTCTTGGAATATGGAAATAATAGTAACTTAAAACTTGGAATATTTGTCTTCTGGTTAGCCTGGTTGGTATTTCCTGCAGTCAGTTTGCAATCACTGCAATTTACTGTTCCCCTCTTAGAAGTAACAGAAGCACTGAGAAGTGGAATGAATGTCAAAGTTCTTCAGCCAAAGCAGCCACAACCTGAAGAAAAAGCAGCATATAACTTGAAGTGAAAAAAGATTGCTTACTGTGGATCAAAGAAAGTCTTCTTTTCTGCATAGCTGTAATGGCATTTGCTGGCTTAACCAGCATATATATTAGTTTTTTATTATTTATATTATCTCTGATTATTTTTATACAATCTTTCTGAACAAATCAGGTATTGCCACTGGTCTGGTGTCAGGAGAGTATGACATATAGGAGCACTTTTCTGATAGGAACCTTAATTTTTATTTGCTTCTGCTCATTCTGTAAAACGCACCATGTATGTTTGACAGTTACTTGAGCCCCATGCTTGTGCTCTAGATAGGTTGGAAATAGATTTGCAGGGTATATGTAAGTTGGGCTTTATACTGCTTGGGATACCTTTGTTCCAGAGTGTGCATTTCTGTCATTGTTAAAATATCCTACAAACATGTTTTTGCTTCCTTTGGAGACAGATTATTACTTTCAAAGACTAGTAATAACTGCTTTCAATCTCTATGCTTTTATGATCATAAAATGGAACTGGTTCTTCATTCCAGATGCAAAAATTTTATTGTTAGTAAATATAATTTATAGCTGATTTCAGTAAACATGAATTTATTTATGTTGGTGAAATTCCAGACATTGTGCTGCATTACAGTCCAAATGGATTATGAAGCTCAAACAGAAGGACTGGATGAGAGTGAGGGAGAAGGAAAAGCAAATTTCCCTTGGTCACATGCAGTAGCCGGAGAACCAGTTCATGGAAGCTACATCTAAACTGTGCAAGTGTCTCTGCCAAGAAGAGACTATGAGGTTCTGCACAACAATGAATACTCTAGCTCTTTGTGTATTCTTACTTTTTGTTCAGAGACATTGGAATATGGAGTGTCAGTGAATTTTAGCTGCCTACATTGTAGTCTACACTAGTCCTGTAGGAATTCCTGTTGCACGTGTGCACTATATGCACATGCATATAATATATTTTATCTTCTAGCCCTGTTTTATTTTGTTATGGAAGTATTTTTGAACATATGTGAAAAAAAGCATGTCTTCAAATATATGTCTCATCACAAAATAGTAGAAGTGGCATGGAAGGGGTTAATGGAATGATGAGGCAAAAACCTGCAGTGCCAGCAGAATTCCCTAAAGGGTAAACAAAACTCTTAACTGTTGCAAACAATAAATTGTCAATACCTTGTAGAAACAGTGGATAATGAAAAGTTATAATGCCTATAGTTAGTACCCTCTTTAAAAGAATTTACACAGGATATGAAATTAAATTCTATGCACAGTTCTCTTAATTTGCCCTTAATTAAACAATACTCCATAAATGGTGCATTCAGTGACCAAATGTTCAGAGACAGCAAAATGGTGGGTCCCAAGCCATTAGGAATGAAATAAAGTCAGTCCCCTGAGAGCCTGCTAGAATCTGGTCTATCTAAGTGACAACTGATGGTTTAGGAAAGATAATTAACTTTGCAATTACAAACCGCAGCTTTCACCAATGCTGTTTCTTTCAGTATTCTCTTCTAAATGTTTTACTATTTTTACAGTGAGATAACATGCTTTTTAAAAATGCTGACTTCATATGGATCCATTTTTCCTACACAAATATAATTTGAGTATTTTATTTTAAATATTTCAGATGAATAATTATATGCACAGTTATTTTATAAATTACAGAAGATAAATGTTATATTTTCTGTTTTCAAGACTTCTGTCTTCACTTAAGAGATAAAAGAGCCATGCTGCATCAAACAAATTTCATATTTTCCCCTTGGTAGCAAATCTTGGACCTAGCAAACCTAAATTAAGTTTGTTCTTTAGCCATGTAGATTGACATTCTCTTTAGCACAGGGAGCATCAATTCTAACCTGCTAATGTGCCTTCATATTGATAAAAGAATACCTACATTGAACAGGAATTGCTAGTTGAATCTGTGTGCCTGTACTTTTGATTATCTTTACCATAATGTCTCCTAGCACATGAATTAGTGTATTTTCATGCTGGCATACATGTCATGAAATCTTCAAATATGCAATATGCCCATACTTATATGTACAAGCATTGGTATTTTCATATGATGTATTAGGGGATTATGAAAAGCTTAGCTTGGAGGGTATAATATTATGTTTGACTGTAGTGTTTTGTTGAGACTGTGGATATCCGTGTATTGAACAGAATTCCAGGTAGGTATTGATACAGGTAAGGAAGAAGGCAGAATCAGGACCCAAAATTCATGAGAAATCTGTGTGACTTTGTCTGCCTTACTCTTATATACTGTAGTAGGCTGAACAGCACTAGCACTGGCTTCAGAAAATCCCAGCTTTAGCTGACCAAGCTAATTTGTCATGCTATAAAGGACCAGTTCAAACTGGCAGTGTCAAATAAAAACAAAGGGAAGGAGGAGGGCAAACAAAAGAGACTTCAGGGCCCTAGGATGATTTGTAGAGGGATCAGCAGCACAGGTAGTAATTTCCTTGATCCTTCTGGTAACAAGGAATAATACTGATAAGGATAGGCATTGATCCATCAGATTAATGATTGGCTCCGAGGATGGTGTAATTGGGAAAAAAATTGGGTTTTTTGACCATAGGATGATCTACTCAACACCTGGTCTGCTAACATCTGATGGGGTGTACCTACTTCAAAGGGGAAAAGGAGTTTTAGTGCAGGAGCCAGCAGGGCTTGTTGACAGAGCTTTAAACTAGCTTGGAAGGGGGAAGAGGACAAAACCAAGCTCACCAGTGATGAGCAAGGGGATCATGTTCCAAAACTTGAAGAAACCAGCACTAACGAGATCCCTCAATCTGCCTCATGAGTGGTTGGCTACAGTGTATCACACCTGATCCATCATTACTGGTCACTTTTCAAATATCACCTCCTAAGGGCACAGGAGGAGCAATTCCCAAATGTCGGAAGTCAAGCAGGTGAGGAAGAAGACTGGCTTGGCTGAACAAGGATCTTCTCCTGGAAAAAAGGCAAAAGAAGGAAGATGTATGCCCAGTGGAAGCAAGGTCAGGTGACATGGGAAGAATTCAGAGATGCTGCTTGCCGCAGTAGGGAGAAAGTTCATGCAACCCAAGCTCAGATGGAGTTGAAGCTGCCAGAAATGTGGGGAACAATAGAAAGAGTTTTTTCCAATACTTTAATGGCAATAGGAGAATAGAAATGTTATCAGCCTGTTACAGGACGAGGATGGTCACCTCACAAACAGGAACAGACACAAGGCAGAGGTGTTTAATGCTTTCTTTTCCTCTGTCTTCAACACAGATGAGGGACAAAGGGGGTCTCAGTGCCCTGAGCTGAATGACCATGACTGTGAGAATGATCTACTCCCAGTCGACCCTCAATTTGTGTGGGATCTGCTGCTCCAGCTGGATCCCTACAAATCCATCGGGCCCAGTGGATTCATCCCAGAATCCTCAAAGAACTGGCTGATGCAATCACAAAACCTTTCTCAATGATTTTTGAGCAGTCTTGGGAATCTGGAAAGGACCCAGCTGACTGGAAGCTGGCAAACATTGTCCTAATTTTCAAGAAGGGCAAGAAGGAGAATCCTGGAAACTGCAGGCCTGTCAGTCTCACTTCAGTGCCTGGTAAAGTTATGGAGAAGATTATTCTGGGAGGTATTGAAAAATATCTGAAAGATAACACAGTTATTGATCACAGCCAGCATGGGTTCATGAGAGGAAAGTTCTACTTATCACACCCAATTTCCTTTTAGGGCAAGGTAATCACCTTAGTTGATCAGGGGAAGTCAGCTTATGTAATCTTTTTGGATTTCAGTAAAGCTTTTGATACTGTCTCTCACAAGATCCTTCTGGACAAACTGTCCAGCACAACGCTGGATAAACACATCACACAGTGGGTGAGTAATTGGCTCACAAGTCAAGTACAGAGTGTAATAGTGAATGCAGTAACATCGGACTGGCAACCTGCGACTAGTGGGGTTCCACAGGGCTCCATCTTAAGCCCTGTGCTCTTCAACATTTTCATAAATTGCTGGGATGTGGGACTGGAAGGGATATTAAGCAAGTTTGCAGATGACACTGAGAGGAGCCGTTGATGCCCTTGAAGGCAGGGAGGACCTGCAGAGAGACCTCGATGAATTAGAGGACTGGGCGATCACCAACCATATGAAGTTCAACAAGGAGAAGCACTGGATTCTTCACCTGGGATGGAGCAACCCCGAATGTATGTACAGACTGGGAATGAGATGCTGGAAAGCAGTGCCGTGGAAAGGGACCTGAGGTCCTGATCAGTGGCAAGTCGAATATGCGTCAGCAGTGCCCTGGCAGCCAGGAGGGCCAACCATGTCCTGGGGGGCGTCAGGCAAAACATCTCCAGTTGGTCAAGGGAAGGGATTGTCCTGCTCTGCTCTGCAGTGGGGCAGCCTTACCTCGAATATTGCGGGCAGTTTGGGGCACTGCAATATAAAAAAGATGTGCACCTATTAGAGAATGCCCAAGGGAAGGCAATGAAGACATAGAAGGGCCTTGAGGGGAAGCCATATGAGAAGCGGCTGAGGTGTGTTCAGCCTGGAGAAGAGAAGATTGAGGGGAGATACCATTGCAATTACAACTTCCTCATGAGGGGAAGAGGGGGGCAGGCACTGATCTCTTCTCTGTGGGGACCAGTGACAGAACCTGAGGGAATGGCCTGAAGTTGTGTCAGGGGAGGTTTAGATTGGATATTAGAAAAAGGTTCTTTGCCCAGAGGGTGGTTGAGCACTGATATAGGCTCCCCAGGGAAGTGGTCACAGCACCAAACCAGACAGAGTTCAAGAAGCATTTGAATGATACTCTTCTGGCATGTGGTGTGACTCCTGGGGATAGTCATGTGCAGGGTTAAGGGTTGGACTTGATGAACCTTATGCATCCCTTTCAACTCAGCATATTCTGTGATTCTGTGATACACTGATTTAGTAGCTGAAAGTAGAATTTAAACCCTGCCTGAAGTGTAGCAGTTTCCTTATCATCAGCTACAGACTGCTGCTGATGCCTGATGGCAGACTCTGCTGTAAGCAGCATAGGTCCTGGCCCTATTTACTGGGATGTCCCATGGAAGTCTTCTCCTCCAATCAACTGATCATTTTGCCCATGTTCAGGGGAAGCTGATTTATCTCTCTATACCACCATGGTAAGTGATAAGGACATTTTTCTCACACCCTTGGAGTTTGAATCAGAACCATCAGAAACCTTCTTGTTTGTACACACGTAAAATTGAGGATGAAACACTCTCAAATCTCAGTCACAGACTCTGAGTGCTCTGTAAGAACAAATTATTTAAAATAATTTATATATTTCTGTTAATGGTGCATTTTTGGGAATTGTACTGTATAACTCCAATTGCATTGGTCACATCTGTACAACTTTACATTTGTCATATAAGTACAGTTAACCTTAGAAAAGCCAGGAAAATACTGTGAAAATAGCTTGGTATTTAAATTGCCCTAGTTTTACTGACAGTTTTAGACTTTAGTGATGGGCACTGTATACTGATATGTAAATTTGTAGATTGTCAGGGAAAGCATTGTTATTACTGATAACTCGTATATATTTTGTTTCCCTAACTAATCTTTCTTCATGAATATGCTTAAAATATTCAGCTGTCTTGTATGTCCTTTTGTCCAACTTTGCCACTTGTGAAGTGATACACACATATGCTTCATCACAGTTAATAGTTCAAGCTTATCAGAGGGCTTAGGTTTTTAAAGTTGTCTGAAAACATGTATGAAAGGAATCAATGCCTTCAAAATCCCTGGTATTGCCCTCAGTAATTCTCATATGGGCTTCTGGATGCTGTATTGATGCTTGCATTTAACATATCTTTCCACTGGAATGTGATGTAATTCTCTGCTAGTGAGGGATTTAAAATTCTTGTTGCTGAGCATTGCACAAACTGCAGTACTATTTCCCTGTCCTTCAGTGCTGTTACCTCTGAAGACAATACACAGAATTAAGAGAAGGACTATTGTAATACAGGAATCAGTAAAAACTCTCTATTTGAAAGTACCATAATGTTTGTGCTTTTAAAAATTAATTATTCTTATAAAATGCATATAATTATTGCCAAACTTTGTCTGTTATTTTATATTTAGAAACAACTTAAGAAATTACATGATCTAAATTCATCCCAGGTTAATAAAAAATGGAAAAATTGAGAGATATATGGGAAAATACTGTTTATATATCTGCATTCCTATAAATAAAAAGAGGGAAAATGACACTTCTTTTTAAAAGAGTTAACTTTATTTCTTGTCCATTCTTTTTGTGCATTTTCCCAAGATTTTCTAATATATTTTAGTAGTTTTAATTCTAGATCTTAGTTTGGACTGATGCTCCATATGGATTAAAAAACAGATAGTAAGAGATGGATTCACGTTTTCAAAATCATCAAGTGATTTGAAAGAAAAGTGCTTCACAGTGTTAAATTCCAACAATTTGATTTGGCTGTTATTGTGGAACCCTGGTATTCAACACTGAATTTCTTCAGAGAGGAAAACTTTATCTCCACCCTCTTTTATGATGTGTGATCCAAAATGCCAATCACTGGGAATGGAATACAATTATATTCACTAATATGTCTAAAATAGAAACTCTTGCTGTCAATATATACTCATTAGTACTGAGTTGCAAATGAATTCTGGAATTGTGCTCTTATTAATTAGGTGGCAGACTAGAAAACTTCCTTGCTTCTGTTTAGCCAGATGGAGGGACAGTGGGTGTAATGACCTATGTTGGGCCTTTCCCAGGGGATTTCTTTGGTGTTTCTTGGTGTCAGTATGGGTCCATCTTCCATTTACCATTTAAAATAAACAGCCCCAAACTTGCACAAGTGTACACACTTCAATTACATTCAGAAAAAAGACATGGTAATTTTGTTTAGTTTTAAAATTAGTCGTGCAATCACATTCTTAAAATTCCAGAGGGACTTCAGCACACACAGATGCAAGGTGAAATAGGGGTTTTTTTTAGGAAAATGTAAGTCAGGCAGCTTTTTTTTCCCCTGTTACATTATCGTATATAGTCTGCTGTATAGTCCATCAGCATGGAGAGGTTTGGTTTTACAGCTCACTCTCATTCTGGTCTTTTACTATTTTTTTACTGTATGAGTTGCTTAGAATTCTAAGAGGCTTCAGTGATTCAAAAATGGACTTCTGGGGGAGGGGAGGAGCAGGGGAAGTTGGTGATCAGCCCACATGAAAAGTCCCTAATTCTTTAATTGACCCAGTATATTCTAAAGAGTCATCAAGTTACTTAAATGTGTATCTTCATTAAAGAGTATGAGTAATACCATGAACTGAATGTAATTACTCATGGGCTTTAAGTTTTGCATGAATCAACTATCATCCGGCATAGTACCCTACATGAGGAAATATTTGTTAAGATTTGCAGAAGATACTTCAGCTTTGTCAGCATAAAGGTAATTCTTTGAAAGCTCATAATTCATTTTAAATGTATAAGAAACAGAAAACAGCCCCTTCAGAATAATATGTAACATCACGTTGTGGTTTTTCATGGGTACAGTTCTGTATTCGAAATTAAGTTTTTAAATCTATGGCACTTGAGTTAATTGAATAAAGACATTTTCTATTGACCTTACGGATGACAAATTTTCCACAAATAACTTTATTCAACATGAGCTCCCAACTGGTGTTTGTTCTGCCAAGTAAAAGCTAATATCAAAAGAATCAGGTGAGCACCCTCCTTTCTCACTGTGCTTCTCTTCATCTCCCACTGTGCTATTTACTGTACAGACAAACACTGACAAGTGTTATTACTTATGTGGATCTGACAAACTTCCATTTAAATGTGCAAGAATGTGCAATTTTTGCTCTCTACAGAAGCAAAATTGTTTGCAAAGAAAGCTGGTGAAGGATTTCAGAGGAAAAAAAAGGCTTAGTTTTGAATTGAACAAATTGAGAAATATATTCAACAGGTAATTCCTAGTAGATCATTCACTTGGATTTATATTTATAGAACTTCACTTGGCTTTACACATATAGAATTTTATTACAGAAAATTGTGAAAATGTTTTGGATTTTGTGATTCTAAAATCACACATGTAAGTCATATAGTAACTATATTGTGATACAGCTTGCTATTGTGTAGAGAAATGTTTTCTCATTCTCATATCCAGTGTCCTCAGCTTCCAAATAAGATGTTAGTTTCTATTTTCTTTTGTGTCCTTGTAATCTTCTCTCTGTCCTACCCCTTTCAGGAGACATAAAGAGGCTGGCCCAATGAGTCAGTGATTTCCTTTCTCTCCTTTGGGAATAAGGCAATGTGACTAAAATCCCTTGCAGGCCTGGGAACTATATACCTGGAAGCAGGTGGGGTTTGAATATTTGAATTTGGAAGACAGACAGAACTTGTGACTGAAACAATTATAAAGGTCCTATCATTTTTTACAGAATATCTGATCTCTGCATTACAATGGCAATGGAACTAATTGCCCTCATGACATAATACCACTGCAACTGTTCAAGATAATCCTATTTTTTACTTTGTGTGCAAATGATCAAATATTAAGAATAGAAAAAAAAAAATGTTTCCGAAGTACACAGTGTGGCTTTAAGTGCAGAAAGAAAGCAGATGAGGAGTAAGCAAGATGGTATTTTTTTACAAAGTTCCCTTTCAAGCAGCTTTACAGGCATGGCTCAATGAGTACCTGCCTGGGGCCAGCCACATCAACTTTGAAGTCGTCTGAAAGCTGAGGGGAGAGAGGCTGGTTACTGGTTGTTGGACACTTTCAGAATAATGTAAAAGGGCATGGCTCCCATGAGATCCATTTTTCAGATCCCTACATAGTAGGTCATTTTTTGAGACTGACCCTTCTATCAGACAGAAACAGTGCATATACAAGAGCTGTCATCTCTTGTGTCTGCCCATCATGTTCAAAGCAAGATAAAATAAACCTCATTCTCCCTGTTTCTTTTTAAGCTTTTTATTTCCCTTCTATTCTTTTACTTCTTTTTTAAAGAGATGTATAAAATATGCCCTCATGAACTGTTAAGTGCCAGAGAGTATTAGACCCTTAGTGTTCTCTTTGTAAATTTTGCATGTCATTTTTAATCAAAAAATGCTAATGAACCGATGAAAATATATGCAAGTTATTTAACATTTAATGATTTTTCAGCATTTTTAAATACTTATCTGTACAAGACTTTTATGAAGGCTTTAAGTCCTTAAGTGTCTGAAGGACCACTTTATCAGAATCTAGATAAATACATTAATATATTCTGCACTGTGAAGTAGGTTCAAAATAATATGTACACAGTAGATAATGGAAACATGTTGACATTTTTAAGGTTATAAACACATTTGAAGTTATCCTAATTGTAAAATTGAAGACGGTGAAGTACAATGTCCCTGAAAATCCTAGAATGCCATCTTTCTCATTTCACTAATTGCTGCAACACTTGAGATCTCAGTATGATGTTTTTCCCTCTGCACAAATGAACAAGTGGAGGCCACAGAACCTCTTTAAAAAGGCAGATGTGTTAAATAATTGATCTATAAATAAGATTAGTATGGAGACTAGAGCACAACTATTATAACTTATCCAAGTAAGGTTTTGGCGTGTTGAACTAGAGATGCAACATTTTATTTTTCCCCTACCAAAAACCCCTATTATAAAAGCTTTATTTTTTCTTGGCACAGTATACCCCAGTGTTGGTATCTATACATCTGCGTCCTATGCTTGATGCTTTGATGGAATGGCTTTGGTAGCTAAGACTGTGTGTTCATCTTGTGCCTTTCTGCATTTTTATGCAAGGATGAGCCAGGATGAGCCAAAGAAAAGGAACAAGAAACAGTCTGCAACTTCTTCAAGAAAGCAAGGAACTGTACTCATCACTGCCTGATAATCATAGAATATCAGGTGTTAATTTTGTCTTGTCCAGCAACAAATTAACAAATAGGAAGAGGCATAACGAAAAAATTTGCTTGGGAGGGAGTCATATTTCAATTAAGAGTTCTATATGCAACTCCTTTTTGTTAGAAATTGGAAGCGTAGGGTTCCTCAAATCAATCTATAGCTACTGAACACTCTGAACACTTGGCCTTCATAGCACTGATTGTGATAGAAATGAATTCAGATAAAGTAATCAGAATGCTTCTGGAGGAGACAGTCCAGGTGGCATTGGCACTGGAACTGACCTCAGCCCTGACCATTCTGGTATCTGTGAGGCCCTCTGCCTGTTGACATCCACTACTACAGCGTGGATAACCTCATTTGCAGCCCCAGTGCTGGTTTCTATGCTGCATATTTTGAAACCACTTGTAGAAAATGCCCTTACCCCACTGGTAAGGGCATTTCACTGTGTATATTCATAGCAAGCTGTAAGGAGTAAGGATATACTTAAGGCTGAAGATGAAAGAAAAGTAATTAGAAAAGACTGCCTTGAATTAAAATTCTCTCAGTTGAGCAGAACGAGGTCTTTAGTACTGATTCCCATGAGGAAAAGCAAAAACCAAACACCTCATGTCACCTGAAAAGATATTTGGTCAGTACCAAAACCTGCATCAAGAATGTTACAGGCTTCATGTAACTTCTCAGTGATCTCTTCTAGCACTGATTCCTTTCTCCTGTCATAAAATGACCACAAAGTGGTCTGGAATCCTATTTAAATTTTGACCATACCTTGTAGCATTTACCCACATAGGGATATCCATATTCATAGGCAACTATGCAGTAAGGAACCAGGAAAGATTATGAAGCCTTTGATGTATCTGATTAGTTTCATTCTGCAAAGCGAGAAGTATTTTAATTTTTGTTGTTGATTTTACTTGAATTTTAGAATTTCTGTTCCAGAGTTAGTTGGGGCAAGGCCTTTGACAACTTGAGTACAAGAGCTTCTTCTCTTAACTCTTCAAAGGTTCCCTTAATGATAAAAGTAAGGCCAAGTACAAGAAAATACAAGTTCAGTGATCTTACGCTTTGTCCTTGCCTGTGGGATGTCTACAATGGCATCACTATCTTAAAGAAACACCTACCCTAATGCTCAACAGAAATAGAAAAATGTAATTGTGCTTCATTTTACAATTCATTGAATTATTGTTGGAAACATGGAGAACCTGATAAGAAGTGGTCTTCTCACATACCTGTTCTTATTTCCAAATAGTTTAAATGAGAGTCAAAATCTCTTTCTTAGTATCATCTATTTAGAGAAATTATAGGAAAAATCCTTCCCAATGACCAAAGACAAGAATATTTTTAAGGAAAAATCCCAAACAAAGTCACTATTTTCAACTCTGCAGTAGGAATTTTAAAAATTGGGATGGAAAATCAGCAGTTTTCTGGCAAATCTGTATTATCTATCATGTGCAGTTAAAACACCAGCTAGAGACGGAAATGAATCAGGCTATTGTGATTGAAAATAGATAAAAGGCTGGAAAGCAGGAGAGCTTTGTTCACAGCTGCCAGAGGACTACCTGAAAAAGTGGTGGTCTGTGATAGTAAAGAATGGAGACACCACTTTTTGAATAAAGATTACTTAGGGTTGCATTTCAGTCATTGTATTATAAAGTAGGAGAGGTTCATTGAGGTAACGTTTTTTTCCAGTGGTTAATAGGAGAAAAATATTCAGCTTAGATATCCCTAGCAGGCTTGCAACGTTTCTCATATATAGGTAACGTGGAGAGAATAATTGGAGGAGCTAAGCATTTTGGATATTTTTTAAAGAAGATTGCATATAATTAATTACCACAGTATTGCATGCATGAAGAAACAACTCTCTTAAAACTTCTGTGAAATTTGAGAGTGTTTCTGAGGCTTTTCTCTTTGAAAGAAGCTATTTTTCTAGCACAGTTATCTGCGTGGAAT
>NW_020955289.1:145823-203687 GCF_003031625.1 Empidonax traillii | reverse complement strand
TTTTTTTTTTTTTTTTTTTTTTTTTTTTTTTTTTTTTTTACAAAGAAAAGGAACAAGAAACAGTCTGCAACTTCTTCAAGAAAGCAAGGAACTGTACCCATCACTGCCTGATAATCATAGAATATCAGGTGTTAATTTTGTCTTGTCCAGCAACAAATTAACAAGTAGGAAGAGGCATAACGAAAAAATTTGCTTGGGAGGGAGTCATATTTCAATTGAGAGTTCTATATGCAACTCCTTTTTGTTAGAAATTGGAAGCGTAGGGTTCCTCAAATCAATCTATAGCTACTGAACACTCTGAACACTTGGCCTTCATAGCACTGATTGTGATAGAAATGAATTCAGATAAAGTAATCAGAATGCTTTTGGAGGAGACAGTCCAAGTGGCATTGGCACTGGAACTGACCTCAGCCCTGACCATTCTGGTATCTGTGAGGCCCTCTGCCTGTTGACATCCACTACTACAGCATGGATAACCTCATTTGCAGCCCCAGTGCTGGTTTCTATGCTGCATATTTTGAAACCACTTGCAGAAAATGCCCTTACCCCACTGGTAAGGGCATTTCACTGTGTATATTCATAGCAAGCTGTAAGGAGTAAGGATATACTTAAGGCTGAAGATGAAAGAAAAGTAATTAGAAAAGACTGCCTTGAATTAAAATTCTCTCAGTTGAGCAGAACGAGGTCTTTAGTACTGATTCCCACGAGGAAAAGCAAAAACCAAACACCTCATGTCACCTGAAAAGATATTTGGTCAGTACCAAAACCTGCATCAAGAATGTTACAGGCTTCATGTAACTTCTCAGTGATCTCTTCTAGCACTGATTCCTTTCTCCTGTCATAAAATGACCACAAAGTGGTCTGGAATCCTATTTAAATTTTGACCATACCTTGTAGCATTTACCCACATAGGGATATCCATATTCATAGGCAACTATGCAGTAAGGAACCAGGAAAGATTATGAAGCCTTTGATGTATCTGATTAGTTTCATTCTGCAAAGCGAGAAGTATTTTAATTTTTGTTGTTGATTTTACTTGAATTTTAGAATTTCTGTTCCAGAGTTAGCTGGGGCAAGGCCTTTGACAACTTGAGTACAAGAGCTTCTTCTCTTAACTCTTCAAAGGTTCCCTTAATGATAAAAGTAAGGCCAAGTACAAGAAAATACAAGTTCAGTGATCTTACGCTTTGTCCTTGCCTGTGGGATGTCTACAATGGCATCACTATCTTAAAGAAACACCTACCCTAATGCTCAACAGAAATAGAAAAATGTAATCGTGCTTCATTTTACAATTCATTGAATTATTATTGGAAACATGGAGGACCTGATAAGAAGTGGTCTTTTCACATACCTGTTCTTACTTCCAAATAGTTTAAATGAGAGTCAAAATCTCTTTTTAGTATCATCTATTTAGAGAAATGATAGGAAAAATCCTTCCCAATGACCAAAGACAAGAATATTTTTAAGGAAAAATCCCAAACGAAGTCACTATTTTCAACTCTGCAGTAGGAATTTTAAAAATTGGGATGGAAAATCAGCAGTTTTCTGGCAAATCTGTATTATCTATCATGTGCAGTTAAAACACCAGCTAGAGACGGAAATGAATCAGGCTATTGTGATTGAAAATAGATAAAAGGCTGGAAAGCAGGAGAGCTTTGTTCACAGCTGCCAGAGGACTACCTGAAAAAGTGGTGGTCTGTGATAGTAAAGAATGGAGACACCACTTTTTGAATAAAGATTACTTAGGGTTGCATTTCAGTCATTGTATTATAAAGTAGGAGAGGTTCATTGAGGTAACGTTTTTTTCCAGTGGTTAATAGGAGAAAAATATTCAGCTTAGATATCCCTAGCAGGCTTGCAACGTTTCTCATATATAGGTAATGTGGAGAGAATAATTGGAGGAGCTAAGCATTTTGGATATTTTTTAAAGAAGATTGCATATAATTAATTACCACAGTATTGCATGCATGAAGAAACAACTCTCTTAAAACTTCTGTGAAATTTGAGAGTGTTTCTGAGGCTTTTCTCTTTGAAAGAAGCTATTTTTCTAGCACAGTTATCTGCGTGGAATATGGAGAAAAAATATAAATTACACTAGAGAAGATCTTGGAGGAGGAACCTTGTTGGAATGTTTTCTTTTGAGACCTCTGTAAATAATCACTGTACTACTGAACTAAAAAAATGCTTGAATCTTTAAAGTCTGTATAAATGAGAATTGAATTTTTCTGCTGAGGAGACTATGGATGTGGACTCCAAAGTCTAGAATGTATTTCCTTGTTTTCTGTTGAACTGCCTTCACCCTCTGCAATGTGCTGATAGCACTATCTGTTTATCCACTATTTAGCTGTTTACCTTATTTACACTGCAAGTGCTTAAGATATCTGAATAAGCTCTTACAAGGTCTTGTTAAGGTGCCACACTTATTGAAGCTGTGATGCAACAAAAAATCCTGAATGCCCTGCAGTGTCAGTGACATTCAAAGATCTGTGTTACATGCAGACCAAGATGTATGTTGGCTGGCTTAGTGAACAATCTGAACAAAGAAAGACCGGAGAAAAGAGATTTTTCATAGGATTTTAGAAGTAGCTTAGTATAAGGCAGTTGGCCACATAGCTTAGAAAGGAACTGATGGTATACAGCAGGAGGACTTAATGAGGAAAGTGACAAGATTAGAAGGGTAGACGTTTTCTATTGGTGAGGGGAAAAGAGAACCAATGAGGGAAGTACTAGGAGGCAGGAATTAATGGGTGTATGCAAGCTAGAGACATAACCTGGAAACAAGGTGGTAATTTTATTTTGATGCCTTCCTAGCCCACTTATAGTTTGGAAGAGATGAAGGAGTGGAGCTGAGTGGAAACACAGACCTGTCTTTCTGTGCTTTATATCCTTACTTGTCAGAGCTATTGACCCCCAATTTGAACATCAAAGCCATAAAGAGACCCTGTGGCCTCTTCGAGGACGTTATCTGCTCCTCATCATATTTTTAACACACACTTTCACTTGAAGTGCATAGAGACATTGCTGCAGTCATCCTTGTCACACTTTCAGCACATAGCCAGATTATTGCCTGGCATTAGCAGATTGACAGACTCCAGGATCCTGGGAATGTTGCCCTTTGTGAATACATCAAAATCTTCATTATTTTTCTAGCAAAATACAAGGCACTGTGAACAGAATGCAATCCAAATTCTGAATGCTGTCTCTGTGACAGTAGCATGCACATCTCAGCGTCTGGTCTGTGAGAGATGTGCCAGATTCCAGGGCTCAGTCTGGAATGTGAATGTCTGGTCCCAGTCTAACCACAGAGTCCTGTGATTCTCTATAGGTAACTCCTGGTAACTGGCTGCTCATTTAGTAAGCATGTTCAGTAAAACTATCTTTTGCCAAACAAACTTTTTTCATACCTGCCCTTTGGCATTAGGGACAAATGCCTCTTGGTCTACTCTCTCCTATTCCTCTGTACTTAAGACTATAAGGGAAAAAAGCCCTATTCTTGATTTTTGCTCTTTCTTCTGTCTTTCTTTTCCTCATAGGAATCATCTCTTCCCCCGTGCTTTCTCTTTTACCTCATGGTAACTCATGGTTAAAACCCATGCTTTTGTTTCATAACAGAACAGACCTGTGGCATCTCAAAGCTGAAGCATTTTTTTCACTATTTCTGCCTGACTATGCTATAATGTAAAGTGTGACGAGGTGAGGAGGGCAGCTGTAACTGATGAAGGTCTGCAGGAGGGTTTTGGTGATGAGATGCACCTCTGGATGCAAGGTTGGATCCACAGCTATTGGGCAACATAGCAGTATTGCCCAGAGTAGAAGAATCACAGGTTGTGAAGGCAGAAGGCTCTCCAACATGTGGAATCCTATGAAACAGAAAGAGAGTGAAATGATTTGACCTGCAGCAAATTGATCCTGTAGAGTATAACTGTAGCAAGAAAAGAGCTTTGTAGGATGTTTAAAAGAAGAACAGAACATTTACTTCCTTAAAACCTCTGTGGGCTTATAGTGTCTCCAGTGTCCACAAACAGTGCAGCATGGGAAGGAAAGTAATCATGAAAGCTCAGATTGGTGCCTTGGTTATGACTCTAGCAGTGATCTTGAGAATATGGATCACACTCTGTCTTATTATTCATGTATTGAATGCCAAAGTGTGCTCAGTGTTCACTGGCCTCTGAAATTGTGATAACAGTTGGAAAAGGACATTGGGATGGGCTACATCACTTGGGATGTGGGCTAAGATATTTAGAGTGTGTTCTACTGCTTGTCTGGGGTAGATAGTCCTGTCTCTAGAGTATTTACGTCCTGACTATTTGTGGAAGCCTAGGAAATGTTTACCAAAAAATTAATAAGGATAACGGTTGTCTTCTTGCCACACCTTTTTCCTGTAGGCTCTAATTACATAATAGTAACTTGAATGCACCAGTGACTGTTCTGTGGTACTGACGGTGACTAGCATGAAAGGTCTTCAATGCTCTCGTCCTTCAAAACAGTGTGACTGCATGAAAACTTCTACCTGGGTTTTGCTAACTTTCCAATTGCACCTGGTTATATATAAAAGTACCAGTATATTCAACAGTTTTATTTTCTTTAAGCAGGAATCTGGTTACTGTAGTTTGACTAATCACCAGTTTTTTTCTGATTCATAGGACATGTTCATGTGTGTGTTCTTTAAATATAGAAGTACATGAAATTTTATAAATAATGAGACATTCAAATATTTTGTATGATTCTTTAGGCAAAATATTATAGCATTTTAAAATGAAAGAAATTATGAAGTTGCATAACTTGCATAAGGCCACACAGCAAGTCATTGGCATAGCTAATTATTGGTATATTTTTCTAACTGTTCTAACTGTTCAACTGTTCAACTTTCAACTGTTTCTATAATCTGCTACCTGTACAAACTTCTCACCTTAGCACATTCAAGTTTTTAGGCATAACATGTTCATTCGCTAACATATTTGTCTGCTGTAACCAGTCTGCTAAATCTGATTTTGTTTCTCTTCCATCAAATACTCATTGCATTTCTTGTTACAGAGTCTCACACTGGGGATATCTGGCAATCAGCTTACACATTCATTGGTTTGCATAAGGGGTGGAGACAGGATTGCACAGTGGCAGCAACTATGCAAACAACTCATTTCACTCTAGCTCCCCCAGGTAAGAGATTCTTTCAAAGGAGATCATTGAATTTACCTGTTTCATATTTCAGTCACCACTGTCTGATACCCAATTGCACATAAAGCATCTGGTGTAAGCAAAACTAATTTGGATCTTCTTTTGTAAAATGCAAGCTGGATTAAGGGATCAGGTAGCCTCTTTCCTTACAAGAATCACTAGAGGGAACCATACTGTGAAAAAGATAAAATAATTAGGACAGCAGAAAACAGGCAGCATGGATCTCAACTGCAAATGTTCCTGTGTAAACTCAGCCTGTAAAATTATATTAGTTTGCTTATCAAGCAAGCTTCTTTTCAAATTTAATAGCTACCTATATTACACTGACTGTACCGACACCTGTGACTGTTATATTTTAGATGTTTTCCAGCTCCTATGAACTTGAGTTCTTATCACATAGGCAAAAAGATTAATATTCCACAGCCTCTTTAGTGTTTGAAGTCATTCTGGGGGAAAAGGCAACATAAAGTAGTACTAGACTTTGTCAAATGCAGTATGTAGTGCTCACATTTATAGTAGAATAACACTACAAAAGTTACTAAAAGTAAAGCTACTGGCCGAAGTCTGAATTATATCACAAGGATTCCTAGGAACTATGCTATCCAGATAATTAAAAGAAAGCCACAAGAACATAGAGAAGTGTTAGATATTTTTCAATGAACTTATGCAACAGATTTTTATGTGTGATCACAAGATTGTACAGAAATCTACTGTGAATTTTTAAAAATAAGATTAATGCTTTTCCATGTTAGTAGCTACGACTGAAATGACACATCACACACAGTAATTTGTGTTTATTTTGTATATTTTTCAGAAGATTCTGTGGGTTTTTTCCCCTACACAGTCAGAATGCACCCAGCATGTTTTCAATCTCATGTCTGTATTAACACTGAAAAAATCAAACATATAAAGAAAATAAAATAGTTGCATTGAAAAGACTAGTCCTTATCCCTGTGTAAACAATTTTTCTTCAAAGAAAACCATAAAATGTTTTCATCACCATCTAACAACTCAGCTCACTACTACTAAATTAGAGTTTTTTGAAGAAATTTGTCCCGTTGTTTTTGTACCCTTTATAGTGCTTTACACATCTGCAAAATAGGGTCTAACTCCCCATATTTCTTAGTCCATTCCACAAGTTACGAAATCTGGTAAAAGAATAAGCAAATACTAAGGATTCTCTTATCCAGCTAAATCAATTTTTTTTTCTTTCTATATGGTATACTACTTATTTCCTTTACACCTTTGCCATCTTATAATTAAACTTACCTCAATCTTTATGAACATGAAACAAAATTACCATTTTCTGGAACAAATGTTAACACAATATTACAACGGACTGTTAATCTTCCTGTTCAGCCTTCAGAATTCCCTGTAGCCTCAGTTCCAACCACTGGTCTGAACTCGGAAACAGCAAAACTCCAGCTGAGTGTTCTGTTTCTCTTCCCTTTCAGGTAAGAGTAATTCCCTAATTTTAAATGTTCTTTTAAACATTTGATTATTTTGCGATCCTATGTGCCAACTTAGAATGTTTCTTACTTAGAAGTATTCTATAGAGTTTATAATAAATAAATAAATAAATGAAACCAGTGGAAAAGACACTTTTGCATTTTTATTTTGATTCTTGAAAGGGAATAAGACATAAATCTAGCAAGGGAAACTCATGGGATTACGCTGGTGATAATAAAATAAAGGTATATTTCAGAACTGATTTTTTACTATTCTCTGTATATTAGATGTTCAGACTCTCTCTGAGGAGGAAGAACTGTGGTTTTTTGCATGGGAAAGCTTACTAGATCTTGCAAGTGCTTTTATTGTTTGTGTATGTCACTTGTTGCAGAGGATAGAGTGAAGACGAAAGCTGTGGAAGTATCTGAATGTATTTTTATATTTGAGATTTTTCTTCAATTATCTGAAATGCCAAGGACCTGTCCTGAGGCTGAACAGCCTCTAAAAATGGACGCTCTGAAGAATTTAAAGAATATGTTCTCTTGAATATTGTAATAACTTCTGTTTACCACAAGGTGGTATAAAACTGTAGCCGTCTTCAGTACCAGTAAATTCTACCAGTAATGATCCATATTCCTAGTCTAGGTGTCATTTGCATTGTGTTTTGCTGTGCTGTACCTCCTTACTGTCAGTGTGGCTATTCAGCAAAACCAGGTAGCTCGCTGAGTTACCGTGCTACCAAGAAGTGGAGAAGCAACTGCACATTGCAAGGCGTGGCTTTCCACACATAACAGGCTTTGAACAGTATAGCTTTTCCCAGTCGCCCTCTGAGAAGACCCCTCTGGAAGACCACACACGTAGAATAGGTAAAGATTTGGGTCTGGATGAGTTAATGTAGTGTAAAAAATGACTGTTGCTGAATAATGCCACTATCAGGGAGCTAAAATGTGAGACTTAATAATTATATTGAACTTACTCCAACAGAAGATTCAGAATGCCTTTTATGTAGCTAAGAGAGACCAGAAAGTAAAGGTATAAAGGTAACAGTCTCTCTTAATCACCAGAAATATTTCCCCTGAATTGGTGTAAAATGAATTTTGACTTTTTTTTTTTCTTTTTCCTGTGTCAGAATCTGGTCCCACATCCTCTGCAGCTGCAGAAGAATTCAAACAGGCTTTTTTTTTTTTTTTTTTTTTTAAATCTCCTGTCATCTACAACAGCTGTAGATAGTTAGAGTAACACACCTGTTTTGGAGCAGATAAACTTAGTGTGCTTTTGATTTGTGTCTGTCAGGACAGACACTTGTGTTTGTGTGAGAAAAGCAGTTGCAGTGAAACTACAAGAGTAAAAGCAGAGATCAGAAGTGTGAAGATTGTGATTACAGCACAGTGTTTTGCTGAAATGAGGTTCTATGTGATCTTTTGTATTTCTCCTGCTGCACCATCTTTTGTCAAGGAAAGCTCATTCTAAACAAAAATCCCAAGTAAAAATTGGGAGCTGTATTTCATAGGCCAAAAGTAACCAATCACATCAGAGATGGTTGTTGCTTCTGTCATCATCTACTTGGCCATTGCTGTTACAGTTGTATAGTATTTAATATAAAATAATTTTCTACTATGGCACACTTAAGTATTAGCTGTTAGGTTGGGAATGGTTGTTTTGAGGAACACTAGGGTGAAATCCAGCTTCAGGAACTATTTCAAAAGAGAGAGAGATTTCCTAATGTAAAATAAATAATAAAGAGCCCTTGTGTTGAAAATTCCTGTCAGTATTCCTATTTCACCCATAGAAAAAGAATATTTTTTTTAAAAAATAAAATAATAAGAAATACTAGCAAATAAATTCTTTTACTTGTATACACAGTTTAAAAAATTGTATTTTTACAATAACACAATCCTATGAAGCAATTTTATTAAACATGTAATACAGATCTTAATATAGGCTTTGTTAAAATTCTCATTCATATTTTAGTTTTCACAAAAATTCAAAATTGGTTTACAATCTGTCTTTCTAAAGAAAAAAAGGATGACTATCTGAATGCCACAGTTCAAAGGCAATAGTGCCAGAACAACCTTTCACTATTCTTTTAAAATACTTTTTTTCTTTTTCAAAAAAATGTCCTATTATTATGATGATGTTCTAATATTCCTCTTCAGCCTGTAAAGTCACCCACATTTCTGGGTACTGTAGAGTACAAAATGACTGGCTACAAAATGTTGGGTTTTTTTGCAGAAACAAAAATCTATGGTCTCAGTAAAATGTGAGCCCGACAGAAAATACATCAGGAACTTCAGGGAATGTGAAACTATGACTGGCAAGCTGTCATTAAATATAGTCTTTAAGCAAACTTCATGTAAAAAGGCAAAGATTTAAAGCAGTAGCTGTGACTGAAGTTATTCTAGTTCTTAGAAGCCTGGGATTAAGAAGGGCAAGAAGAATATTGTTTGACAAGTGCAGTGCCCCATGGTAGCTGATATATCTGGCTCACCACTGAGCTAATGATGCTCTTTGTTGTCATTTCCTTTCTCAGTCATGTAGCAAGCCAGGACAGACTACAAGTAGTTTCTCTATAAATAAATCTACAGCCATAAGCACGCGGTCTTGTTTTGTAGCCTTCCTCACCTGGTGCTGTATGTGTCTTTTCCTTTAAAACAAGGAAATCAAAATTTCCTTTCACTTGAAGTCCTTTCAAGTAACTTGTTTTCTTGTGTTCTTTTTTTCCATGTGATACCATTGATCTCTCTGATTGAACTCCTGATTGCCTTTCTTTCTTTTCCCAAAAGGAATAGACAAATTGACTGAGGCATGGAATGTGGAAAAGGAGGCAGAAAAAAAATGCAATCATTTGGTTCAGATTCTTGTCAATGATCATAGAGCCAACCACTTTATTATATAGTCATAGTCTTCTTGAATAACTGTGGCAGTTCCTTCAATTTTTCTGTACAGTGTGAGTAATTATACTTCTTTTATAGCTCAAGGATACTGTGAAGGTAAATGCATTGAAAATTGAGAAGTATCCTGACACTATCTCCTATAAGAGAAACTAGATGAATTTCTGAGAAAGAGAGAGAAAAAATTGGAATTGACTCTTAAATTAGATTACTTTTAGAGGTTGCTGTTTTGTATCTATCTCAAATGCAGATTGAATATACTTTTAGGACTTCAACTGTCAAGATTCTTACAGCCTGTCTTAGCTCTTTTCTCCGTCACTGTGTTGGTTGCTGTAAATCTTATTCTTAGTGACATACCTTTCCACATGGAAAGTGGAACTTATCAGTCCTTACTGATAAGAGCAGCCATCAGGGATCTCTGACTCAGGAGACCAGGGTTTATGAATGTTGAGGGGAAGGCTTGGGTCAAGGAGGATTGGGTCAGAGAACACCAAAACAAACTCGACATCCACAAGTCCATGGACCCTGATGGGATGCTGAGAGACTTGGCAGACATCATAGCTGGGCCACTCATAATCCTCTTTAAAAGGTCATAGAGATCAGGAGAGGTGCCTGAGGAATGGAAGAGAGCAAATGTCACCCCAGTTTCACAAAGGGCAAGAAGGATGACCCAGAGAACTACTGACCAGTCGGCCTCACCTCAATCCCTGGAAAGGTGATTGAGTGCCTCATTGTGTAGGCCATCTACCCACACTGATGACAAGAAGGCAATCAGTAGTCAGCATGGATTCATTACAGGTAAATTGTGCTTGACCAACTTGGTTGCCTTCTATAATGAAACTACCTGGATGGATGAGAGGAAAGCAGTGGGTATTGTCTACCTCAAATTTAACACGGTTTTCAACACTGTCTCTCACAAGATCTTAATAAGAAAACTTGGGAAGTGTGAACTGGACGAGTAGACAGTGAAGTGGATTGAGAACTGGCTGAACCAGAGGGTTGTAATCAGTGGCACAGTGTCTAGTTGGAGGCCTGTCACTAGTGGTGTCCCCCAGGGTTCTATGCTGGGCCCAGTATTGTTTAACTTGTTCATCAATTACTTGGATGAAGGTGTAAATGCCTGCTCAGCAAGTTCACTGATGATACAAAACTGGAAGGAGTGGTCGATACTCCAGAGGGCTGTGCAGCCCTTCAGTGGGACATCAACAGGTCAGAGAGATGGCCAGAGAGGAACTTTTTGAAATTTGAAAAGGGCACGTGCAGGGTCTTCCACCTGGGGAAGAATAACACCCTGCACCAGGATAAGCTGGGGGTCAACCTGGTGGAAAGCAGTGTAGTGGAGAAGGACCCGGGGTCAACAAGCTGTCTGTGAGCCAACAGTGTGTCCCTGTGGCCAAGAAGGCCAGTGGTATCCTGGGGTGCATTAGGGAGAGCATTGCCAGCAGATTGAGGGAGGTGATCCTGCCGCTCTACTCAGCCCTGGTGAGGCCACACCTGGAGTGCTGTGTCCAGTTCTGGGCTCCTCAGTACCAGAGAGACATGGAGCTCCTGGAATGGGTCCAGTGGAGGGCTGTAATGTTTAGGGGACTGAAGCATCTCTTTTACAAGGAAAGGCTGGGGCAGCTGGGCCTGTTTATCCTGGAGAAGACTGAGAGGGCACCTCATCAATGTACATAAGTATCTGAAGGGAGAGTGTCAAGAGGATGGAGCCAGGCTCTGCTCGGTGCTCCCGACCACTAGGACAAAAGGCAATGGGCAGAAACTGATGCACAAGAAGTTCCATCTGAACATGAGGAAGAACTTCTTTACTGTGTGGGTGACCAAGCACTGGAACAGGTTGCCCAGAGTGGTGGTGGATCCTCGCTCAATGGAGATATGCAAGAACTGTCTGGACAAAACCCTGTGCCATTTGTTCTAGAATGACTGAGCTGGGAGGTTGGACCAGACGACCCACTGTGATCCCTTTCAGTGTCACCCATTCTGTGATTCTGTTATTTGACTTTATTTTTATGTTTTCATTTACATCAATTAAACTTAATTTTTAAAATATTGTTTTCCTTTTTTACCTTTTTTTTTTTTTTTTCCCCTCTGGTTTAATTTGCTCTGCTTTTTCTTTTTTTTTTTACTTTGATTTAGTTTTGTGTTTGAGGTTAGATTTTCTTTTACTTTGTTTTACTTTATGGGGTTTTGAGGTTATTTTATTTCTGTTTCATTTATTTCTTCTTCTACATTGGGGTCTTTTGGGGTTTTTTCTTTGTTCTTTTTTCTTTTGGTTTATTTTTTTTTGTTTGCTTTAGGATTTTTACTTTTTTGCTTAATAGCAGGTTTTTTCATTGTGGTCTTATGTTGGGACATATTTTTTTATGTGGGAGTTGTTGATTTGTTTTGTCTGGTTTATTTTGATTTACTGTTTGGATATTTTTATTTTTTTGTGTTGCTTTTAGCTTAATTTTATTTTTATTCATTTTACATGAAGATTTTTTATTTTATTTGGTGGGATTTTTATTTATTTTGAATTACTTCTGATCACTTTTATTTACTTTGGGGTTTATTTGTTGTTTGATATTACTTTGGCTGACTTGTTTTTACTTTTACTTTCTGTTAGGGTTTTACTTATTGGGAGTTTATATGTTTTACACTGGGTTTTATGTTGGGGTTAAATGTTGAATTTTATGTTGGGTTTTTATTTTTGTTTTGTTGTGGGGTTTTTATTTCCTTTGTGTTACATTGGGTGGTTTTTTTTCTTTTATTTTGTTTTACTTTGTAGTGTTTCTTTTTTTATTTGTATATGTTGTTTTACATCAGAGTTTTACATTGTATTTGGTGGGGGTTTTCAACTTTGGTTTACTTTGGTTTACTTCTTTATTATTATTATTGTTGTTGTACTTTGGCTTTTCTATTTTTCCATTTTATGTTATAGTCTTATCTTGGGGTTTTAGTTTTGAGGACTTTGTTTACTTTTGTTTTCTTTTGTTAATTTTCATTTTAGTTTGGTTTTATTTTTTCGGTTTTACTTTGATTCTGTTTTATTTTTCTTTGGTTTACTTTGAGTTTTAATTTACTTTTTAATTAACATTAAAATTTTACTTCTTATTTTACTTTAACTTTTAATTTTAATTTATTTTACTTGGTACTTTAATTTTTTATTTAACTGTATTTTACTTTCTCCTTTTGGCTGGTCCCCCTTGGGGAAAAACCTTCCCCACCTTTGGCTATGGGGCATAAGAGACCATCTTTGTGGGATGTGGGCAGCAGGGAATAACAGCCAAAATGGACCAGAGGAGGTCTGACAAGTGGTCATACTTAGTACTTCAGAGAGAGGAAAAAAAAATATTAATTGCAGTAGTAATACGAGGAGTAACATAACTGTACTGCAGTAAGTGGATCTCTTAATTACTGAGAGCTGCATAGTCCAGTATTTTATTTTGGATATGATTTTCAGTGGTTGTAACTCTTAGAAATCAAACCTTCTCCTTACAGAATACTCTGAGGTATTACTTCTTTTGGACATCCTCCATCTTCAAATTGCACTTTTACTATGTTATCCATATTGATAAGTGACCTATTGAAATTTGGACACTGAGATTCTTTCTGAGGTGGGAAGGATATAGAGTTTAGAGTCCTCTAAATAGCTGAACTAACTTTTCCCCCAAAACTTTCTAAATTCTGCACAGATAGAATGCAGGAGCTTGTGACCTACAGGTGAATATTTCATGATAATCTTCAAATTTTATCCAACCTAAACCATTCTGTGGTTCTATGATTCTAAGACCTGAATACTGTGAAAATCTTCATCAAAACAAGAGCTGTAGTGCTCACAGCCATTGCTGCTTCTGCTGTCATCATGGTCTTAAATTAGTTTCTAGCCAGTCTGCTTCACCTCATAATAGTGGTTACAGGACAAAAGACTGACTTGCATATCTGCAGCCGTAATTATTTAAGGATTGCCTGCTCTCCATATGTGAGTAGATATTTCTGTCTGAAAGATTGCCAGAGACATCTTTGGAAAATGTTGAAAGTTCATGAAAATGTCCATAAAAATTGGTAATATAGAAGTAAAAAGATTATTTTGTGGCATTCTTTCTACCTTGTGCGTGTACCTGTTTCTGTAAGGGTTTTATTCATAAACAGTCTGTGGTTGGACTTGAAACTCATATTTCGTTTTTGGTTCTAAATTGAAATTTGGATTTCTTTTTTATTTTTTAATTTCATAAAACTGCAACCCATTTTCAGTACAGACTATTACATACTTTAATATTCTTCAGAATAGCACTCCAGGGTCTTCTTTTGCATCACAGACACACAACAAGAGTGCCACAAATGAGGCATCGTTGACCAGGTTTTATGCTTTTCCTTGCCATTTTGCAAAAATGCTAAATTACTCAATGTTGTCTTGGCCTTCTCCATAAATGCTGACAGCCCACAATTTCCTCTTCCACTTTTTAAGTATCACATTTTTTACAGTGGTCTATAAACTACATCGTTAATCAGATAGTGTAAAATCCAATTAGAGACATTAGAATCCAGAAATACAAGTGTTAAGGAATTTATTTCTTGATTGACAAGAAAGCCAAATAGACTCATCTATTTAGAATCTTAGCAACAATTAGCTGCCTTAGTTTCATTTATTGTGACATAAAAAATCTGGTTTATTGAGAGCTCTATTGAATAAGATTTCTATGATATGCACCATGAGAAAATATCTTCAAACTAAAATGATTGTTTTGCTGTAATAAATTGAACCATATGTACACTATGTTATTCAATGCTTTTTCTTCAAGGCATAAATTGATATTAAAGAACATTTAAGTCATAACACATGGTTATCCAGGCATGAACGAGGCAATAACCCATATAAGTTGTCAAGGTGAAGCCAAAGCATTTATTAGAGGTTTGTGTTGTTTTTGAAAAGTGCACGGTTGGATAAACATGGATTAGTGCTATTATGCTGCTACGATGACTCAAGTGTGTTTTTACAGTGTCAGTAATTTTTATGTTTAAAAATCACTGGTGCAGTATATTAGCTATAATTTATGTTTATCATCTTGTGTACTCTAATAGGTTTCAACAAACCATTTAACACTTCAGCTTGTGCATATACATTACTTAATAGGTATTTATCTTAAAAAAGAGATACTTAAACGGGACTTTCAAGCCTTGCAACTGCATGCTAAGAGCAAATGCTGCAGTCAGGCACATTACCTTTTTTTTCCTCTGGTCTGCATTTAACTTTGAGGAGTGTGACCACACAATTTCTCTGTGCACTTTGTTCCTAAATTAAGCAAGAAAGATATATCATATCTAAACCCCGTCAGCCTGAATGACATCGAAGTCCCTGAGGTGAAGTGTCCGTCACACTTACTAAGTAGAGTGGATGTGATAAAGCCTACGCAGCTGAAAATGCCAATAACTTCCTGTCATCAGAGCTTGCCCTTTCAGGATAGCACAGGACTTTATCCTTTCCTGGTTAAAGGATGTTAGTGATAGTAGACTCTCTTAATTATATGACTTAAATTATTCTTTTTTTGGTATCTTGGCTTACTTATTTTTAAAAATCAGTTTCCCCTTCTCAAAACTCTCAACACTTTTTTGGGGGGGGCAACCTCATCTAGATGTAAAAGAGTTGGGGATGGCAAAAGAGAGAACTAGGCAAAAGCTCCCACTCATGGAGGGCCTTTGTGTGGCAGGGGATAAGTTTTTCATAATTTATGATAATATTGAATGCTTCAGACAACATGTTGCTTATTATATGGCTTGTGCTGATGGTGTCTTTCTGTTCTAGACAGTCTAGGTTTGAATGACTGGTGTTTAGGACTGTCACCAGAAGAGATTGATGGCAATTTAAGAATCATCACCTTGGTCTTTTTTGGGGCGGGAGAGAGTTCTCCTGCAGCTTTGTGAAGTTAGATATTAGTCAGTAATTTGCAAAAAATTTGTTTTGCTAAACAAATATTGATGTAAATTCTGTTTTCCAATCTCATAAAATGCCTGATTCCTTCACTCATGAGGTCATTTCAGAAGAAGAAAAGGAGTTGATGCAGAACCCTGAGATTATGGACATGCTGATCTGGTGCGTAATAGATTTTTTACAAAGAGGCTATCAATTCTCCTGACTCAGTCAAGCATATCTGTTGGCTGAGTTGGCAAATAGGGAGGATTTATTACTCACATGGGAATAATTGACCAAGATGGAGTACTTGGTATTGCAGAGTACTTTCTTTGAAGCAACCTGTTCTTAAGCATAATTAAAGAAATATGAATATACTTTAGAGAACATTACTAAGTACCTACAAACAGACAACTTACTCATCCAAATTTAATTTTTATAGAAGCACATTTACAAGATTTAGATTTCAATTGATACCTGTAATAGTTGTACTACATAGAAATGTCTCTTTTTAATATTCACCTATTTAATAATGCACTACTAAAAAGCCATGCCTTTCATTTTATTACACCTAAACTACACATGCCATTTTCAGTGCTTTAGAGTACACATTTACAACATTCTTGAGGAAATTGTACTGCTTGCCTCCATGTTGCATTGTGCCAAGGCACTGTGCAAGTTTATTCTGTTGACATTTTCAACAGTTTTGATGTTCTGTGCAGTAGGTGATGCTATGTATTCTATGTTTGATGTGTTTCCTGGAAGCATTACTTATTCATTTTGTTACAGTACTCCCTGCAGACTACATGGGAGTGTGGTCCCATTTTGCAAGGTACTGTACAAAAGCATCATGAAAGAGTGTTTCTGCCCCAGGGAACTTAGAGTTTTACTATTACATATTTAGAAAGAATTGAAAGCTTGATGTTTTCCCTAGTAAACAAGGACAAGGCAGTCAGAACTTCATTTTTGTGGAAGTCTTTACTATGTTTTATATGTTTCAGTGGTCTCCAGTTTAAGAAAAAGTGTTTTCACTTATCACAACAGAAGAAAGAGACTTTAGAGAAAAACTGGCGCTACCATTCTCTTGCTGACATGTCTTTTCACTTTCCACAGCAAAAGTCTTGCAACCTTCCTCAGGAAAAGAACGCACATACCCACTAGTACCGCTGTCTCATCTGTAAGACCTTTCAGAGCTGCTTTTAATCCTGTGTGCAAACATTCTGAGGTTTTCCTGTGAGCAAGGATGCTGTGAAGTCCAGCTGCTGCCCATGAGATGAACAGACATAAGCTAAAAGGCTAAGCTGCAATGATGCCACTCGGGCAGAGTCATCACTGGCCCAAGTGGGGCAGATCCTGGTGCAATGGCAAGTGGGGTCACTCATCAACCCAGATTATCAGGCAAACTGATAATCAAATGTATTCATCAAGTTCACTGCTATTGCCAAATCTTAGAATTATATAAGGTGTTAGAAAATACCTTCTTTTTTCTTCTCTATTGATGGTAATGGCTGCTGCCAGTGGCTACATTGTCAGGGGGATTTTTTTACTCACTCTTGTGGAAGCTCTTCCTATTTTTCTGACCATGTTGGCAGCCATAGGAACAATGGAGAAAGACATCATGGCTTCTGTTATTGTGCACTGAAGACCTCTGTTGATACTATATTCCATAGCTCCTTATATGTCTACCTCAGAAAACTGTCCTCTATCAGTCCCAGTGACTGTTTAAGGTAGCATCTGGAAGAGAAAAATTCAGTGTCTATAGAACAAAACACATAAAGTTGGAAGTCATGGAGAAATGTATGAAGAGACAAGGCAACAATGTCAGTTTATTTTTTTATTACTTACTGGAAATGCCTTTCACTTTGTCAAGGTACCCAAATAGAGTTAGGTTTCAAACAGATTGTTAAAAGCCTCTACATCTAAAGGTTCTGTCCAGTCATAACTCCCTGATTCAGGAAGGATGTTGAGAAATTAGAGGAGAGTCAGCAGAGGCCTCTTAATATTGTTAGGGTTCTCATGTACATGACCTATTGGGAGAGGCTGAGGGTGCTGGCTTTATTTATTCTGGTGAAGTGGGTGCTAAAGAGACATCTAGCTGAAGCCTACAGCTACTTGAACAGAATGATAGGGATTATGGAGCCATTCTCGGTACTGAAAATTATATAGCAAGGAGAAAGAGTCATGTGTTGCGTTTTGGAAAGTTCTGTCTGAACAGGAGGAAAATCTCTCAGTGAGTGGTATGGATCAAACATGGTTTCCCAAAAACGATGCGATTTTCATCCTTGGAGGTTTCCAGGACAGAGAGGTAAAAAAATGGCTGGCCTGATCAAGTGTTGGAACAATCCTATTGAGAGTGGAATCTTATACAAGATGAAATCCAGGTGCTTCCAGACAGCATTTGGTAATCAGTGAAATATAGTCATCCAGTTTTCAGAGGGATTTTTTTTTGTTGTGGTTTCCCATGAGAGATTTATTCTTCGTCATTTTAAAATTGTTTACTGTGACAAAGTGACAGTTCTCTGCCTAGGTTTCCTCTTGTCCAAGTTTGAAATAAATCCACTTTAGTGTTCCTTATCCTCAAGATACCTACCACATGGGTTAAACTATATTTGCCTTACAAACATTCTTTCTCATCTTTCCCTTTCCTCATGGGAAAAGAGTGTTTCCAATTGCTGACGAAAGCATGAAAGAGCTAGAAGCAAAACCTTCTTTGTAGAGAGGTTTTTCAGGTAGAAAGCTCACTAGGATATTGGAGGGTGCTTTTTGCTGACAATTTTTTTAGTGCTGTGCCTGTAAAATTGGAGACAGTGTATCTTCACAGTAAAAACTGTAGGCCCTGGTAAGCCTAAATCTACAGCAGAAGTAATTTGGTCAGACTGGTAGAATTGTAAGTGTAAAACCTGCCTGAAAGGCATAGCGAGCATGGTTCTTTTGAGTATCTGGAATTACTTTTTCTCTATGCCATCTCTTTTAATTTTCTTTAAGACTTGAGAGAAATTCAAGTTGGTTTAGTTTGTGTGTTTAAAATTATGGTAATCTTCTAGTGCACAGGAAGCTTAATGTTATTAAAGCTAGAGGGGCTGTAGGTGGAAGCAGGATAACCAAGAGCTTGATGTAAGCCCTATTCTTAGTCAATGAAGATTAGCTTTAATGGCTTTTCATATCACTGCTGACATTTTTATAAGTTGATGAGCTAAAAATATGGAAAAGAGTGTAAACATTACATTGAAATGTTGAAATTATAATGTTTAATTGAAAAAAATCAAACCTACAAAAGATTTTGGAAATATATTGGTGTATATACTTAGATATATATATTTAATTTTTTTTTTCCTGGTCAGATAGGTACATTTGCATTACTTTTGTGTGAGAAAAGGGTTTTATCAAATTTAATCAGAAGTTTTAGATTGTTTATTTGCTACTATCAATTATGAAAATGTACAGAAGTTCTTACAGAAACAAAAGAATGGATGCATATTCCTTCAGTAAGGTCTTCTTTCTCTATGTTGCAAGAAATACAGACCATGCTGAATTCTGTTTTGATACTGCCCTTGGTAAAACTCTTTTTGCATTATGGATGAAGAGGCACAACAGTTTTCTTAGGAGTAAATTGTTCAAAAGAAGAAATATACCTTTGTCTCTTTAAATACATACATTTACAAATAAGAAACATATATACATATATACACATATAAATAATGTCTATGTAAAGTGAAAATCTTCCAATCTCATTCATTTTTTTATATAGTTTATCTGATGACTACTTAAAAATAAATCTTTACTTATACACAGAGTGTGAATATAACTCTGATATTGATGTAGACTATCTTCCATACGAAGTGAAGATGATACTAATAGTAAAGGGAACAGAATACTCTATAACTTACCCTTCCCATCTCCCCTGACAAAACTACACCCTCTATTGGGGTATTTTTTAATTGTAATTTGATTGTGGCTTTGGAATAGCTCTAAATGCACAGTATGGCTACTTCTGTCCCAGAGAATTTTAACTTCTAATTTGAGAAAATGAGAAATTTTGAGGGGTGAGAGCAGAGAAAAAGGAAAAACAGTAGGGACAATAACAAGCATATGAAAGAATATGAAAGTCATGGCAAGTGTATGAATAATTTCTTCCATTGTTTCTAAGGGATCTTAGAGGGTTTATAAAATCTGTTATTTCTACACACATGGCAGTGTCTTAAATTACTGCAGCTGTGCTCAAACACAGCTTTATACTAATACAAAATCAGTTAGCTCTAAGACATATAATTTTGCTAAGATATTTTGTCTTTGGATAAAAACATTTGCACTGAACACACCTGGTTAGCCTGTTATTCAATTAAACAAAACTATAAGTATTCACAATACTCACTGTCATATACTGGTTAAGCTTAAGTATGAGTTGTTTTTCTAAGGCAGTAATCTAAAAGTTGCGTTACATGCACTGGCACAAACTCGATTCTCTGCTTCGTGATACTTGTGTAAGTGTACACACGCACGACTCAACTCATAAAAGCAAATTGTGAAAAAAACAAAACAAAACAAAACAAAACAAAAACAACACCAAAGAACCAGTCTAAAGGGCTTTTTCTTTGCTTGTAATTTCTCACAAACCAAAATTTGTCACCCTTTCTGTTTTGCAAAGCAGTGACTTGCATAGCATTCACAAATCTCAGACAGGACATTGTAAGCGTGCAGAGTTGGCCACTATGCAAAAGATGTACATACTAGGTAAAACATTTTGTCTGAATTCCAAGGTGGTAAATTTTGTTCACTTGTTCGCTTGGGAAGATTTTGGCTTGTGTGTCTTCATTTTATGCTCAGAGTTTAGAATATTTTCTAAACAAATACTTAGAGCAAACTATACAAGCTAAGGAACTATCAGCCTTAACAGAGGCAATTCTGACAAACAATTATTTTCATTTTAGCACTGACAATTATGTAAATGTGTCTGGAACAGCAATGGGCACCTTAATTATGACACCTAATTATACCAATTTATTTATGCACCTCCTTGAACAACATTTTATTTATAACTCTCCCACTCATTCAAAGACAAGAAAAAAAAATAGTATTTTATAGATGGTTGCTTTATCTTTTAAACATAAACATAACATGAACTATATGAACTTGAATATTCACACGTGTAGCATGTCTACATTGTGTTATGTTCTTTTTCTTTTCCAACTTTTAAAGAAAGACAACTTTTTATGTTTTGGTATGTTAGAAAAATGCTGTTTCATTCTTGGTCAAAACCTTTCAAATATGCATCATATTCAGAAAATGCTCCCCAAATCTACCTACTTCCCCTTTTTAAAATTTTCACCATCTTCTTGCTGAAAATCACAGAATCATCAAGTCTTTAGGTTGGAAAAGACCTGTAAGGTCATCAAGTCTAACCATAAGCTAGCACTGCCAAATCCACCACCAAACTATGTCCCCAAGTGCCACATCTACCTGTCTTTATACACCACCAGGGATGGTGACTCCATCCCTTCCCTGGGAAGCCTGTTCCAATGCTGGACCTTTCGGTAAAGAAATTTTTCCTAATATCCAATTTAAACCTCCTCTGGTGCAATTTGGGGCCTTTTCTCCTTGTCCTATCACTTGTTACTTGGGAGAAGAGACTTACTTCGGTCAGAAAGGAGGCTACAGCCTCCTTTCATGCAGTTATAGAGAGTGATAAGGTCTCCTCTGAGCCTCCTTTTCTTCAGTCTGATCAACCCCAATTCTCTCAGCTGCTCCACACAGGACTTGTGCTCCAGACCTTTCACCAGCTCCATTGCCCTTCTCTGGACACACTCCTGCACCTCAATGTCTTTTCTGTAGTGAGGGGCCCAAAATGAACACAGGATATGAGGTGCAGCCTGACCAGTGCTGAGTATAGGGGATGACCACTGTCCTCGTCCTCCTGGCCATGCCATTTCTGATACAGTCCAGGATGCCATTGGCCTTCTTGGCCACCTGGATACACTGCTGGCTCACATTCAGCTGGCTGTCAAACTGCACTCCCAGGTCCTTTTCTGCCAGGCAGCTTTCCAGTCACTCTTCCCTCAGCCTGTAGTGCTGCATGGGGTTGTTGTGACCCATGTGCAGGAGCCAGCACTCGGCCTTGTTGAAGCTCATACTGTTGACCTCAGCCCTTTGATCCAGCCTTCCCAGATCCCTCTGCAGAGCCTTCCTACCCTGCAACAGATCAGCAGTCCTGCCCAACTAAGTGTATTCTGCAAGCTCGCGGAGGGTGCCCTCAATCCCCTCATCCAGATCATCGATAAAGATATTAAATGGTGCTTGGCCTCACAGCTGAGCCCTGGGGGACACCACTTGTGACCAACCATCAACTGGATGTAACTCCACTCACCCACTCTCTGGGCCCAGCCATCCCCAAAACCCACTGGGTTTTTTACCCAGTGAAGCATACGTCCACCTAAGCCATGAACAACCATTTCTCCAAGAGAATGATAAGGAAATCTATGGCAAAGGCCTTACTAAAGTCTAGGTAGACAACATCCACAGCCTTTCCCTTATCCAGTAAATGAATCATGTCGTAGATGGAGAGTATCACTATGTGCATGAAACCAAGAGTTATAAAAGCATTTTATGAATTGTAAGATGCCAATTCTTCACTTAAACAAATGTTGTAATCTTCCTTCCAGATCATCATCACATGTTGTATCCTGAATTTTGTCCTTTTCAAGAGAAAAGTGTTTTTCTATAGAAAAGCAGCACAATTCTACGTAAATGATGATGATCAAAGTCCTTGCTTAAGACTCTGGGTTAATGTTGTTAATAATTAATAAAAATTATGAATCAATGATAGTATCTCATTGGTTTTCCAATTAGGCCATACCATCTATTAAATAAAGTATTATAGAAAGTGGCTGTGTGTCTCTGAGTCTTTCCATCTCTGAATAATCTGAATGGCCTTGGAATAGAGCACAGAGAGCTACTTGAACATAGGAATTGCTAGGAAGGCACACTTATATGTAGTTAGCAAGGATATGCTCTATTGGTTTTTTTATTATTTTTTTTTACCCTGCTGCAGCCAGAGAAACTGAATTTTATAATTGTTTTTTTGAACTCATAGAATCATAGAATATCCTGAGTTGGAAGGGACCCACAAGGATCACTGAGTCCAACTCTTTGCTTCAGATAAGCCAGACTGCTCTAATGAATATACCTGATGTCAGTTTCTCCTCCTGGGGGACACAACCCCCGGCGCTGGGGTTAGCACTTGGATAACGAGGAAGCATTCACATTGTCATTCTCGCAACACGTTCCCAAGAGGCTACTGATCTTCCCTTTATTTTATTATTCCCATTTAATTTCTTTTCTTTGAAACATTTCATGTCCAAGCTCTGTAATTGCTATTGGGTTCTAATGTTAATTTCTTTGATGTTTTCTATCCAATGAAACAGTGATAATTTTGTGGACTGCTTGTTGTTTGGATTTTTGGCGGGGGCAGGGAGTTGTTTTTTTAAAAAAAAATGGTTCAACATGTGGAATGACATTGGATAACAGGATTTTTTTAATTCACTCATTTGTTAAAACAAACCTAATTTTTGTGTCCCAGAGAAAAATCTGAAATATGGACCTTTCATTTATAGACATCTATTGTGCCCTGGCACAATATCTATTTCCTGGCAATACACTCATGGTATATTTTTTAATCTAGTTTCAAGTTATTCTGTAAGATGTCCCAACCATACTGTAATTTAAAAATTATGTTCAGAGTACTGCCATCATCCTTAAGATTTTCCAATATAGAATGAATCACGCAGCCAAAGATTTACATTTCAGTAATCTTGACCAGCACAGCTCTTTCTAAAATTTTAGTTGTACATTTAGTATGACTAATAGCTTCTGGTCCCCACACTGGAAATATTTCTTCCTTTACATGCCATTAAAGTTATATTTTTAGGCACAAGAGTTCAAAATTATTTCACTAACAACTGAGGCCACTAAAGTTGAATAAAATAGAGATAATGAAATTTTACTAGGAGGAATCAGAGGGAACTAAACAGAGTAAGGAAGTGGAAAAAGACTGAGAACAAATTTGACAAATTTTGATTGTGACAGAAACCTTCTGTTTTTCTTTTCACCTTGATACTTAATTTTTCTCATCCTTTTTTACTAAAGCTTTGTTTGTCAGTAAAACAAACTTTATTCTTTTCACAGCAGTTGTTTGAGAAGCTCTGGACAGAATTTAACCTCAGACTTGTAACTTTAACATTTATGGGAGAGTAGGGTCTAGAAAACAATATTGTGTCCAAACTTCAGATCTGAGCTCAGATCAGAGCCTGCAACTTAGAACTCAGCACAGATTGGAAACATCACATGCAAGAACACTTGAAGGTGGGAAAGTTCTTGATCTAAACCTTTAATATGAGGAATGCAGGAGTGGACAGTAGATGAGTACTTTAGTTACAAACTACTGGAAACAGTACTATTCGAAGGAGACTACTAGCTGGATCATGGTTCATTTTCATACAAAATATATATAATATATTCATGAGTGTTCTCAGTGGGGCCTATTCTAAGACAGAAGCACATGGTGATACTTTCCCTTTTGGCAGATTTGTTTTCAAATTGGTGTCAGTAATTTGGTTCCATAGAAAGAATAATGTCTAGGTAAATAATGGAGCTGAGATTGAGAGTGCTGAGTTTGGAGCCCTAGAACAACAGAATGTTTCTGATAACTCTCAGCTGGATGGTGGTATTTTCCCACATAAGTGCTGTAAAGATACATTAAAGAATTGCAGAGCCTTTCAAAGCTCTAAACAACTTGCTTTCTGCATGTCATTAAGAGTGCTGGGGATATCTACAATGCATCTGTTCACAGGTACGCACAGGCTTCCCTGAGAAAGCTTTGTATCATATAGCCTGGGACTCTGTAGTCTTGAAGTCATAGCAGTGTGGGCTTCAGCTGCCAAGAAACTGTCAGTGTTCTGTTGGGCTTGTGCAGTCTGCTATAATACCTGAACTGTTTCTGTACATGAGCTAGTGGAAGGATGATCACATAAGCTGCAGTTCTATGCTCCTGTATGACAGTGAAGATCCTTCACTTTGTAGTTGCAGTGCAGATCATAGTATAAAACCCACATATGGGTACATGGTAACATTCATAAGAACTATACCATCTGCCTAAAAGTTTGCACTGTTTCTTTCCAGTGAACACAGGTACTATTACATCTGCCTTGTGAAACTGCCTGTAGTTGATCAGTAGCTACTCAGTTCTTATAGTCCATAAAACTCCTGATTCCAGTCCTTGCACAGCTGGGGTGTAGAAAGGGGGAACAATGCTGATGACATGGTAGTCCAGACTTCTTGACTTTTATTTGCTCTGGATCACTATGTTTTTCATATAGTCTACATGAGCAACAGTTTTTGCGTTCTGTAGCATAGTGGGTACATCATTTTTTTTATGTTTGCACCATCAAGACGTTGTTATGCTAAACGCTTATAATTTAGATGTGACCTACTGGGAGGGAGACATATAAAAAAAGACAACCAGCTTCATATTATTATGAGAACAAGAAGGAAATATTTAAAATGTCCAGTTCATTCAGAATCTCCCACCAATCTCTAAGAACAATTTATCTAAGCATGCATTAAAGACATGGAGACTGCATTTTTTAATTTTTGCTACAGTACTCAGATTATCAAAGTTGTAATTAGGTTACAGTGAATACAGCGCCAAGAGAATTAAGTGTCCAAGGCCCTTTAAGTTGCTTTGAAAAATTCGGTCATGTAGTCAGATCTTATATCTTTTGAGTCAATGACATATGTATTACTCACTTCATTGATGTGAAGAAGAAAAGACAAATAAAAACAAAAACAGCACCTCTAGTTAAGGAATTTCTTCAACAACAAGGAATCTTTAAATGTGCACTCATTTGGCAGCAGCATTATTGTAAGATGATTATACAGCATATGAATGTTTATTGCCTGCCTTTAAGATGCACAATGTAAGATTAACAATTGTAGTGTTTTTTTTTCCTATAAATGCTGTATTTCTGCTATTGTGTTTGCAGAATACAGCTAGATAATAATTGATTCTGTGACAGGGATTGGCTAATTTGCCACAGTATAGTATAAAACACATTTATACAGTCAATTACACCCAAGTGCATGGCCTATTTGCTTTATAATTTCATAAACTTGCCAGCAATTTAAATAAAAAAGTTCCATTAAATTATCATATCATGTGATAGAATGATATTCCAAGTATATTAAACCATGTGTGTTCAGCCAGAATTAATTAAATAGTATTACTTTTTTCTTATTAACACATTGAACCTATCCTTCCTACTCAGTACTAGAAATAGAAGCCTATTAGTGAACAAAGTAAACTTAAGGGCAAAGTTTAACCATTTTCCTGAGGGTGCTTCATTAAGATTCCTCATTCTTTTGTTTAAACATTTGCTTATGCTAAATGTACTCATATTGTGAAAATATTTTATGTTCTTAGATATGAATACTGGAGAAGTTTAAAGGTAATCTTTAATAAGAATATTCAGACATTTGAGGCAGATCTGATCCTACTTTCCCCATCTGACTTTGTTCTGAACTTCCTTTCTAACTTATGTTTTGTCATTTTTTGATAGTCTTATGAGATAAAAAGAAGAATTAATGATTCAGCATTATCTGATATCTCCCCATCTCCCACAGTCAAACAGTGAAATAAATAAGAAATACACATTTCATATGAAATATATTAAGATGATGGCTCAGGGGAACTTGTTATTTGAAGAAGGTGGCAATGAACAGTAAGAATTAACATTTTCTTAAAACTTTAATACAAATTGACCTACTGAGTTATAAAACAAAAACTTCTTGACAACCCACATGCAAACATACCCTCTCTCTCTCTCTCTGATCAGGTGTTGGAGTATCAAGCATTGTCTGGGCTCTCCTGGTTTTAAAACACAGGGGATCCTTTTAGAGAAAGCTTTATCTTCTTATTTTAAAAAGACTTTTAGAAAACCCCAAATTTAAAAAGTGCAGCTTTGTAATTACTGGCATGCATTTAGTTTAATAAGATAGTGTGTTTGAAAGTGGATAAGCGTATCTTTAACAGCAGTCTACCAGGAATCAGTAGAAATAATTACCGTCAAGATTTAATTATGTCAGACAAGAGTTATCTGTCCTGAATAACAGTGTTGACAGCAGAATCTGGCATTGCTGTATGTACAAACCAGCCCTTTGTATACTTCACTTAAACACAGATATTCTGCTGTGACTGACTTTAAGTTAATATAGTTGAACATATAAAATCAATAAAAAGAATTATGCATGATACAAAAAAAAAAGAGGTATATGCAAAAAAAGAAACTTTCAGAAGAATTGGGCTTCTCTCATATGCAAGGCATTGATCAGAAACATCTTTGCAGTTAATGTGGGAACAGTATTTTAGAACTGTGTAAAAGAGATCAGAATAGGCCTTGCTGTCTTTATATGTAAGATTCTCTTCTTTACCTGTTACCTTCTGCTAAGGTTCAAAAATTATGTAAAACTATTTTGACTGTGATGATGTTGACTTTCTGATTTTTAAGAAAGGCTTTCATTAGAACGTCTCCAAACTATGCAAATACTATAGTTTGTGTTGCTGCCAAACTAAAATATGAAGTTTCTGATTATTCAAGCAAGTGGTGTTATTGAGCAAAGCAAATCTATAATCTGACTAAATATTACACAGTATTATTTAAAAAGCTTTAAAAAAGGAAGAAAAAAGAATTGTACTAGACTTAATTAAGGCTTCAAGTAAAGCTTGCTTTTATTGGCAATTTTTTTGTTGCAACAAGAAAACTAAAAATTAAGAGGATGGTTGGCAGCAATATTGATATGCTAATGGATAAACATGCTAATTTAGAAAAAAAACTAATCAGCAAAGACATTACTAATGGAAATGTACTGGAAAATGGCTAATGCTGTATGCAGACCTGGTATCTACCAAATTAAGAAGAACTCATTTTGTGTTCATAATTGTAACTTGAAAGCTAAGCCTTGATCTTCTCTCTGCTTTGCTTTGGTTTGTATTAAAGATATTTTGAATGACCTGACCTGGTAACATGACACCTGTTTAGCTTTTCTATAATTATGCTGCTAAAATTACACATTCTGTTTATTGAAAGGAGAGCTAAAAGTCTAAGATTTTTTTTTTCTGTGTAATTTACCAATGTCTCCAGACAAAGAGAACCTTTAAATTAAAGAGTATGCGTGAGTCAAATCTTTTGACTGAGGTGTGGTAGATCATCACTGATTATGAGTACTGCATATTCACTGTCTCAAGATTTGAAAGGTTAATGATACATTTAGGCACTAGGGTAAGACTATTAAAATACTTAGATTTGGCTCTGCTTTGTTTACACCATGATCAATGGCTTTAGTTGCAGCTGAATTAAACCAGTTCTAAGTCTTTTCTGTCATCCTACTATCACTCGTGTGTCTTTCCATCTTTTTCTTTTACCCCCAGGATGGCTGTTCCAAATGCTTATCTGGTGGGTACACACTCTATTTCTAATTGTAACCTATATTTTGACTGTATGACTGTAAAACAGATTATTAGTTTGTGGTAAGAAGGATTTCTGAGATGGTTTTAAGCCTAATAATCTTTCCTGGTTGGAAACAGTGTCATTCAAATATATCAATTAAGGAATTAAGTAATGCACACTGTTCTGAAACAGCTTTCAGAATTTTCCAGTTTATTGGGGAGGTGTAGAGGACAAAACTTCAGTTCTTATAGTTGCACAGTCTGTAGGGTTGAAATTGTTTGAAGGTTGGAAATGGTTCAGTTTAGTGGGGAGGTAGAGTTTGAAAATTTGATTATGTGAACTTGAGACCCAAGGGTACATTTGCATATGTAATCCTCAAACCACTTGGGACAGTTTTCATGTAACCTAATTTCCTATACGTTTGAAAGAAACAGTGGGATAAACTAGGATTAAGAGATAAGAGATAAGATGTTTCAAATGGCACTGATGTACATAAGTTTTACTCAAACCAATACCATCTTTCAAAGCATATTTATTTTGTTTTTATGGTATTTTTACATGTAGATCATAGAGAACAGATTTTCTTTAAATTGGAAAACACTCATCTTAAGGTGATATGGATGTGGTGGATAGAGTTAAATAATTTGAAACCTGTTTAAATCAGTCAGGATGCCTTGTGACATAAAGCAGTATCAGACCTGTTGACAGTGGAAAATTGCTCAAGCCTAATGTTTATATAAAGGCCTAAATCCTCAAGAATTTTCTAAGAGAAAAGAATTCTGAAAGAATTTTCATGCCCTAATAATCTTTCAGATTTCCAGTTTTATGTCCCGAAAAAGAAAGTCAATTACTGTAACTCCCTTGGCTCTCATTGAATGCATAGTAAATTATCATGTTTTTTTTTTTAAGGATAACAGAGGATATCTATGAAAATAAGAAGAACTAATCTTTTTGACAGATTGGTACAGGACTAAATAAAATTGAGTTCTACAAGATTATTACAGATGAAGCAGATTTACTCAGTCCCGTTTGATTAACCTATAAGCAGACAAACTTGGGCCATGAGAACAAATGGCTCATTCACTTTGGATGCAGACATGGCATCTGAGCATAGAAAGATAGTTTTAGAACCATTTTAATTAGAAAGTATTTGAGGCTGTCTGTTAAAGTTTACACAGTTCAGACTATTAACAGAAAAAAAGAAATTACTATTAAGTGCAAAAAAAATTCTTGCCCCCCTGCAGATTAAAAAACATGGTGTAACAAAACCACTCACAGGTGCCTCCACATTTGGAAACTTTACTTGCTTTTTCACTTATTTGTCGATTAAGATAAACTAGAGAAGAAATAAGTATCAAAAACTTTTCCAATAAATAACAACCAGCAAAAAAGTCAATTAAAATTGAAATAACTAATGATATTGACAATAAACATTTAAATGAAAAAATACTAACATTAAAGTCAAAGTGACCTTTTATGATACAATAATTCTGCTTTGTCACCCTCAAACAAGTGATGGTACTCACAATGGGCCATCTCCTTGTGATTACATATTTCTAACACACCCAACTGAACCTTATTAACAAATGCACTTACCCGCATGTAATATGTTAAATTTGTGAAACAAATTACTCATTTAAGATATTATGCTTTTTTTTTAAACAAAATAAGAAATCAGTTTATTTCATTCAGAATATCCTGACTAAAACTTTCTTTTAAACTGAAGGTAAATATACAGGCTATTAATATCAGCAAATAATGAGTCACGAGCTGTTTAGGGAATATCTGATGCTGGGGCCTGGAGACGAAACATTATGTGCATTTTGGACATTTTAATCTGAAGAAGCTCTGTTGTGGTCCTGTGAACTGAAGACACCTTAACAGCTGGAGTACCTTATGTGCACTCCTGAAGCTCAACTTTTGGTTTCATCCAGAAACAATCCATATCATATGTTCTCAGGCTATTTCATGATGCAAACAAAGTATAGACTGGAAAATGACAAATATACCGCCCTAGTTTTGGCTGGAATAGAGTTAATTTTCTTCCCAGTAGCTGGTACAGTGCTGTGTTTTGGATTTAGTATAGGAAAAATATTGATAACACACTGATGTTTAGTTGCTGCTAAGTAGTGCTTACTCTAAATCAAGGACCTGTCATTTTTCCATGCTCTGCCAGTGTGGACATGCACAAGAAGTCTTGAGGGAACATGGCCAGGACAGCTGACCCAAACTGTCCAAAGGAATATTCTGTGCCATAGAACATCATGCCCAGTATATAAACTGGGAGATGTTGGATGAAAGCAGGTCATGCTCAGGGACAGGCTGGGGTGGGTGATGAGGGGTGGGTGATGAGTGGGTGATGAGCAATTGTACTGTGCATGACTTATCTGCCCTGGGTTTTCTTCTCCTCTCTCTACTTTTCATTACTATTATTACTACCAATGTTGTTAATATCATTATTATTACATTGATATTATTATATTATAGCTTGTTTCAATTATTAAACTGTTTTTGTCTTAACCCACAAGGTTTACTTTTTTTTTTCAATTTTCCTGCTCACCAGGGAGTGGATGGAGGCCGGTGAGAGTGATGGGACAGGAGGAGAAGGGCAGAGCTGTATTAACAACTGTGAAGCCAAGAGGTCAAGACAAGTGATCTTTCTCTTTTCAGCACTTCTGACATAATTTCTGAGTTACCATGTCCATTTTGGTCTCTTCACCTCCAAAAAAGGTGTTGATTTGCTAGAGTGAGTGAGATTGAGGCAGCTTGAGCACACCATGCATGAGGAAAGTGTGAAAAAACCAGTTTCATTCAGCCTTTAGAAGAGAAGGCTCAGGAGGAAGTTTATTCCTATCTGACTAGCCTCTGGGAGGTTGTAGGGAAGACAGAACCAGTCTCTTTCACACAATTTTGGGACAAAAGATATCAGAGAGGAGTTGGAAAGCTGGAAATTCCAACTCAAAAATAAAAAGTTCTGATCATGAAGGTGGCCAGTTACTGGAGCAGGTTTCCCAGAAGGACTTTGAGATTTCTATTTTTTGAAATTTTAAGAACTTAACAGGAAAAAACCCACAACCATTAGCAACCTGATCTAAATGGCCCTGTTCCAAATAGGGTGTTGGGCTAGAGAACCTCCGAAGAATCCTTTAAAATCTCAATTATTTTATAGTTCTATGATTTTTGGTGACTAAGTGGGAAATAGTCAGAACACCTTCTTCAAAAGTCTGTTCCCATTTTGAAGTGAAATGTTACTGTAAGTGCCTCCTGCCTTATGTAATATCTTTCTAGTATATCATCCTTGATTTATTCTGACATTATGGTGTTTTGGTACTATAGTGTACTCCCTAAATTTGGGTTAATTATTGCTCAGTTGGTGTTACTGCAGGTAAATTGATGGAGTACTATGTTCTGTAATGAGCAAACTGGACATATACGAAGACAGAGGTTTCTTGATGTAATCTTAGTTCTACAGAGTTGTTTTTACAGGATAGTATTTATGTGTTAACCATATCTGATAGGCAACTGTCTATTGTGTCTTCACTTTAAGTATTCAAGGATGTATATAGAAATAGTGTGCCCAACAATACAATTGCGGAATTATTATCAAAGCCATCTTACAGAAAGTGTTGTTGGTAGTATAAAAGAAAGGATTGAAGCATGGATGGCAGCTAAATGGTTGCCAAGGTATTGTTTAACACAATCAGACATCATGAGCCTTAGTGGAATTAAAAGTACTTTTAAAAAACTGAGTATTAGTCACAAAAGTTGACACTCAGCTCTCTGTTATATTCTGAAGACAGAGATCAATTTTGCTCCCATTGTACACATTGGGCTTTTATTTTCATTGTTCATGTCAATGAATTCCATCTTTGGCTTCAGATAAGCCAAAGACAAAGCCACCAAGCTGTGGGTTGCCATTGATACACTGGAAGGAAGGGATGACATCCGGTGGGAGTTTGACGGTGTGAGAGATTGGCCAGTGCAAGCCTCATGAAGCTCAAGCCAAGCGCAAGGTCCTGCATGTCGGTCAGGGAAATCCCAAGCACAGACACAGAGAGGAGAATGGTCCATGGAGACGTGAGAGCAGTACCTAAAGGGGGCCTACAAGAGAACTGGAGAGGGACTTCTACAGGGGCATGGAGTGATAGGAAAAGGGTGATAGTTTTAAGCTGAAAGAGAGTATAGTTAAATTAGATATTAGGAAGAAATTGTTTACTGCGGGGATGTTGAAACACTGGAAAAGATTGTCCTGAGAAGTTGTGAATGGTGCGTCACAGGAAGGCCAAATTTGATGGGGCTTTGAGCAACCTGGTCAGGTAAAAGATGTCCCTGCCTGTGCAGACGAGTTGGAACTAGGTGATCTTGAAAATCACTTCCAACCCAAGTCACTCTACGAATCTACGAATTTGTCAAAATATACAGTCCTTTGCAGTGGTTCTTCCTGGAGAAATATAAAGATCCTTCTCTTTGCAACTGCTTGATGGACCCCGTGATCTCTTGTGGATCCTTTTGGACTTCTTTTTTATTATTTCTATTGAACTACCATCTAGTTTTTATCTTTTTATCTTTTTTTTTTTTAATAGAATAGTATTTCCCTGAATAATGAGTTACACACCATCATTTAAAATGCTATTAAGTATAGTCGTCACTCACCAAAACTGTAATTCTATAGGTACTTAAACAAAAGAAATACTGTAGACCTTTTTGAGGGATAATTTTGCAGGAAGGTGACACATACACTACTTAAGCATGAGAAATACAGATAGCTTTAAGATATTTATGCCTTTTACAGGCATTCTAACCTTTTTAGAAAATGGCTATAATTTGAAGATATAATGTGAAGGGAGTGTTCTTAATGCTACATTAATTACAAGGGCTCACTTTCATTCCCTCTCTGCAGACATTTTTGTATTTTTATATGAAAAGATGCATATAATATTGTGGCAATAATGAGCTTAATGTAACTGGAAGCTATCAGTAAGACTGTATCAAAATTTCAAATACAAATAGCAGCAGAAAAATCATCAGTATGCCTGAATGTCTTTGTATCTCACATGTTGAAAACTTTTTTCCTTGCCACTAAGTGGCACTGTATTATTGTTAGTTGGTTCAGATCATATTAAAAACTCTTTGGGGCCAAATTTATTCTTGATACAGCCCCATTAAGTCAGTGGAGTACATATAAAGTGAACTTAGCCCACAGTTTTAAAGGCACCTAATTCTAAAGCATTGCTGTGAATTTCCATCATGGAGGCCCAGAAGAAAAATAAAATTCAGTTTGAGTTTAATTTTGCAAGGAGCTGACCCTTTCATTTGTCATTTAACTGTTTCATTATAATTTTTTCCTACCAAATTAGCCTTAGTTAAAAAGGATCATCCTATCTATTTCAGTAGGACTGTCAGTAAATTCTGATTTAAAAATGGATGAGCTCTGTGCTGTTCATCTTAACCTTTAATTTTCATCAATATTATATTTATTGAAGTGTTTGTAAGTCTGCTATTGAAAATTTTGTTATACATTAACAAGATATGTCAAGGAAAAAAAATTGAAGAACAAGTTTGTTGAATGTCACCCTTTATTCTTTTTTTTTTACAATGATAGAAAAGTAAAGAAGCACATGAGAATCTTCGAAACAGTGCTTGAAATTTCTTTAATCTTTGACTTATCACTATGCAGAAAACACAGAAATAGATTAAAGTCTTCAAACACCATAAACTTTTAAGCAAAACTGGTTACACCTTTGACGTGACAAACCTTTCCTTCTTAATACATGTATAAATTGTCACTTGTTTATGTAGTAACAGAAAATGACTCCTATTTTCCCAAATTGTTAGTAAAGAGGTAGTTTATTAAATCCTTTATATACAAAGTGAGAGCTGTATTTGAGAGCAAAAGATTGTGTTCATGTCCAAGAACAGCTGTCTCATTGGCTTCATACAGACCAAGTAACACGTGGACAAAAATGGAACATGGACCAGGATCTCTGGTGGGAGAAGGTGTATCTGTATGTGAAAACATTAGCTTTGGAGGAGAGACTCCATGAGTTGCCTGAATTCAGCAAATGTTTCCCTTTCAGTTTCCTATTAGACAACCACACTGTCCATTCTTTCCATAATAGCAGTACAAGTGTTTCTTTAGTAGGTCCTAGCACTGCCTTATCAATATATGCCCAGATATTTAGGGTCAGGTTCTTTCTGATAAGAGCATTTGCAAAATTGGAGAGTTATTACTTTCTTCACAGTGTTGATTTAGTTAAAAACAGGATTTCTTTTTTTGTTTTAATCTAATACTAATCCTTGTTTTAGGCTTACTGATTTTCTGAGAAGTCAAAAATTACAGAAACTGTGTAAGAGTGGCAAGGCCAGTTGGGAGAGACCTAACCTTTTCTTAGGCCATTTGATATAGGTAGCTAAAGGAGAGGAGGTTTTGGACACACCATCATCATCTTAAATGTACACAATCTTTTTGGATATTAGAAGCAGAAATAATGGTGATTAAAACTGTTCTTGCAATGTGCATGGAAGACTTGGAAGTCTGTCTTACATTGTGTGACCAAATCATGAACTAGTAGGAAATTTCCAAATGTTGCTTCTTTATTTTTATCTTTAATCTGACCTTGAAAACACAAACACAAATGGAATAAATGCAAATACTGGAATAATTCTTTCTCTAATATAAGAATTTAGAGTGCTGACAAATATACTTTTGTGTGTTTCTGTTTGGGATGTTGCTTATTTGTTTTCTTACAAATAAGTATGTGAACAACATATACTTGACAAGAGGACAATAGAATCTCTTATAAGTACTTTCCTATTAGCAGTGCATGTTCATTTCTGTTCTCTGATTTAGTTGCCAGTATTAGCCAGAATAAACTAATATTCAGACATCTCAAGGAAAATGTCATGTTTTGGAGCACTACTCCTCTTTCCTCCTAAATTTTAACAAAAACATGAAAATTGTAAATACAAAATTAATGTGAAATATTGTAAATATTAAGAACATGTTATTAAAAGGATGTTTAAAGGTATGTTTTAAAAACAACAGAATTTTGGAGCAGCTGACTTGGCTGGCTTGACACTTACAGTTCAAATCTAACTCCAGCAGAAAATTTGTTTGCAAAATGAGTGTTGGTCTGGGATGTGCCTACTGTGTTTGGTGCCAGACTCTAGCTGGATCCACATGAACTAACTAACTTTGGGCTGGAATTGTGCGTGGGCTATGAAAGACAACACTAAAATGGTGTAGTCTTAGCATCGCTGACAACGAACTGCAGATAGACATGATCTGGTTTATCCAGTAAAAGTTTGACCACCTCTGTATTCATGTCCATTTTAATATCATTCTTGACTGTGCTTTCTGCATGGATAGTCTCCTGTTTCATGATGCAGTAACCTGGAGTTACGTCCTTACTTATCCAGGCTGAACGTGGAAGAGCAATAAATCCCATCATGATTCCTAAGTTTACTTGCTGGAATGCTCCATGCATGAAGTATCACTGTGCTTTTTCTCTTACTCAGTGCTTTTTCATATTAGTCTGAGCTACCGCAATCTTATTTCTTCAGAGCATTTTTATATTAGTTATCACTACCTTGGAGGGCTGACTACGAAATCACTACAGTTTAAGGCCATTAATAAGGTCAGTCTAGCATCATTTAAGAACTGATCTGTTAGTTCTTTGCTGACATCTGTGTTCATGAACCAATTGCTATTTAAATATCCCATCTGACATTTTCAGTTGATAATCATTATGCCATTATGATGAGTCCTATGAGAAAGTTCTGTAACCACTTTATTTATTACATTTCTGTCCTTCCCACTTGTTAAAAAAAAAAAAAAAAAAAAAAAAAAAAAAAAAAAAAAAAAAAAAAAAAAAAAAAAAAAAAAAAAAAAAAAAAAAAAAAAAAAAAAAAAAAAAAAAAAAAAAAAAACAAAAAAAAACACACCAAAACACTTCAGGCTCATTATTTCATTATTGTAAGGCTTGAGAAGAAAAGAAATATTATTTGTTTTAGACCATGAATCTATTTTCCTTTCTGGTGCTTCTCTTTCCCTTCAGGAAAAAAAAAAAAAAAGTGAGATACTATATTTGTTTAGAATCTGTTTACAGAGTGTTTCTAAATAGGGAATAGGATGGAAGGACTTTTGGATTTAGTATAGTCAAGATTTTCATATAGGTTATGCAGAGATGTTTTAAATGAAGCAAAATCAAATCCAGTATAATAAAAGATTCCCTTTTATAAACCATACATAAAAATACAAATAAAGTAATTTTTAATGCATATCTGTATAAAGCAGTATCATGTCCTGAAACTGTATTTAGTAAAAAGTTATCTACTCTAAACCACAGTAGAGGTATTAACTCTCTTCATCTATCATCTTCCAAAAACCAAAATAATATTGACCGTATTTGGCTCACAGTAAATTATTAACAACATATATTACTGAAGCAAAATCTACATTCTTTATCTGGGAATTAACCTTTCAGCTCTTTGCCCTCTGATGAGCATCTGTAGTTCCAGCTGAGCTATCTGGGAACTTAAGAGGACAATTCTGCAGGGAGATGGCAAGTCCTGAATGTGAGAATACCACAACTGGGCAAAAAGAAATCTACCACAAAGTCAGCTGCTGAAAGGGTACAAATGTACAAGCTCTGATTAACGCAAGATAGGGCACACCTCTGTGAGAGGAAGATGTCTATATATGATATGCAGTTTGAGATCTTTCTAAAAAAGGAGCCTTCACCAAACATTGGCTTCATATCGCAGGTAGAACGGATAACACAAAATGTTACTTGAGTTTGTTCAGTGGTAAAGGGGAAGATGGCACACCACCTTGCCAAGAACGTTACACTGAGTTAGCGCATCCCTGCCCCACCACTCATCCCACATTGCGTTCTATATGTGCTGTCGCTGTTGACAGCACACTATGGGTATTATCTCACATCTGTGGTAGAGCATGCATTCACCCAGCTTTCATATGTGGTAGCTAGAGTTCTGTAAAGAATTCAATACTTTCTGAGATTATATATCTCAGAGTGCTGAATGTTGGTTCACACCAAGCCTGTGAGGAGGCTTGGAGTCTTACCCGTGATTTACAAAGACTGCAGCCTACGCACACCTACAACTTCCCATACTTGGAGAGATCATAGAAATCTGAGTAGATGGTACGGTAACCTAAATATGTAACACCTGGAGTTTTGCACATTTTCTCAGGCACTTTTAACTCTCCTTCTGTAGAACTTCTTTGCCATTCTGTGGGTTGGCTGACCAGTGTATGCATAAAACTGTGAGATGTGCTTGTAGTCTGTATCAGGACCAGTATCTCCCACACACACCTACGTAACTAGCAATGACCTACATAAATGCTCACGTAAGTTGCTTTAAATTATGTGTGTCAAGCTGCAGGTGTTTCTTCATTAGTCAAGGGAGGTTGTTTTTTTCAACAAAGCTTTTAGTTTTTCTGATTCTTTCAGCTCAAAAAGGTTGATGAAAAGACAATCTTTATGATTTTGCACAAATAAAGGTTTCGTGGTTCGCTGTTTCTTACAGAAGTTGAGAATATACCAGTTGTTCATGGTGTAGTGACGTTTGTTAATTATTTTTAAACAAAATTGAGGGTTATTGATGCTACCTCTCTCAAAAATTTACAGTACAGAAGTAAGAAGCTTTGATGAGGTTTCTCTGAAAGTAACTCCAGATCATAGCTCAAAGTGGGTTTTGAATCTTATTTTTTAAAAGAATTTATTTTATACAGCTAATTGAGAAAATGATGGGCATAGAATTAGTTGTTTTAAACTTTTATAAATCTCTCTGTATTCAGAAGTGTTCTTTAGAGCCTATGCAAATGTTGACACCAGGTATGCCTTTGACTTGCATAGCCTGAGTGGGTACACTAGGCAGTATGGTATGAAAGGGCATAGAGAATATAAAAAATGCCTTCCCAATAACGAAAACTATTTTTTTTAAAACCTATCTCACCACACTCACTCTCAGCAATCTGTATGTTCTCTCATTCAAACTTGTTTCAGAAAATAAATGCCAAAAAAATAAAAATAGTTGTTCAACAGAACCTTCATTTAAAGGTGTGTGGGGCCTTATGCAGAGGAAATACATGTAGGAATGACCAAATTAACCCCTCACCCATTGACGCAGTAGAAAACATTTCAGTTAGCATTCATTCAGGTGCTGGCTAAAAGTAAAAATCCACCATATTTCAGTTTTGTTCCCTTGAACACCAGTGAATTCATGTGCTGTACTCAGGTTCACATTATAAAACTGATTTTTATCATAGGCTTTAGTGGAGTTGGGAGCAAGAGCACAGTTGCCTTGAGTCAGATAATAACCAAAGATCTTTAAACTGAATGCAAATGTTATTTCTAAAGAACATTGGCAGCCATGAATTTTCAGTTTCCTGGCCTACTAACGGAAGAATAACAGCTTGGGTCTAATGCCCTCCCTTTAAAATCAATGGAAGTTTGGGCCCTAGAGTCTATTTGAGCAGTTTATATTATTTTAAAATGAAATGTGGCAGACAGTAAAATTATCCTTCTTGACTAAACACTCATAAAACAAAATTCTTTCAAGGAAATGGAGAGATAAGATGAGAATAGGAATTTTAGTGCTTGTATTTTGTTATTTAAAACTCTTGCTCTGTTTTAAGGTTAAAAATGTCACCCAATCATTGCCTTGTATAACAATCAGGGTACCCCTAGATATCTGTCTTCCTATGGACCATGAGCACAGCAGGACACATATAGAAAGTTGTAAATTCAAATGTTCTCTATGAAAAATTTCCCTTGTCCTAGTGCTTCATCTCCTCTTTCTACCAAAATATTGCATTTTCCTTTCCAATAAAGATGTTTTATAATGGCAATAAGGGGCTGTAACTCTATACGGTGGTATTGCTCATCTTTTCTTTGTGTCATGCAGCTCCCACTGCATTATGATCACATATGTTACCTCTCTGTCATGAGTTATTGGCTAAGAGCAGAATTATTTTTATCTATATTTAGAAAACAGCCTTCTTCTCTCACACAAAAACATGAGCAATGCTAGGCTGGCCATATTGCATAATGGTTTCTGTGCTATGTAAAATAATTCTATGTGGCACTTCCTACTTGGGTTTTGCTTCCTAAATCCTTAACTGGCAAATATAATCCTTAAGTTCAATGGGTGTTTGAGGCATTTTGCCATCCTGTGTTGAAATAACTATTCAGGCTGTTTTGTACATATGAGATTTATAAGAAAATTTATTTTCAGTCCATGAGGAAAACAGCTGAGGTAAAATAATAACAATTCCAGGAAAATTAGAAACAGTAATTTCCAGTTCACCAACTCCTCCACTCTTCCACAAATATTGAAAAAGGAATTAGCAAAATGGCTTGTCCTTGGTATTTTTGGGGCAATTTTTGAAATCCCAATATAAAGAAGTTTAAAGAAATGGGGAAAGGCATAGTATTGATTGGCAGCACTGAAAGTCCTACAGATTCTGAATATGTGTGCTGTGTTATATACAATACTCAAAATGGCAAATTTTATAAAGGGTATTTCATATTTTCTAAATATAAGGACTCTGCACAGACAACATACATGGGTTTATGTATTATCAGATTAGTGACTGAGAAGACTGTAGTATCTTGCAGCCTTTATTTTTCTTTTTATTTCTTAATTTCAAATTAACCTGGAGTTAAGCACATTTGGATTTGACTTAATCGTTGGAAACAAGACAAAAGCAGAAAAACGTGAAGCAGGTTCTCATAAACTAGGACTGTATAAATATAATGCTTGTGTGATGCACCTGTAATTTCTAGAAGTAGTGACAGAAAAGTAATAGGAATGCATGCTCTCATTCGTCCAGATGATAAGTAAACCAGGGTGATCATAGTTTGTAAGTATAAACATTATGAAGAATGAAACAGTAACTTTTTTAAATATCAGTCTGTAAAGCTTGGCTGGTCAAAGTTTACAACAAAAAAGAAAGCAGGTTAAATTTTCAGGCTTGACATGATGATGCAATGTATACTGAGATATCTGCAGCCTTTAATGAAGCTGATACTTCTTATAATACATTGCTGTGATAATTAATCAGCTCATGGAGACATTGATTTTCATTTAAGTCCTATCAAAATGTCACTGTTAAAAGATAAGGAATCACAAAAATTATGTGAACTGGATTGAATTTGGTAGTAACTTGCTTATGAAATAGCATTGACTTGTTATTGGTGTATGACATTTACCATCATTTTACTTCATGTTTTAGTAAAGCCAAGTATATTTAGTAGTGTTTCCAGTAGTATTGTACATGCCTATTGATTTATAGGTCCCTACTTTTTGGATACATACCACTGACTTCAGTAGTTTTCTTGGGGAAAAAATTATCAGATATTTGGAATGTAATAACCACAAATAAACTTTCTGCATCTACTGGAAACGCCTCAAAAATCTGACTGTTTATAGAACCGAACTGGCACAGTTCCATGCAACTTGCCAAGGGTCATTTGTAAGTATATAGTCTAGTATAAAAGGCATTATTCAAACAAACAAACAAACAACCCCCCCCAAAAAAACCCCTAAAACAAACAGAAAACCCCCTCAATTCTAAACTTAACTATAAACTGTGATAAATGAGTATTTTTAGCTATTTAAGAAAACTAAACACCACTTTAGGTGCTGCTGTCTTTGTATGTTCATCCTCTTCCTTTTAATTAACAGCAATCTTATGATACAAGAAGTCTATTTGCAGCCTAGCAGAAATGGGTTACAACCACCATTGTATTCTTGTATTTCTAGGTAGGTTTCCAAGACACGTGGTAACTTTAAAACCTGATACAGATACAAATATATTCTATTTGGTTTGAAGTGATAAAGCTCCTAAATTTATGTAAAGTGTAATAAAAAGCAAAAGTTGTTGCCATTATCATTAAAAGTAGATTTACCAGATTGAGCTGAACCAATTGCTTTTGACAGCCCAGAGGATATTTATATTTTCAGTGAACTTTTTATATCAATTTTTCATCACTAAACTGTTTACTCTTGTTGGTTTAGCTAGATTTTGACTCCCTTGATTGTTCATATGGGAAGTAGATGATGACGTTATATTTGCTTTTCATTACTCCTGTGAGTGTATACAGTTTGAGATGCTTAGCATGATGTGTTCTATTCATATCATATTACTCTAATTCCCTCTTATCCTTAGGTTGTACTTATATATTTTTATTAGAAGGAAGAAACCTTCCAAACAAGAAAAAAAGTAATATTTTTTTTAAAAATGAAATAGATATGAAGAAAGGGAGTTTTAGCTATTAGGAGATGCCTTTTTTGTTCTAATGAACGACATTAAGTCTTGATCCAATACACAATCAGTACTACAAGTTTGTACTAAATACTGTGAAGTTCCTTTGCTAACCAAGCAGACATCCAGAATAAGAAACTTAAAGTGGATGATTATGCTAAAGAGAATCTGAGAATATTTCAATACATTTTTTAAGCAGAGATTTTATAGACCATTTTAACAAATTTTGTTTGGCTATATTCCATTTACCATTCCATTTATTTTCCCCAAAGCTTTTTCTCACACAGAAAAGGCAGGAAAACATATAAGAGTTGGGGGGTGTGTGTGTGTATAAAACATATACCAAAAATACTTACATAGTCATTCAATCAAAAGCTATAATAGTATCTGTGATTTTAAATGACCAATGCAGCTGATTGGATGATAAACTTCAAAGGCAATACAACCAGAAGAGCTGTATGACAGTGCGCAAAACTATTCTGCCAGTCTTATTGTGGGAGAATATGATAATATATTTTTATACCAATTTCACAGGTAATTATACTTGTCATCAGTGTTGCTTTCAAGAGTGATCACTGTTGACCAGTGCCTTGTTATAAAAAAATGAGATGGAAGAAAAGCCAGAGCCTCTTAGAGAAAGGTGTCATCTTCTTAGTCCAGATAGGACTTTCACAGTTCAAAGAAAAATTGAGTTGATTGACTCAGGCAAAGGAAACAACATAGCAATTTGAAAAATAATTAGTCTTTTACAAAGGAATTTAGTGCAAATTGCTTGAGGAATACTGTTGGAGCGTATTTCAGCTGGTGTTTAGAGAATGGTTTCATACTATCCTAGATAGAAGAAGCTTGACTCCTTGATGATAGCCCAGATAATATTATGAGAGATGGATCTCTCTAGCATAAACAGAACACACATGTTGAGAGCAGACTCTTGCAGTCATTCTATTTATTACCTTGAATACTCAGAAAAATCTATCCATGCTCCCCATGCTCCACATGAGCAGTTGCCAATTTCTTTGGAACACATAACCTGCTATTGTTAAAGAAGAAGATATTCTATAGATATTTAATGCAGAAAGTCATCAGTGAAGGCAACTCAGATGTACTCACAGCAAGAATAAACCTTTTAAATACATCTGTGATGACTGAGACACCACGATGACTATAGGAACTACATATATATCTGAATATCACCTTTTAATTTGATAGTTGTGAGACTCACCTCCTGAGGGAGAATGAGTGAGACCTAAGTCTTGTTTTCAGTGGAAAGAAAGATGAAAGACTGGGAGTAACACGTGACTGAAATAGCAGTGCTCACTGCTGAAGGACTGTCAACATGCAGAGGAAAATCCAGTTAATATTTATAGCCAGTAGGAACAAAGGAGGGTAAAAGTTTTGGCAAGAGACAAATGATTCATGCTTTAAGCAATGATAACCAGTGTGAGGGATAGGAGAAGGATTATCAGCCAGGGACAAATGCAAGGTTCAGTAGAGGAAGTAAAGAAAAATAACTCCAAATCTTTTATTCTTTATGTCATGGTTATGATGTTCTTATTCCTGATTTTAAAATATATGCAGTGTGCACTACAATCCTGCTTTAAAACATCACTGTTATTTCTTGAGGGGACCGAGACCTTACTCCTGCTGTATCAATAAGGAAGAATTTATGAGACAATGATACTGCCTGCTAACAAAATTAGTCCAATCCCTTCAGGACTGACTAGGACTGAAGCAAGCCTTTAGAATAATCCAAGGTCTTTGCAATTATACTGGGAAATGTGAAGTCCAGTAAAATAAGGAGATGATCTTGGGTTAGTTCAGATCTACAGCCTAGACCTGTGTACTGCTGAATCAATCCACATAGTTTTTAAGAAGACATCTATCTGCTTCTGCTCTGGGATCAATCATACAGCAATAACAAAATGTGAACATTCAGAAAGGAAGACTGATGGGCTAAGTGTCCTCTACCTCTTTACAAAGGGAAAAAAAAATTGTGACAGAAGAAAACAAAATCCTCTTTACTTAATGTGGACTTCTGTCTCTGGTGTGTAAATCCTCTGTGTCCAAAGATAATTAGCACTTTATAATGCTAATTATTATAATTATGTCTGAGAAAAAAATCATTAGGGGGTAGGGCTGTTCAATGATTTTCAATTGCCCCCTCTATTAAAAAATAAGGTCATTGTTTGATTAGCTAGTTTTAGAAGCTCAAAGATGGAAACCGTGTTACAGAAAATCCTTTGATTTTTTTATTTTCTCATTTAAGATATTTGGTAAAGACTTAAATAAGAAAATAATAAAATAATATCATACAACATGGTTGTCAAAATTTACTTCAAAACTTTCTGTCTTCATGCTACCAATATAAATATTAAAAAAAATGTATTTTCATAATTTTTTGGCATGATAATGTGAATCTTGTAGTGAATCAAGCTCAGAAAAGTCACCTTATAATTTCTTCTGTAACATATTTATTTGAAATACCAAGGGTAGTAGCTGAAAATTGAAGAGCGTATGTTGTAGAACATTAATAGGAAATATAAATTTAGACCAAAAGTAAAAAAATTCAGACTTGAGTGTTCTACTAGGACTGAAAACAACCAACCAAATTGAAATTCCTTGTGTTTTTTCTCTCTGTGTTCTCTCAAGTTTGTACAAGTACAGTTTAGTTGTCAAAAACTATAAGTTTCAAACTGTATTTTTAGGTGCACTTTCAAGGCACTCTAGAATAAATATTATGACCAGTACTTAAACTGTGAGCATTGTTATATATTATGTTTGTTCCTGAATATAGTGAATTAGTTTTACTGAGAATCTAGAATCTAGAAAGACAGTTTATTAGTGAATTAATAGCTTAATTACAGATAGTTTACAGTGCATTTATTTGGCTTAGTTTGATTGCAGAGCACAGAGTCAAATTAGAGACTTGCCCTAAATGCAGGAAATTACAATAAGATGCAGTTTCTGCAGTTTCTGATGAACCATAATTTTTTTTTTCTGATTTGGGCTGATATATCATGTTGTCTTAAGTATATGAGGGTACAGAAGAAATATGACATGACTTCTGCCATATGGTTTAACTAATGTTTTGTGACAAACTAGTTTAACCATATATACCATATACCATAAAAAAGGCTGATAATTTTCCCACATAAGAATGTGTTGTGAAAACTCAGAAACACCCTGAGGGAATTCTCAAATATTTAGAGAACATGAACAAGCTACTTTTGCAGATTTGCTTGTGGAACCTATGATGAAATGGATTGGTCGAAATGCTTCAGTAGTCAGAATCGGACATTTTCTTACGGCTCTTGAGACGGCCTAGATTAAAAAAAAAAAAAAAAAAAAAAAAGTTATCCAAGAGGAAAACATTTCCCCCCCAAGGTTGTGAAGAAGAAAGATCCTCACTGATAAGGTCTCCAGATGGAAATTAGCCCTTCACATGCAATTTGACATCTTGAAAGGAAAAGCTTCCCAGGAGAAAGCAAGATATTTGTTGCATAGATTGAACACTTTAAACAGAAAGGCTCGAATTAATTTTGAGAAGATGGCCACTTCACATGTTCAGAAGATTAGGAATGACAAAACCAGACATGTAATGAAAAAAACCCACTCACTTAAGAACAGTAATTTTTTTAGGTCCTCCTGAACACATGTACGGAATTTTGTTTTGCTGTAGTAACAAAATATGCTCCACTGCAGATGTGCAATATTTCTAAAAAAAACCACGAAACCAACCCAAAAACTAACCAAAAAAGCAAAAGAACACTTGTGTAATTATTTCAGAAAACAGTTTAAGCAAAGTAAATATTAATTTAATTGATCATAAAGCAGCTAAATCTTCCATTTTTCTCCCCTCCTTTCAGAATTTCCATTGTTATGACTTTGGGGAACCATCCATCAGAAATTCTATGTTGAAATCCATTTTAGTAAAGCACTCAAGCATGTTCTTAATTTTGAAAGCCAATGAAAACAATGGAATTACTTCTGTGCTTAAAGTTAAGCACACTCACAAGTACTTGCTCCATTCAGAGCAGCATCCCTTCATCCCTAATGAAGTCAAAGTAGTCTCTTATGCCTAAACTAAGATGCTATGCTTTTTATTAGTATTTTGTGGATACTGAGGTCAAAAGCTGATGTAAATGCATGAAGCAGTCAGGCATTCAAAATTTCCTTGAGCTACCACTGATTCTAGGGTGCCTCACTTTTAAATGCCACTATAAAGTAAAAGGATGCTTTTTTCTCTTAGCTCTTTTCTTATTGTCCTTGACACTTCTGATTTTTCTTTGCTAGTTACCTTTTTTCCACAATGCACAACTCTGTAGAAAGAAAATGAGACCTCAGCAAAAGCATTTCAGTCATATCTGTTGTCAGTTGCCATCACAAAGTTGTTAGACAGGTACCAGCTTTAAGCCACAAAGTTTTACCATTTAAGTAACCTTAGTTCACCTAGCTTATCAGTCTTGAGTACCTAAACGATTATGACAGGGCCAGGTTGGATGCAGCTCTGTGCAGCCTCAGTGGAAGGTGTCTCTGCCCACAGCAGAGAGGCTGGAACTAGATTATCTTTCAGGTCTCTTCCAACCCAAACCATCCTGTGCGTCTGTTGGCTTGCTTTCTTTACACGAGAGCGGAAAGATTGACAAGACTGGTTTCTTTCAGTTACATCATAGTCGTGGCAGGGACTGCTCTCAGAGTGATTCATGGATCATTGGTATAGATGAGACCACGTGAGCCTTTAACATTTATGGTTCAGATGAAAAATAGATGATGCTTGCCTGTGAAGAACTGACAGAGATTTCTTGATCCAAAGAGCCTAAGGAAGATAATTTGTTCCACTACAGACAGATTTTAGTATGCAATCACAGAATCACATAATCACAGAATGGTTGAGGTTGGCAGGCACCCCTGGAGGTCATCTGGTCCAACCCCTCAGCTCAAGCAGGGTCACCTGCAGCCAGTTACCCAGGAATGTTTCTGGATGTTTATTTTTCTACAACATCTCCAAGGATGGAGACTCCACAACCTTTCTGGACAACTTGTTGCAGGGTTCAGTCATTCCCACAGTAAAAACGTGCTTCCTTATGCTTTGGTGGAGCCTCCTGTGCTGTCACTGGATACCACTGAAAAGAGTTTAGATTTGTCCTCTTTGCACCTCCTTTTCTGGTATCTACATACATTAATTAGATGCCCCATGAGCCTTCTCATCACTAGGCTAAACAGTCACAGTTCTCCCTGCCTTCCTTTACATATGGAGTTCTCCAGTCCCTTAGGCATCCTCATGACTCTTCATCAAACTTCATAGGATGTTGATTAGGGTTTCTGTTGACAGAAGTGTTGGCACTTTTACATGCCACAAGGGAAATTAAAAAGAAGGTTTTCAAAAGAAATGTCTTTGCTGTAAAGTAGTGAACTCCAAGACATCGTTGGAAAGAACTGTTTCATACCTAAGTTGAGTTCTGGGAAACACACAATTCAGTCATAATCAGTCATTTTTTATTGGAAATACAATGTAGAGGACATAGCCAACCTTTTTTAGTATCTTGTACGTGTATAAAGGTCCTGACCATTATTCTGATCCCCATTATTCCATAAGCAAAGAAGGACTACATAAAGAGGTAAGAACTTCTAATACAGGCAGATGGAAGCTAGACTGCAGAAAATATTGTTTATTATTTTTTTCATTTGCTTCATGCAGTGATTCTGTTATTGCAGGCTGAGTGCCAATAATTCAGGGTGGTGAGACAGGGGACTAATACAAAATGTGTTCAGTTTATAGTTAGGTTAAAATAGAAGCAAAGTTGAAAACAAGCAAAGTTGAAGTCAGGCAGTTTCAACTTTATAAACTTCCCTGCACTAGTTTAGAAATATTACTTGTGATGAAGCAAATCTGTTGGTTCTGGTGGGTGTAGAGCTCCCAGTGCAAGCTGTGAGATCTCTAGCCCAAAGAATCAATAAATCTTCTAATTGTGTCATGCCACGTCTGTGATTTAGACTGCAATATATTCTGTGATTTGTTTAATAAACTTGCAAGCTTAAATACCATGCGTTTGTGGGATGCTCCCCTGGGATTCATCCTTAAGGTTGCCCAAATGTATCTCCTCTTCCAGTGACCTACGTAGGAAGTGACATGAGACATGTGGTGGTTTAATTAGCAAAATGTTGGCATCAGATTAATAAAGAAGAGAATATCCTTTTCTACAGTTTCTGTTTCATATAAATATCTCTCTCAGAGCTGTAGTTCCATATGGCAATTAGAAGTACTTGTTAACATAGTTGTTTAGGTATATGAATAATGAAGGTGAATTTTCTCCAATACTGAGAGAACTAATGATGGACAGACTTGCTCAGATGAAATTCGAACTCATCGATCTACTGATAAATATTCATCCATTTTTTAAAACTCAGATTTACATTGGAAGCTTCTAATAATCTCATTTCTGTGTGTTTTTTTTTTATTATAATTACTATTTTTAATTAGTTTTTATTTATTTTTGCACTGTTAAGGCTTGCTTGGAAATGAAAGTCATTGTTCCATGAGAAAAAAATCTCCTTCTAAAAGAGACACTCAAATAATAATGGCAAATTTGTTTACCTACATAATTTTAGATTTAAATATAGTGAAACACAGAGTACTGGATTTTAAAAAAAAACAACAACAAACAATAACTCTAGGTCATTTAATCAGTTGAATTACCTTCTAACTTTGGAATACTCATCACAACAGAAAAAAAATTTTGAATTTACATATATTCAGAATCTTTCAAAGACATTCTTTCAGTGTTCTTACTGTTTGATAGGTGAATTGTGAAATGTTGCATTTCATACATAGTATTCAACAATTTACTGATGACAACAAAAGTCATAGAAATAACAAGACCTTGCACGTTTGTGTGGACCAGAATTGCGAGAGTAAAATTCTTCAGGGAAACTCCAGTGTGGAAAAACCTTGAATTGCTCATGTATAATTTTTACAAATTCTTCCTGATTTTAGAAAAAAAAAAAATTCTTCAGTTTTTTTGGGTCTACCAGTGCACTGTCATGCTTTGTATAGTTGACACTAAGGCTGCTGAGATAGAGAGCAATGGAGGTGAAACTATGATGGAACTTTTTCAATTTTTCATTAGCCCAAAATCTGAATTTGAAGTATCACAATCCTCACTCCATTAAGTTTTAAATTATCCTTTGGACTTCCTTTACTCATTTCAACTTCTTAAAAGACAGGAGTAGCTCTGTTGTTTGTATGTCTTCTAAAGAGCAACTTTTGGCGACAGAAAAAGAGGACCTTAAACAAATCATACAGAGTTTGACAAATTTATGAGACTAAATAGCCAGACTGAGGAATGAATTTCATGACAGAAAAAAATCCATTACTCTTTAGTATCCCTATAAAAGGACCGTTTCATTTTCTTGGACTTCTGTCATCTTCTGCAATGAGGAAGGCCAAGTCCCACTTGGAATGAGTCTGGCAAGAGATATCAGGGACAACAAGAAGGACTTCTACAAGTACATCAGCAAAAGCAAGATTAGGGAAAATATGGGGCCACTGCTAAACCAGGTGGGTGTCCTAGTTATGGAAGACACAGAGAGAGTGAAACTACTGAATGCCTTCATTGCCTCAGCCTTTACTGCTGAGGTCAGCCCTTAGGAGTCCCAGACCTCGGGGGTAAGAGAAGAAGGCTGGAGAAAGGAAGACTTCCCTTTAGTCATAGAGGGTTGGGTTATGGATCAGCTAGGCAGATTTAAGGCCCATAAATCCACGGGCCCTGATGGGGTGCACCCATGAGTGCTGAGGGAGCTGGCAGATATTGTTGATAAGCCACTCCATCATCTCTGAAAAATCATGGAGAATGGGAGAGATGTCTGATGCCTGAAAGAAGGCCAATGTTACTCTCATCTTTAAAAAGGGGAAGAAGGAGGACCCAGGAAACTATCAGCCAGTCAGACTCACCTCCATCCCTGGAAAGGTGATAGAACAGACCATTCTGGAGGTCATCACTAAGCATGTAGAAGAAAAGAAGGTCATCAGTTGCATGGATTCACCAAGGTGAAATCTGGCTTGACCAATCTGTTAGCCTTCCATAAGAGTATGACAGAATAGATCCATGAGGGGAGAGCAGTGGATGTTGTCTACCTTGACTACAGCAAGGCTCTTGACAGTATCTCCCATAACATCCTTGTAGGTAATCTCAGGAAATATGGATTAGATGAATAGATAATGAGGTGGATCAAGAACTGGCTGAATGGCAAAGCTCAGAGAGTCATGATCAGCAGAGTAGAATTCAGCTGGTGTCAGTGGTGTTCCCCAGGGATCAAGACTGAGTGCAGCCTTATTCAACTTGTTTATCAACAACCTGGATGAAGAGATAGAAAGTACTCTCAGCAAGTTTGCTGATGATGCAAAACTGAAGGCTGATACACCTGAAAGTTGTGCTGCCACTCAGCAGGACCTTGATAGTTTAGAGAGAAATCTCCTGAGGCTCAACAGAGGCAAGTGTACGGTACTGCACCTGGTTGAGGAAAAAACGTAAGTACCAGTACAGCTTGGAACTTAACCTACTAGAGAGCAGATCTGCAGAGAAGGACCTCTGAGCCAGCAGGTGCCTTGGTGGCCAGAAGGACTGATGGTATCCTGGGGTGCATATGGAAAAGTGTGGCCATCAGGTCAAGGGAGAGGATCCTCTCCTTCTACTTGGCCCTAGTGAGGCCACGTTTGGAGTACTGTGTTCAGCTCTGGCTTCCATGGTAATAGAAAGACAAGGAACTACTGGAGAGGGTCCAGCGGAGTGCCACAGAAATGAGTAAGGGTCTGAAGCATCTCTCTTAAGAGGAGAGACTGAGGGAGCTGGGCCTGTTTAGTCTAGAGAAGACTGAGAGAAGATCTCATTAATGCATATAAATATCTCAAAGCCAGGTGCCAAGATGACATGCCGTGGTGCCAGGTGACAGGATGAGGAGCAACAGCCATAAAATAAACAACAAGAAGCTCTGCCTTAACAACAAGAAGAATTTATTTACTTTGAGGGTAGTAGAGCACTGGAAAAGGCAGTCCAGAAGGAAAGTTGTGGAGGCTCCCTCTCTGGAGGCATTCAAACCCCACCTGAATCTCTTCCTGTGTAACCTACTCTAGGTGACCCTGTCTTGGCAGAGGGATTGGACTAAAGGATCTCTAGAAATCCCTTCCAATTCTAAAAGTTCTGTGATTCTGTGAATCATGAAGTCATGGGCTAAAAGATTTTGGTATCCTTCTGACTGAATTCATCCATAGCTCTTCTTGATTATCATATGATTACACATAAATAAATTTTACTTAGTAATGTTTTGTGTCCAGGCTGTCATCTAGAACTATATTATTTTTTCACATTCACCTTAAAATCACAAATGTTTTGTTATCAAGAACAGACTAGAATAGAATATTTGATTTGGAAGGAACCTACAGTGGCCACCTAGGCCAACAACCAGACCAATTCATCGCTGACCAAATTAATGCCTGTCATTGAGGTCATTGTCCAAATGCCTCTTAAGCACCAACAGCCTCAACCACCTCTCTAGGAAGCCTGTTCCAGAGTCTGACCACTCCCTCAGTAAAGAAATATTTCCAGTCTGAACCTCTGCTGGCTTGAACCATTCCTGCAGATCCTATCACTGCATCCCAGGGATAAGAGATTAGCACCTCTCTCTCCACTTCCCCTCCTCAGAAAAGTATAGAGACTTTCCAAAGTAGACAAACCCAGTGTTCTCAGTGACTCCTCAGAGGACATTCCTTTAAGCCTTGTCACCAGCTTTGTTGCCCTCTTCTGGACACATTCAAGGACCTTCACATCCTGTTTAAATTGTGGGGCCCAGAACTGTGCACACTGTTCATGGTGAGGCTGCAACAACGCTGAATACAGTGGGATAATCACTTCTTTGACTGGCTGGTGATGTTGTGTTTGATGCACCTCAGGATGGGGTTTGCCCTCTGGACTGACAGAGCTCACTGTGGAGCCCACTGCTGACCAGCACCCCCAGATCTCTTTCTGTGGGACTGCTCTCCAGCCACTCCTCTCCCACTTGTGCACCACAATTTATACTTGAGCCTGGCATAAGAGTTAATTGTGGATGAAAGCTCCACATCTTTATTTTTTTCTTGTTTATTAAGAGAGTGGTTGACTGCAGAATTTAAAATTGCTTGAGCAATGTGTCAAATGCTCTTTGCATGGGATGTAATTGTTTTATTCTGCAAAGACTATGCCCCCCAAAATGGGAGGAAGCCCACTTTCTTTGTTCTTAGCTGTACGTAGGTAGCAAAAGCATTCTTTCTTCAAAGGATTTGAGTGAGACTTATGGAACATGTGCACCTAAATGATGATACCTGCTGAATCTTTCAAAGACTGTGCAACAGGATATGGTCTATATTGTTATGTAGGTAAAACCATAAATTTGAAGAGCAACAGATCTACAAGACTGGTTTTCTCAGAAAACATGCCACTTACACAAGTTAGAAATGTGAAGCTTAAACATTATTTTAAAATACTTGGGGTTAGATTTAATGAAAAGAATAATAAAGATTCTTTATGTTGGTTAGTACAGGCAGGCATAACATAGGCTTCCAAAATTTTTTCTTCTATTCAAGTTGTCCTGCTGTTATACCACCGTTATTCTGATTCTGAGCTTTGTGAGCAGAGACTTTTCTGTGTTATGAACTCTACTGGTTAATGTAACAGTGATTCTGTTACAAGGGTAAAAGGAAAATGAGATAATCAGATTTTCTTTCTTTTTTCCTTGTAACCTCACTCCATGTTTGAAGCCAAATTCTAGAAGCAGAAAGGTTAATATCTTATTTTTCCAAAGAGATCTTCATGAACTGACTCCCTTTGAAATCAATGGGACTTTTGTGAGATCATAAATGGCATTGGCAGGGAGTAATTGCCGGGTCAAGGAACAGTGTGTCAGAGCACTTACCTCTGAGATTTTTCTCTGTGCCTATCTGTTAGCAGCAACAAAAAAGTATTTCTTTCATTTTCTTACAGCAACTGGGTCTTTTGAAATAGATGAAGAAAAATAAAACATGAATTCATTCTTACTCAGATTTGAATTGAATGAATAGAACTAATGTATAATCTTCTTTTTGCAAAGTGATAAATATTTACAGTGTGTAATGAGATTTCATGTCAAAAATTGATGGTATTTATTGTGTTTTAATAAAAGCAGATTTGAAAATGTTAGTTTTATTAAAGAAAAGAAATGTTGAAAATATTGCCATTTTCACATTTGCTTTTTCTATGGAGACCTTATATGCAAAGACAGATTTTGAGCTAACTATATTACTATGGAAATCAGTTGCAACAGAATAGAAATGGTATGAAATAATGAAAACATTAATACTTCTTTACACCTTGTTTCATTTATTTATCAGTTACGCTCTCTATTCTTTCTTTGCTATTAAAGCTCACACATTTCAATATTAAAAAGGTTTTCCTTCTCTTCTCATAATCTCTTTTCTTTATTGATATTTTCTGAAATTATAACAAGAAAGAGCCTCTTCATACATGGCAGAAGTATGGAAGTTAAAGGCACTGCCATGTGCAGTGTCCAAGTAAAGTGCTACGCAGAGATTTGTGTCTCAGTGAAGAAATTATTTTCAACAATGTATTGTTGTTAGAAAGAAGCTGCATCCTCTCTCCTCAGTGAAGAGTTTAGTCATCAGTTACTTCCAAAGTGACTTATGGCAGTACCTTAACAAATATTGCCATTAAGTAATCTGCTAAGTCTATAGAGCTCAGCTTTCTTGGGGATTTAGGACACATTAATCAAAACACAGTACACAGGTGCTGAGTGCTTGAAAATATCTGTGTGGTTCCTTCCATTTGTATCAAACTTTTAATCATTTAATGTTTCACAAATAGATGAAGCAGGTAATCAGACTTCCTCTGAAAAGGCTAAAAACTTCAAACAAACTCTAAAGCAATTCAGTAATGTTTAGTTTCCAGGTCATTTACCTCTAAAGTACCTCTTGGCTGGTGTTTATGTTAAATTAGTAAACCATTTTCAAAAGGATAAATGCACAAGAAAAGGACATATTTATATAAGTTAAAAATATAAAGGAGGGAATGTGGGACAAAAGACAGTAAGACGTGAAATTTAGCCTATTTTTTCACAATAATAATTTTTTTGTATTGCATGTATGTAACGTGCATGTGTGTATATGCATGTGTAACTTCAGACAGGCATTTGTGCATCATGCAAACAGAAAGAAACCTCTTACAGCATCCCTTTAACTGGCATGAAGCCAGCCTTGCTCATTTTCTGCAGCTGGCATGAAAATAAACTCATTTTCCAGAAGTGACCCCCATTATTTCATTTTTCCTAGCTCCCAACAAGTTGATGAGCTATAATACAAAGCAAAGCAATTAATTGTTGTATGGCATCTTTGTTAGAATAGTAGTGGTGATCAGCAGTTGGGGAGGAGGAAATAGTCTTGAGCATGTGGTAAAATACAGATTTTCAGCAGAAAAAATTAGTAAAATGACCTCAGATAGAAGCTGCACACCATATAGGTGTAGAAGAGAAGAAAAGTCTTATGTAAATTGTACTAAATTTCTCAATGAATTGTGAAAGCTTTTGGGAGCTTTTTGGTTTTGCTTCTTGCTTTCTATATCTCCCTTCATTTGAAATGCGATTTTTAGTTTTGTTAAGGATGGAATTCTGTTCTAAGAATATGTGTTGCTCCACAGTCCTGCTTTGCCACTGAAAATAACAAAACAGAGCAGTCACCCAGTCAATCGAAAATAAATCTCGTATGGACTGACACCAGTCTCATATGGACTTGTGTCTTCAGGGAAGTTCCATCCAACCAGTATATTTCTGTTGTACTTCCTGTTGAAACTTGTTCCACTCTATATAAGTAATTAAATATTTATGTTGCACTTGAAGTTCAGGCTCTCATCCTGTTTCAACATTGCAAACATGGGTTGCTGCCTGTTCTGAGGATAACTGAGGCCTCTTACTTGTCACTCTCTTTAAAAATGCACAGAAACTTCCAGGAAGTTTTAACTTAGGATCTTACAGTGGTAGAGTCTTACCTAACTCTAATTCTGAACTGTGGACATTTCAGGGAAGGCTAAACCAGGAAGATCCACGATAAAAGATAAAGCAATATAAAGTGAGGCCTTTACTACATAGTCATTGGAAGCAGAGATTGCAACTCTACTGTAGACTACTGTAGAAGCTGGGAAAGATGAAGACTACTGTAGAAGCTGGGAAAGATGAAGACAGAGATTTTTATAACAATGAATGACTAACAAGACAGACAGTGCTTCCTAGACAGAAGGTAAGAGTAGGAGATCATTAAAGTATAAATAGAATATTGCAGGTAACGCATTTTGTCACCTGACATTTGTTAACATGACGAGATGAGTAGCAAGTTGTACTGCTGTTGAGGAAGGATGAAAGAGGCAAACATGATTTGGATGATCTTCTAATTCCATGAAAATGACTATGAATTAAGTCTACTATCTGGGTTCCTTTAGAGGACAAAGTAAAAAATAGAAGAGCCTGGAGAAGCAGGAATGTAATTTGAGACATTCTCTTCAGCAGCAGAATGACTAACACAGCCAGGTTAAAACAAATTGGTTTTAACCAGTTATTTTTAATTCTTGTCAGTTCATCACATTCCCTTGCTACTGAGTGTACAGCTGAAGGGTATAAATGGTGTGGGAACATTAAGCTAGGGATGAGAAGGACAAAAGGGGAGAGTTAGGCTGTTTAAAACGGTCCACATTTCTTTCTATGATCAAATAGCTAAAAGTAGTTCACTCCCTGCATCTACACAGAGAGACATAGGATTACTTTGGAGTGGATAAGATACTTGATGAGAACTCAGGGTCCAAAACATCTCTTCGGTTAAGAAAATTTATCTCACTGATTAACTGTAAGTCTTTGGAAGCTTATCAAAAGCTCTTAATACAAATCATATGTCAATGTTTCTCTTGGTACTTGCATAAGGAGTTATCTTAACCAGTAGTGATTTTATTTATCTGAAGCCCTTTCTTAGTCTACAGGATAAGCAAAGCTTTTGATAACTTGTATCTTGAACCTGGGCTGGAGATACCTTACTGCAGGCATAAAGGAAGCAGTTTGGAGTCCACCTGCTTGTGAGGTTCCGATTATTTGAGATAGCTGAATAGCAGCAGATGTGGTAGGTACATATCGTACATCTGCCTTCTACAAGGCCATCTAAGAATGAGGTTTTTCCTCTTTTCATGCTCTGTCTTTTGATACACCTGGCAAACAACAACTCTGAGCCGTAAACCACTTGAATGGTATGCATACTTGTTACCCATAAGCGACAATGTTTTCTGTCTTGCTGACAACTGTTTGAACTAATCCATCTCACTGCAGAGACCTGCAAGTTTGTGAGAAATGTGTAAACTCTTTGGTATTGCTGTATGAATGTAAGAATGACAGTCACTATGTGAAAGTGAATCAGTGAAGTACCACAGAAGCAACAAACAAATAATGCCTATTTGGTCCTTTCTCTTGGGAACTACCTTTCCAAGGAAGTACAATAAATATCTTGGGTGACAGGAACAAATGGAAAGACTGGTCTTTTGATTAGTCTCTGATAGAAGTCTGACAGTTGTTAGTCTCTGACAGTTGTTTCCTCATACGACAGAGGACAGCTGGAGTCTTAACAGGAGAAAGCAAGGGATATAAAGTTATGCGTTAAAAAAATGCTGATGGAGGGGCAGTGATGCAGCCTCTTCCCTTAACATGGCATACAAGAAGGAGAAAATATGTACAGTACCTCTTCATCAGTAAATCCACTTATGAGAGAAGCATAGAAAGCAACAATTATTCAGCTGAAAACCCACAAAAAGAAGTCAGTTAAAGGTTACACAATGAGATGGCATCAGTAATATTGACTGTGACCTTCTTCTATAAGGGAGAAAGCAAGAAAGTCTGATATAATTGGAACAGTAATGTCTATTAAAAGGTTATTAAATTTTATTAGTATTCTGATTCTATTTGAGAACACAGCATGTTAGATAGCAGGACTTCTACAACACTACTAAGACAGACAATCTATCTTAAGGCTATACTCTTGCAAATAATTGCTAAGGAGAATACATGTGACTAGTCTCTATAGAGTTAATTCACAGTCTCGTGAAGGGACTCATAAGAACAAGTTACCCAGATGTATGAATTTGTAGATCAGAAAAAACATAGAAGGAGATCACAACAAGGTAAGTGTAGAAGAAGGAGCACACATAAAGTACATGGTATTTGTGAAAATATTGGATGAAGTCTGAGGGCTACATTCCATGTAAGAGAAAAAAAACCTTAGAAAGTCTTAAATTGTTGGCATGGTTTTCAAATATCCACTGATACTCAAATGGTCTTCCATGTTATTGAAGAACTTTTCTAGACTAGTAAAGACTTCACAACTCTCAACTTATTCTTATGATGATATATTTATAAACAGGAAACAATCGAAACAAATTACGCTAAACCATCCATAATAATTCTTGTTTTATGTTTTCTGCAAAATACAGTTCGTGTTGACCATAGACTGAGTAACAGTGGGAAACTGTTTCAAGACATTGCACCTGTCTTTGATCTTGTTAGTGATAAAGCCATTGTAACTTCAAATGAAGAAATCACAAGTAGGAAAGGTTGTGAAAACTTCAACCCATCAGTGAGACAGCTGGCCTACATCTACCATATTTTACTGAATATCCTTTCCTTTGTTATCAACCTGAGATTTGTCACTGGGTCAGAGACCCATCAAATCTGTAATATTTTGCCTGTTGGAGCAGCTAATACCCTATAAACTGTTACAAATAGCCAAACCAAAGCCTATTAATGTAATTAGTAGTTCTTGCTGTACTGATTCTCTTTAACCTTTCTTCTGATCATCTTGTCACACATAGGTTCATATTTTGTTCTGATCTCTGGTATAAATCAAACCCAAGTCCATTTCAGTAATGAATGATACAAAAGAGATCAGTGTTATGTGCTGAGACAGACAGGCTGACTGTCTCAGCTGGCATAAACTGGTGTAGTTGCAGGAGGGCTAAGCTATTTTACCCCAGATGAGAATGTCTTTATTGTGTCTCTCAGAATAAGCTTTTATTGTACCAAGCCCAAGGGGAGGAAGGGATAGAAGAATGATGGAAAGAAGGAGACCAAAAGGTACACAGGGCAGAAGTACACAAAACCCTCTTCCCCTATCACTGATTACAAATTATTATACAAGCTGAACCCCATATTGTATACTTCATTTACAGTAATTGTACAACAGCTGTATAATAGGTGTAGTTTAAGGTATGAGTGTTGCTCAGAGTGTAGCTTAAATGTCCACAGTGAGATGTGAATATGAATATGAATGGTTCTGACTGCATAGTAATTGGTGGTATTATGGGAGTGAATGGAAAAGCTACATATGGATGAATGGGTGGGGCTCAGGAAGGGCGCAGCACGAGAGACTAATGGTAGATTTTATTTTCTCACATAGATGGCTTTTCCTTTAAATAATTAGCCAGAGGCAGTAGAAGCAAATGAAAAGAAAGAGAAGGAGACTAGTTTGGCACACTGAAGCTCTATACTCATTATATTAAATCATTCCAATTTCCCTCTCTTCACTCCACCTACCTACCTATTGATCCATCCACATTAAACTAGTAGCAAGTTCCA
>NW_020955289.1:56193-145747 GCF_003031625.1 Empidonax traillii | reverse complement strand
AAAAAAAAAAAAAAAAAAAAAAAAAAAAAAAAAAAAAAAAAAAAAGAAAAACTTGGAATGGAATAATTCTTTTGCACACATACTACTGGTTTATGTGTGTTGCTGTTAGGGTGTTAAAAATGGGATGTGCGTGCTGCTGTGAGGGAATGATGAGCTTGGAGTCAGAGCCAGATCTAAGAACAAAGTTATGTTGCATTTGTTCGGTTTTTTTGTTTGTTTGTTTTGGTTTGTTTGGTTTTTGGTTTTGTTTTTTTTTGTTACCATAAAATTTGGAAAGCATTGTTCTTGGTTTGTTTGGGGTTTTTTTTCTCCATCCTTTATTATTTTTGTGAATTCAAGTGCATGGCAATCTGTCCCTTTGATTCAGCTAGATATCTAGCTATCAAGAAAATTATTAAATTTTGATTACTTGGATGATTTGAACAAGTTATTGCTCTATGCAAAATTCTCTAAGTGCAAAGCAAGAGTTATACTTCAGGACAGGAAAAACACTTTAAAAGCCTTGTGAATTATTTTGCTGTATCACAGATAGGAACTTCTATTGACGGTTCATATGAACTCAGAGGCTGATCCTGCAGATGTTAACACTTCAGAAAACTTGAATTCAGTGTGATTTGCTTACCAGTACATGTACTTGTGTCCACAACTGTTTGGAGGTTCTCCCTCCAGACAAACTGTATGAATCTGATTTTGTATTATTGGTTGTTGTGCAAAGCTGCAAGAAGTAAAAACAATTAAAACTGATTGTATATCACATTAAGACAGAAAATATACTTTGTGTTAAAAATGTATCAAATTGCTGTTATGTGTATTTACTGATCCTCCAGATCTTTGTCATTTTGATGATCATATTTTGTTTTGCCAAACACAATTTCCTAAAGAAGATATTAAAATGAGAAAGCCTAGTATTGCATTATGCTACCTATTTATAAATTCTAAGGAATAAACACAGCAAAAATTAATTACAATTATTCATGTTCTTTGAAAATGACAGTACATGACAAGCAAGAAGGGTCACTATTGCTCACTTCTTTTTTAAGACAATCTTTGTTTACCTAGTTCCCAAGTGTTAAGAGTCTGTATGGTACATTTGCATAGGATAACTAACATATACCACACCATTTTCACGTCTGCAAGTACACGTGAGTAACCGTAATTACACGTGACACCAATTACTCTATTACTTTGTATTAAATTATAATGGAAAATTCCACTAGAGAATTGAAGCCTAATTGCATCTTAATTTGCATATTTTTGCATATTAATTACATCTCAGATGAATAATAAATTTCAGCAGATTTTTAATTTATGCATAGACACAAAAACAAGTGGAGAAATAATTTACAAAAAAAATACCAGCAACTATTACTTAGGGCATTCAACTAATTTTGCTTAGTTTAGCAAAACAAAACTTGGTTTGTTTAATATAGCATCTTTAGGCTGATTGCTGTTTATTGCACAATATGTCAGTTTTGAAGCACAGAGAGAAGCTGAGTCTTTTTAATAGAAAAAATAAATGTTAATTCAGAGTATTTTAAGTTGAAGGATTTTACATTTTTGAAAAAATGTTTGGAGGACAGTGCTATTTAATTAATTTGAGAATGGGCATAATTGTGATAGTTTTTTTACTTATAAGGCATCTTATGTTATTGCATTTTTTAAATGAAAGAATAAAAAATAGAATATAAAAAAAATCTTGATGAGGAGGTTTCTCTATTAATCAAATGCGGAATGTTTTCTTGTTTAAAGACAGCGGCTAAGCAACTGCAATTTTGATGACTATTAGTTTCAAACAAAGGGCAAAATTAAGGCCAGGAAATATGTGGCATTTTAAATCAACATATACTTAAATAATTCTGGAAGTATTCTGTTTATTTCAGTGTCATTTTATACACCAGCAAAATAGCTGCATAATCAAAATGCACAAAATATGTAACTTAAACCTGCAAAGCTTTTCTTAACTTTAGAGGCAGGATTATATGAACTACCCCCACTAAATTCAACTGGACTACTCACTTACACAAAATTAGGAAGGCAGGAAAGAGCAGAGTCTATAACAGTGTTTCCTCTTTTTTGCTTACGAATTCTCATATCTGTGTGAGTAAAAAACATTATATTTTATATGTCTCTGTATAACTTATTTAACAACAAAAAAAAATTAACAGTACAAATTTCACAAAAAGACTTTACTTTCATGAATTTCAGCCACATTATCAACCTACTCACTGCTTTTCAATCTAGTCTGTAAAACTGAAGTCCCTTCACACTGTCAGTTCATCCCAAACCCTAATCTGGTATGATGCCTTTTGTACCTGCTGCCACAGTCAATCTGAGACTGCCTGCACAAAGAATAATTCTATTGACCATTTGCCAAATTGTACAAAAGCAATGGATGTCAATGTTCTAATAAATCAGGAGACTATCAAGATGAATATTTGTCTTCTCCTTTCCTCCAAAAAAAAAAAACCCAAAAAAAACCAACACTGCAAAAACAACAAACCCTAAAGAAGCTTATATTTTCCAACTAGTTCTGGCAACATTGGATCTGGTCAGAATACAGAAGGAGACTGTGCAATCTCCAAGAGTCCACTCTATGTATCTTCTGGCACGGTAGTCTGGATTTTGCCAGTTGCAGCAGTCTGGGAGATTGTAAAAAAGAAGACTTCACAGTATATGTTTACATTGTTCTGGTTACGGATCATTATTTTCACTTGTCAAGCAGGAATCTGATGAATACCAAGATATTCTTTTCATTTTACAGTGATGACACTTTTTAAAATTAATGTATCCCTAGGAAAAGTTTTCTTTTTCCTTAAAAAACACTGAATGAAGCAAGTGTTCTCTTGTTCGGATTTCTATTGCTATCATGTCTCTGGTTTCCGGTATCAGGCGTCTGTCACTTGGTTCTGTCTGCATAGCACACCAAATCCCATTAGTAGCACCATCTTTAGTACCCTTCTTGTTAAAAGTTAAAACAGTTCAGCTTTCAAAAATAACTTTCTAATGAGGATCGAGATTGTCCTTTTACGTTCTGAACATCCTATTTGGCAGGGTTCAGATAAGCAGAGAGAAATTGCACTGAGTGAACTGGAGTGGGGATACGAATCTTCAACTGTTAAACAATAGTTCCCTCTCATGGACTTTGGAAGCTACTGCAGTTCGTGAAATATGTCGGAAGAATCCCAGATTTTTTTAAAAAAATTATGCTTTGTTTCTTCCATGCACCAAACATGAGATATTTGCTTAGAGAGGGGAGAAGCAACATCCACCATTGTCCAAGTCTGTGGCAAATGTAGCTGGAAATGCAAGGTCTTCTCTACAATACTTTGCAAGAGGATGCACTTTTCTCTTTGCTGTAAGATATTTAAATTGTGAGAATAGATAGTTTATAATAGCATTATGTGTTGTTTATTCAGTCCTTATCATAACTGAAAAATCTAATATTTCATCTCAGTAAAGTTCAAGATAGTGTAAACAACTTGGTCAAATGAGATTATAATGGATCATCTATTTTGTAGTTAACTTTCAGCCTTTCATATCTTGAGATTGTGTTTGATCCTGCAAGACAGAGAAGCCTGGCTCTCCTGTGGGGATGTGGAAATAGAAAGTAATCCCTGTAATCTTCATGGGTTTGAGAATTCTATTCCCACAGCACCTTCCTTCTCCCTTATGCCCACTCTCATATTTCAGGTAGTACATTCACTACGTATTTCAAAAGCTTATCTACTTTTCTCTTCCTTAAATTGGTGTTATTTAGTTCTTATACTGCCTACTTCTTCATCAGGTTGCTTTCTTCCGCTCCAGTAACGGTACCACACAGGACATTACGCAGAAAGGAGAACTTAGCAGTTTGTTTTCTGTATCTATTTGTCCTACCTAAATGCCTTTTAATCCTTTGCAAATCTATTTGGGCTCTGAATGTTAACATTGTCCTGCTTTGTTTTGGAAATCAGGAGTAGGTTGGAACCACAGTCTTGAAGAGATGCATTTCAAAAGCCCATTGTTATCTCTTTTTTAGAAAGCACAGTTCGATCAATCAATTAGCCAATTCATATACAAAAGACTAAGGACAGATGACAAGTGCCATTTTTCCTGGATATGATTTTCAGTATTTGACCTACAACAACACAACTCGGATATGCTACTACTTACATTCCAAATTTCTCTTGGTACAAGACATTCTCGCAGACGTCAATAAAGATCAGTCTTAATTTCAGAATTACAAAAAAAAAAAAATATATTTTTGGAACTATGCTGAAAACAGAATTTTTTTATCTACTGATTTATTTTAACATCTGAAAATATTTTGTAAAGATTTTGTAAAGATCCAATGTAGCTATCAAAATAAATTTAACACTTGCAAGCAGCAAGGGGCGATTCCATTGTGGCATATGTTAGAATATTTTTGTTAACTTTCCGAAGTGTAAGACATTTGCAGGGGAAAAAAAAAAAAGTGTGATATTTTAATGTAAATTTCAAAAGTAATGGGTATAATTTTAAAATCAGTCACTCAAATGCTTTTGACATTTATAATACAATGTCATTACTGAATCCATGTGATGTTTGTAAAAACAATGTGGTTTTTGTACAAGTGTGTACAAAACAAGAAAATAATAGTGCAAAAGACGTAATTCTTTAAGTGATACCACTGGGCTGTGTGCAGGCACAAGATACTGACACAAAGTCTTGAAGAATAATTTCTATTGTTTGTCTATAAAGAACGTAAGAAGGTGTGTCAATGTTTCTCCAAACTGCTTTATTCTTGTTCTGATTAACTCAAAATTAGAAGTTAATTCTTGGCTTTTTTTCAGAAGGTGAGTTCTAAGTATCAGTTCCCACATTTATATGATGTGGATGCCTAGCTTCAGGGAAATGAGTTAGAATAACAGCTCATTTCACACAGAAGTATCATACATATAACTGAATCCTAATTTCCCTCCTTTTTAACTCTAATTACCCCATTTCACTGCACTGTGCACGTGTAATAGTAGAGATAAATAGGCTTCTTTGAGGCTGTAATGGTAATTTTTGTCATCCCTGTCCACTTCCAGGAGCATCATGTCTGTTTCCACTAGCAACAGAAGATGAAAAAGATGAATTGAAAATCTGATGCAGCCATGGCTTGTGTAGGCATGATCTTGCCCAACTGACCAAGCTTGAGTGACCCAGCTGCATTTTAAAATTCAGAACTTGCCTGACATGTTTCAAATTTAGGGTGTTGCTGTGTTTTCCCCAACTTTGGTAAGTTAGATCCCAGAAATCTGGATGTTTTATGAGATTTCTCATGTGCAATGCAATGTTGTTGAGGGGTAAACTATATTTACAACACAAAAATAAATCCATCAGCTCTGGAGTCACAAAACCAGAACAGCCAAGTGTGATCTATACAGTCAGGGACTGGCTACTAAGCCTTGAAGCAAAGCAGGCCTAGGTCTTGAATCCCCAAGAAGGGCAGTAGTACCCTAGAAAACTGAGTTGCCTTTGTGTGGCTAGATTAGGACCTGTGAGTTGATATCTGTAGGGTAGACTTTTCTACAAAATCTCCTCTATTCCATAGCAACAATGAATCTGCAGCTTGGACTACACAGAACTCTCCCCATCCTGTTTGGATCACCTTGGCCTTTATTCATGTGTTTATTTTTCCACAGCTGAGCATCCTGAGTTTAAGTTAATACTGATCTGCCATCTTTGGGGTCATCACTGCAGAGATGCCCGGTGGTGGGTCTGGTGTGAATAATATAGCAACTACATTTACATGTTTATCCAGGTGCAGGGAAATTCAGGAAACTTCTAGTTAAACTTCTGCATATAAGAGAGAAAATGCTATAGAGATTTTGGGTAATCTGTTTTAGTTTATTGCTGCGGGGTGTTTTATTTTCAGATGTATTTAAAACAGTATTGTTCTTTGTTATATAATTCTGGAAAGTTTGGAAGTGGAAACAAAGAGATGCTAAACTAAAACTGACCAATTTCTCTCCTTTGCAAGCAGATATAAAGAAGCAAATCCACGAGCTGAGCTGAGTGCTGTAGAAGTCATGTGATTTTCTTTTACATGTTTTCACTTATTTACTTGCAAAGGAGAATATAGTAAACAACACTTCTGTCCCGTTTAGTTAGAGGGTGAATGCTCAACATGCAAGGTACAAAGATATGAGTATCTTTACGTGAGTGGAGATTACTTTGGTCTTCAGAGACCTTGGGTCTACTCTTCTCCTTAAATTAGACTCTCATTCCTTATTCATAAGATTGCCATTTTCCATCCCCACTTCTGCTTTCAAATCTTTCCCTTGAAAAGGCAAGATTTGCTGAGTCAGTCACTTTAACTGAAGTGGCTCAGTATTCTACTTTTCTCTGCAGTTTTTTCTTAACATATAGCACCCATGAATGTTAATCAGAACAGGAAGGTATCAGGAAAACCCTAGCCTTCCTTTAAATCAGCAAACTATTAGCCGCAGAAGAAAAATCACGGTTTGATTTATAGCTGCCAAAACATTTTTGGGTTACTAAGCTGCTTACCATGTTCTTTGTCTCCTATCTGGTATATAAAAAGACTGTTTAAAAACTGTGTGAAAATTTTCAAAAACACCTTTAAAAGATTCCATTACTTAAAGTGATTTAGATAATTGTGTTCAATGGTAGCCATTATTTAAAAATATAATTAGTTGCTGAACTCAGAGAAGGAGGGAAATTTCTGCAGGTGTTTCTCATTATTTGCTATGCATACAAAATATCTGCATAAATTACCATTATTATTTCAATGTATACTAAGAGACAATAAAGCATTAGCAAGCAAAGAAAAATGTTGTTGACCCACAATCTGTGTTAGCAGCAGAGTTTTGGTCTTCAGTGTTTTTGAGGCACATGTGCAACTGCATTCAAGCTTGAAATTACAGTTTTGCACCTGTAACAACATGAAATATCCAACAAAATCCAAGAAGGATATTGAAAATGCAAAGACATTAGAAGAAAGACAGTAGCACGTGCCTGTGATGGTGTGTTACACAAAAGAAGTATTGATAGGCAGAGCTTCTTATTCTATATTAAGGCTTCAGGTGAAGGAAGTCATGGTTCTCATTTTTTCCATAAGGATCTGAACCTCCAAGAATCTCTTTTGTAATTTATTGATGCTGCTAAAGAATGATCTGTATGTAAAGTACAGAGACCAGTTAGGGACTTCTGACTTTTAGCTCTGGTTCTGAGCAAGAGGTGCTCTGCAACTTTGGGAAAGTTTCTAATTCTTATTCTGTGAAATGGAGCAATAGTAATCATAGGAGATGAATAAAAAAGCAGAAAAAAAATCAAGTTATCTATAAGATGGGTAATTTCAAATATTCTTTATGAATACAAGAGAGAAAAATTCAGACAACCTTGAATTTCATAGAAATTCATTCAGTTTTAGAAACTTGAGCTTACTTGAGTTAGTCACTGCATTATACTTAGTTTTACAATGAGCTGTTGTGAAAATAGACTTTCATTAGTTTACTGAAATGTTAATGTAAAAAAATTGTAATGAAAGTTTTATCTTTTTTATCTGATGGTGTTTTATTTTTATCTTTTTGTTTCTAGAAATTTATCCAATAAAAGGGAAATGATAATAATATGAAGTCAATACATACTCATGAATAGTACATAAATTATTTATCTCTTATTGATTATGAATGTTTTGCATCTTGTCACAGTCAGAGGTATTCAAAATACCCCACCAGGTAGAAAGAACTGCCTTGGAGGAAGGAATAAGATTTTCCACTGTACATATTCAGGATGCAGTGGTCTTCACATCAAGACTTTTTAACACTTCAGAGTTCATAAATTGATGATGAAGTTATGAAGTTTTTATGCTTTAAGGAGATTTTGCATTTTAAAATGCAATGATGCATCATTACAGCAAGGGAGATGCAGTCTAGCTGAGACACAAACCCATAAAAGATGTGGAAGTATGAAGGATCACAACTAGAACTCCTAACAGAAAATAACAATGTGCTTTTCAAATACACATTTGCTAGTTTTTATAAAAGAACAGAAACTTTTGGGTTAGTTTTACACATACACCCATTTTTAATTTTTTTTTTTTAAGTTCTTTTCTTATTAAAAGAATGTGATATGTGTAAATGCAAGATAACATAGTGAGAAGAAAAGGCTTCAGGAAGATTGAAATTATGCAATGGCAATCTACATAGGAATAAATTTCAGTCTGCTCCTTTGCTTATTCCTGGCATAATGCATCTAAAAATATAACATTTGCAAAATTTAAGAGAAGGAAAAGCAAGATTTCCAGCTCACATGGCAAGTGTAAGGATATACTGTATAAAGGTGTGTGGTAAGAAGGGCCATGCTGTGTGACAAAGACTGTTCATTTGGAAAGCATCATGCCTTTAATTTATACAGAAAACAGCTCCATTTAAAGTACTTCATTTATAAAACTATTCTGCCTCTTAAAAAAAAATCCCATGACTTAAAATTCCATGTGGTGTACTAATACTTTCAACAGTTCAAGAGAATAGCTGGATACTGGTCTTGAAATTCATAAGGACTGTGAACTTCATAATTTTTGGTGGTATATTATAGCAACATGAAGCAACAGACTTATTCATTCTTTCTTCTGAGATTAAATGTAATTGGTTTAAAGAGATAATCATTCTTTTGTTTGAGTTTTATGCATTTCTTATGAAGAGCTAACACATTTTTCTGCAGTCTGACAAAGTGTACAGTCTTTTATCCTCATTTCCCAGTGGATAAATACTTTGTTAATTAATAAAGTATTATACTAGCACTTAGTGTCTGCATTTAACTGTGGAAGGGTTTTATTCAGATTATGTTAATAGATTGTCCGCTTTATTTTTGCATTAATTACAACATTTTGCTGTGATGTTGTCGTAAGAGAATTGTGGGCTTTTTTGGATTATTTTTTAATTTTGACTGTTCAGAAAAAATGCCTGGTACACATTGTTATTTATGCTATTAAACTGGACTATTAATTATATGCTTAGAATTATATCAGTTGTAAATTCAACTTTTCTTCTACTTCCTAATTGTTTAAAAGTACGTCCTAATATACATGTGCATCTGTATACACATATTTAAAAACTAACATGTATAGAGAGCAAACAAATTTGTCAGTGTTTTGGACTTTCTAGGTGCATTTTTTTCTAATTATTTGCCTTTTTTAATATCAGCTAAATCACATCCAGTAGTGGTACAGTTGCTGAAGATGATGTCTGAGACAGATCTTAAAGCAAGATCGAGGAATAAGAAAAAAAAATAATCAGAATAAAAATAGAATTGCCCCATATATACTTACCTTTGGAACAATAATGTAATTCTGTGGTATTGCTAAGTTGTGTTGGTCCAGAGAAATGTGTAAGTGCAGTGGCAGATCTTTGCACCTGGTCTATAAGAAAATATATGTATGTAGAAAACAGAGGAGCTTCATGGAATTATACTGTAGGACATCCTTACTTTGCCTATGTCTATTCAGTGATAAGAGGAAAGAGTTTTATTTTCAAAATCTTTTGGCCAAATTTCCTTGAAAGAGGAAATTATTATCTTTGTCACGATGGGAAACCAGATTGTCTTTCTTATTTGTTTTCATATTTCATATCTAATGATAGAGACAGAGAATAGTAGCTCCTGCCTTGTTGGACACCTGAAACTGTGGAACCTGACTGTATTCTGTAGTAGTCTGGTCATGCTGACCTGTAAGCAGAAAACAGGTGATATTTGTAGAATTACTTAAAAACACCTAGAAGCAACCTGGAGAATTAATTCAAAACGAGACATGTTTTAACATATGCTGCAATTATTTTTTTTCCTTCCCCCTTGCCAATGGTTCTGCTAAAGTACTAATACCTGATTAATGAAGGAAGAGCCAAGTTTTCTATTTAACTTCTTAGCTACTCAGCTTGTTATTCTTGTTTTCACAAAAAAGACTGTCTAAAGGTATAGTTTATTTTTTAAAAAAACTATCTGTACGCATAGCAAAGATAATTATTACATGTGATTCATTAAAAATGTCTGAGGTACTAAAGATATGTTAAGGGAGTTTCAAAACTACAGCTTAGCCCAGGTGCACTATTTCATGACTCAGAAGAAAAAAAACTATCTGTGGTTTATCATTCTACTACCCATGGTTGTTGTTTTTTTTTAATTTTTTTAAATAATCACATGTATTTCCTGCAAGACTAAAATAAACAAACAAGCAAACAAACAAACAAATAAGAGTCTATATTTCATGTGTTAAAACTGATGATCTGCTACCAGCACATGATTCCCAACACTATGATAACAGAATAGCTTAGGTGACAGTCTCTGCACAGACAGAAAAGTCCGACCCTAGAAGAACTGAAGCTCTGCAAACAGGGATCTCCAGTCTGAAAGCTGCCTGTCCATGATGACATGGATGAGCCACCTGATTCATCTTCTTGAAAACACTGACAAAGCTCTGAGAAAAACCAGAAGAAACAGGCGAGATTGACAGCCAAGAGGAAGATGATCAACTAACTAAAAGAAGCTCCCTGCCCTTTTTCATCATGGAAAGGAACAGCTTTACTACTTCCCTAGTATTCACTGAAATGCTTGCTTGAAAGAAAACCAAATGAACCCAAAACTTAATGGTACGAAGGTGTTCTTCTGATAGTAATTCTGTGGTACAGAACTGAGAAAACCAGAACACATTTGTTCTTTGGAATGAAGTAATGTTTTTAATTACTGTGAAATGTTTAGAGTAACCAACAGACTGGTATTAGTGACTTTTCCAGATACACAGGAATCTTTGTCAGTAAGCATGTTAAAATTTGATGCTAACACATTGCTACCTTTAAAGTAGAACATTTTTCTTTATAAACCTCTAAATATTGTGATAGCTATCAGCTGCCACTCATTTCAGGACAGTGATGTAAAATGGCTGGAATTTCAGAAGCAAATCTGCAGAAACTATTATATTTTTGTAATATATTTGGAGGCTTGCCAATACACACTTTCAGTATAAGACTAAGATGGGCAGTTCCACTGGACTATTTTTCGATAATGCAGTTTAACAGTTTGTTTGGAAGGCCCTGGGCAATTTGATTAGTGCTGTTTGATGGAGCAGTGTCATCAGCATGAAGTGGAACAGTTCTGCTTGTAAGTGTCTGGCAGGAGATCCGAGTTTTTGAGCATCACACCAGCATAAGCAATAAACAACATGTTATTGTATATTCCATTTTATATTTTTATAGCTGAAGAAAATTAATAATGCATGAGCATCCCATAGGTTTCTGTAAGACTCTGCCTTCAAAATAAAAATACAAACTACAGCTTGTGGTAGTATAAATGTCTGTATTCATATCTGTGAGCACACTTTTGTGTCTCTCGTGACAACAAGAACCTGGGCTGAATTCTGGCCCTCCTGAAGACAGAGCTCCACTAGACTCAGATATGCCAGCACCTCATCCTGGTTTGTTGTGGTGAATTGTGGCAGTGTTGCTCTCTGGAGACTACATCAGGTGCTGTTGCTGCTAGGCAGTGCAGATGGAGAAACATTCCCTCTTTGCAGTTCTCAGCTGCCCTTTTGTTCTCTCATGCTGGGATTGCATAGCAGACACAAGCTAGACCTTCTTCATCAGATGATATATATGAACTCAGTCTGCCCTCTGCCTGTACTCCAAAAATTTGCCCCTTTGTCCTTCTTTTCTGCCAAGAAAAGTCTCCCAGATAATTAAACATCTGAAGTTGCAGAAGGACAGAGGTGCAATGGGGCTGTTGCCAGGTAGAGAGTTGACAGCACTAACTGTACTTTTTGGTTCAGAACTGTTAAAAACACATTAACAGCTAGACTGCTCGGTGTGATGGTTTCCATACCAGGACCAACTGCTTATCTGAAACTTTGGGGTAGGATTTATTGCTTGATGAAACAGAAAAACAGAAAAAGAAATACTTTGGAATTGAGTATTGTAACTCAATGGACTAGATAAGATTATTACCAAAGTAATATTCAAATTTTTTTTTTAATTTGCATTTTGCAGAAAAACCTCTCTTTGTTTCGCAAGAAAGAGTTAGGATGGATTGAAATGGCATGAGCACTTAAAAGCCATTTTCTGCTCTTTATGACACAGCTGCAGAAATCCTAGGTGTTTATCTCCAAATTCTTACATGATCTGCCAGTGAATTAGATCAAATATTGTTTTTCAGTTTGCTTGACCCAGAATCTATACATGGCTTTACAACTGTAGCTGTGTGGTAACAGATTTTGGTCTGTGAACTGTGGGATTTCATCACAGTATACACTTAACCAAAGTTAAGGTTGAATTGCTTAGAGTACATAAATCAACCTTAAAATTGGTTGTGAGGGAACAGATAAAATCACATTTAGCATAACATTGGAGCACTGTAGATTGGTGATACGTAGCTGAGGGATAATGTCTGCCTGGCAGACATACCTCCACAGTGTTTTGAACAAACATGAACAATAAGATAAAGCATATTCGAGTTTTGGACTTTATGTTGCGGCTATGGTGTTTCTATTCTACTTTGTAGTGCTCTGAAACCTAATTTATTATATCACATAAGCTAAAATAAAATAAATAAGCTCAAAGGCAAAGCCATAATCTAGAAATTCAGCCTCCCTTCCCTGCCTCTGGCAGCGATCCAGTCTTAGCTGCCTAACCCACTATTGCCAGAAGTCAGGCAGAATTCAAGAGTTTATGGTGTTATATAAAAGCCTTCATTTTCCCTTGACAAGAGTGAGGCTCTGGGAAATTCCTATTATTTTTTTTTTTAAGAGGAATTTTAAACTGAAACCTGGGAGGTGGAGAGATTGATTTTTCATTTTTAGTGTTTGATTAAATAGAGTGACACCTGATGGCTGCACAGAGCATTGTCTTGGTAACACACATGGTGATAGATTAACAAATTTGCAAACCAGACAGATTCTTCTATTAATATGAACCACCTGGAAATTAGCACAGGCCTCATCATTTCCTCAGGTGATTCTGCTTAAACACACAGAATCACAGAATATTCTGAGATGGAAGGGATCCACAAGGATCATCGAGTCCAGCTTTAAATATATATGAGGATCAAACCCATGAGTTTGGTGTTATAGCACCGTGTCCTAACCAGCTGAGCTCAGCCTATAACCCTTGGTGAAACACTGCCATTGATTGCTTGGAAACACAGTGAATCCTTCGATGGGTTAAAGTGTTTCTGTTAAAGGATATACATTGAACTAATGTGGGTTTGTCTCTAGGTGGCTAATGGTTTAGGTGACTATTCTGCTCTCTGCTTTTTCACATTGTATATTTATTTCTTTCTTTTTTTGGTTGGTGGGTTGGTTGGTATGGTTTCTTCGGATTAAAGTCATCAAGGAGTAGAAAGTCTGTAACTGCTCTGGGTAAGTTTTTCTGGTATTTCTTTATCTTTTTGATTAGCAAACAAATGTATCTTGTCTGTTTGTTTTCTCCTTCCACAAATTTTCTAATCTTGGTTAATAACTCTGGAACATAGATATGATCATATGAGGTTTTTTGATAATATTTCTTCTTCTAAAGGACCTTGGGCAAGGAGGGTGTGGGGTTTTGGAGAGAAGGAGAACTTGCTAGATGTTTTCAGCAAAGACTAGAATTCCTCCTGCTTGCAGTATAAGAAAAGACTTTATAAAAAAATTGTAATTTTAGGTTTTGCTTGTTCACGTTCAGTCTCTGTGGTTGTACATCTGAAGCACATCTTCATGTGTGTCTTTCATTTGATAAAGGTATATATATTCATTAGTAACAATGTAACAATTCCTAGCCAATTGATCTTGTGTCTTTAGTCTAATATACTAATTTCAGATTAGGGATTTTGCTGAATGAGAAGACAGTGAAGCTCAAAAACAAGGGAATAAGTTGCAAAATGTAGTTAACTTAGTTTTGATATGTTTGATAAGATAAATCAGGTTTCTATGCTTTTGTGTAATGTGATACTTAAAATACGTCTTGAACTTTATTATTGAAATAGTTTTTTCTAAATTTTGTAGTCAATCTAAATAAATAATGGATGTAAGAGTTTTTAAAAATTAGATGACTTTAAATGTACATTATTGAATTCACTGGAAAAAAACTTGACCAATACTTATGCGCTGTGTTTCACTGCAACAATGAAGAGAAGACAGTAAAGAACCCTTCATACAAAAAGTATAATATAAACAGGAGTAGGGTCATGCTTTTCACATCAGTAGTTTCACATGTTTCTTAATTTGTAGAGATTTTATAAGTAGCTGTATAACAGCTTTTATGATAATATAGAGATTTGCAATCCTGATAAGGATTTAGATTACTTAAGAGTGAAAGCACATGAGATCAAAAATTTGAGGGACAACGCAAAGCAGAGTCTCATAAAAAGGCTGCCTTTATAGCTCATCAGTGCAAATTTCTTGTCAAAATGCTCCTTGAGCTAAGTAAGGGTTACTTATTCATGTGAACACCTGACTTATAAAATCAATCAAGCACTGATATCAAAGATGTCTGGCTTTTGCATCTATTCAGGCTGATGCTTCCATTAACTTATCTTCATACTCTAAAAGCATATTTCATTTCTAAATATGCTGTGTATAACTCATTAACATCAGAGCCCCCAGCAGTAATTGCCTGAAAGTGAGTAAAGAAAATCGGAAAAGATGAAGAGCTGAATTACCACTTAATGAAAGGAAAAAAAATACAGACAGACACTTAAATTGACTTTCATGCAGTAGCAAGTCTCTTCTCTATGGGAAATATTCAGACTGCATTTACAGTTTGTGTTGATACATTAAAAAAATGTGTTAAGTAATATTAAATACTACTTAAAAGCTCAACGTGCTCCTAGATGGAAGTTTGCTCAGAAATTATGTTTGCTAATGATCTTTTCTTTGTGTTTACAATATTTTGTACTTCTTCACACTACATACTGTGGTAATGTTAGTCTTTAGAAAGGTCTTTAAATTGAAGTAAAATTCAATTTTGAGAAGATAGGAAGTAGCAAAAAGCTATGCTTCAGAAAATTTCATTTCAGACAAAGCAAAACCATCACTTTTATTATCTGATTGACCTTTGTGAACTGAAGTCTTTTGAGTCCAAGATAGGACTGGGAGTGTGCTCGCATGTGTTTCTTGCTTACGGTCGCGGTGTGACAGTGGAGATGGCTTCTCAGCAGCTTGTCAGTGTGGCTCCACTGGCCATAATGGTCCCCCCCTGGTGTGCGCAGAGGAGCATTACAAGAGCAGGCAAACAGCAGCTTTAAATATTTTAACATCATGAAGGCAAACAAAGGTGACCAAAATTTTTTTCAGTTTAGCAGGATACATTGATAAATGCTTGATTTGATTGTTATAATGAAACACAAGGATGCCTTTCTGTGTGTGCACTGCTAGAAGCTAGGTTGAAACATTTAGCATGAACTGTTGGATTTGGATTGTAAACTAACTGTTGTTGGTGCAATTCATAGTGATTCTCTGGTGCTTTTATTCCTGTTTTGTGACAATGTTGTCAAACCAGTTCTTCCAAATTCCTTCAAGGGAATTGGGGAGAAGGTGATATGGCATACTGACATGGTTTAACTCTAATTCATTTGCAGCTTTCACAGGGAGTCTTACTAGAGGATGAATATTTGTTATTCTTATCCTGGAAACTAAAACTTCAGTTAACAATGCTGTAAGATTTCTTTTAAAAACACCTATGAAGACACAAACATAGTGGGAAATAAACATTTTAGGTATGTGTATACTGTGCATTAAAAACTGATTGGGATGAAAACAACCATTGATAAAACTACCATTGAGGTGCAGAAAGATTAGATTTAAGAAGATAAATGTTTTACAGAAGTAGCTATAGAGATTAATTTCTCCCTGTAGCTTTACAGTATGCCGTTTCAAGAGATATTTCAGGTAGTAAGTTTTGGTTTGGATTTCTCTCATGTGAATAAAACTCTACGCTTAGCAGAGTCAGGAAGGATTAAAAAAAACCCCAGCATTTTTGTGGTTGCTGAAGTTTTAAAAAAATCCAGTATTTTCAAAATAACAGTGAAATTTACCTTTTTACCTTAGCTGTGAAATGACAAAACAAGATATTTATTTACACACTGCACCTGTTTCTCAGTGCCTTCCAGTCATGAACAATATGATACCTATCAAGCCACATATCACTAATGGTGGGTTTTTTCTTTCCCTCATATGAAAAATACATGTAGACTTTTTCCACATATATGCATGGTGTTTTAAGTGTGCAAAAACTGTCCTGCATGTCTTTAGCATGAAAGGAAAGGTTGCAGGCTGATAAGCCTTTAATAGAATTAAACAACATCAGATCTTTCCATTGTTCTTTAGACCTACAAAGCCTTATTTTAATGTTTTAAATGTACTCCAACATAAGTGTGGTTTTTGTCCTTGCTTCTAGTCCTACTAATTCCGATTGGGCCTAATTAACAATAGTATCAGGATAAGCACTGTTACTGTATATATACTTCAGCCCTTCATAGGTTTATATGGTACATATTACAGAAGTCCTTCTCTGGCAGTTCCTCCTCTCTTCAGGCAGATGTTGAGTAATTCCATTTTGGTAAACCATTGTGCCCATTTGCCAAGGCACAGGCACAAGGATGGCAGAAGTATGGTTTCCTCTAGGACCTGTCTTCACTTGGGACCAGGTCTTGGTGGTATAGGTTTTGTGGAGTGCTCTTCTGGAAGGACCTGATGGCACATGCTGCTAGAGAAGGCAGAGCAAGTTTGCCTCTTACCACCTCAATCACGCTCTCTTTCTGGGCTTGTTTCCACTACCTCAATCACGTATGGGACGCTTTTGGAGATGGCATGAGAGACATGGACTGAGAAAGTACTACTGTTCCTATGCACTGCTCTTTGCTATAGACAAATGCCTGCTTGAACCTGTGCTAAAGGGTGCCATGGAAACAGGATTTGTTCCTCACCACAGTCTGGGCTTACGGCCAAATAAGTTGTATGAGATGAGTATGAGCTCAAGCATAAGGTTGGGCTCATGCTTAAAATCAATCCTGAAGTAGCCATAGTAACCACTCAATTGGTAGGGCTGAGTTTGCAAGAGCTGCTTTGTGCCCCAAAAGTGTACTGTTTGCAGGACCTTTGCTTAGTTGGTAAGACTTGTATGTAGACATCCTGAGGTAGCTTTTTGTGAGAATAGAGTCTCTAAATTGAAAGACTAATAATTAATTTTACAGGAAACAAAAGTTCACAATGAATGAAATAGTAAGACTAGTAAGACTCAGCACTTCTTCTAAAAAAATATATTAAATCTACCAGTCTGCAAAAAAACTCTACCCTAATTATGAAACTTATATAATTCCTTACAGCATTCATTAATCTTAAATTGAAAACATGGATCACAAATCTGAGTTCACCACAAGTCAGTAACTTGTTAACTGTTTTTTTTCATTCACATAAAAGATTTAACCACATAATTCACATAAAAATTCTAGTCTGAATATCCAAGTGTTTCATTAGTACTTAGATAAGTCAGACTCTTGCTCCAAGGAAAACGTAGTCTGATATAGGACAAAGCACAAGTAATTAAGAGAAGCAAAAAAAGAGAACAGAAAAGAGCCTGTAGATAACAGACTAACAGAAATAACAGATAGGATCCTCCTGCTTGCCTATAATATTTTTGCTTCATTCTGAAGTTGTCAGATACTAATTGATAAATAAAATCTGTTATTTCTGACTGCTGCACAAACACATCAATTACAGTTTTCTGGCTTTACTTCTGGACCTGCCTTTGTCATGATGCTTAAAAGGGGTCAGTTTCCAAGCAAATTGTTTAGTGGGCAATTTTGGAAAGCATTTTACAATAGTGAGGAAATGTAGAAGAAATATTTTGAAAAGTTGGAGGAGCTGGCAATAGAGCATTTGAGACAGACACTGTTAGTGGAGTAGAAAATGTGTGCCAGTGTAGTATTGTGAAGCTCACAATAACAAAGTGGGTTGCAAGAAAAACTTCTAAGGGACACTACAGGTAAGGACAAAATGGAAGTAGAATCAGTAAATGAGGTTTGTGTAGTGTATTTGGCTTCATTAGGCGGTAGGAAAAGACAGAGAAATAGGGCAGATGCTTCACATCCCATACTGTGCAAAATAACTTTAGGGTAGATTTGCAGTTAAACACCTTTAATCTGCCTGTGGGAGGCTGGCTGAGAGAACTCTGATAATTATGTGTTGAGAGTGAAAGTTTAGGTACTCTGCTTCTACCAGGAGTTGCTCTCAGGTGCATTTACCTGTACTGTAGAGGTGCTAGGCCTCCATTTGCTTCACTTTAGTGAAGTCATTGAATTGGAAAGATGACCATAAGGCATCAGAGACTTTCCTGAGTCCCAGGTAGATATTGCTTGCCATGTGCACTGGTTGAGGTATGTAGTTACGAGCCACTCTTAACCCATGCAGAAAACTATAGCCAGTGTTATGGATGCAAAGAGATTAAAACCACACGAGATTAAAACTTTTACCCTATTCAATGTCCTGAATGCTTATTAACTCCCCATTCTCCTCCAGGTTATGTTCACTAGGTCTTGACTTCCACTGCTCATCAGGGAATTGGCTGCAGGTCCCGGTGGGTGAAGTAGAAAGGTTTGTCAGTTTATAGAGTGCCATGAGCAGTGTCATCTCTCTGCCTCTGCACACATATCATATGCTCCAAACAGGACTGTGCTCAGATGAAGGTCAACAAGTTGATCAGACAGATGGAGAACCTCTGCTATGAGGAAGGGTTGAGAGAATTGGGATTGCTCAGCCTGGAAAAGAGAAGGCTTCAGTGATGTATTGACAGGAACTTACAGGAAAAATGGGGCAAGACTATTTACAAGAGTATGTATTGACAGGAGAAGCGGGAATGGGTTCAGATTGAAAGAAAGTCGCTTTAGACCAGCTGTTAGGAAAAAACCTCTTTACTGTGAGGGTGGTGAGGCACTGGAACAGGTTGCCCAGGGAAGTTGTGGATACCCCATGCCTGGAGGTGTTCAAGGCCAGGTTAGATGGGGCTTTGAGAAACCTGGTCTAGTGGGAGATGACCCTGCCCATGGCAGGGGGGTTAGAACTAGATGATCTTCAAGTCCCTTCCAAACCAAACCATTCCATGATTCTCTTTTTCTCTATGTTTGTAGTTCTTTGCTGGGCTTGCTCCAGTGAGTTCATCCCTGTATTTGGGAGTCCAGATCTAGATTCAGATGCACATGTGTGGCCTCACCAGTGGTGAGCACAAGGAAAAAAACCACATTCCTCCACCTGTTGGCAGTGCTTTTCTAATGCAGCCCAGGATGTGAGGGCACGTTGCTGGCTCATCATCAGCTTGTTGCCCACCAGTACTCCGTGGTTGCTCCCTGTAGAGCTGCTTTCCAGCTGATTGGTGCACACACCCTCACCTCACAGTGTGTAATGGTGCTTGGGGTCATTCCCCCTACATGCAGGACTTGCATTTCCTCTTGTTGAACTTTCTGCTGTTCCTGTCAGACCTTTTATCCAGCACATTGATGTCCCTCTGAACTGTAGCATGTTTTATATCACTTGTAAACTTCCTGATGGTGCACTCTATCCATCATCCATGTAATTCATAAAGTAGTATTGGCAACAGTACCCTGGGGTACACCACTGGTAACTGATGCCCAATGGGACTTTGCTGCTGAGTGCAAGCCTAAGGGTTAGACTTGCTCCTGAGAGTTTAGAGGTTTAGTTTCTGATCCCCACACAGGTGTACACACAATTATCTGAACATCATCATTCACAATTTAAGCTGCTTCATTTTTCCATAAGTTTCTAAGCCATCTCTAAAAGGGGAAAGATCTAATTGTTTGTGGTTTTTTTCATTCTCAACTTTTGAAAACATGGATCACCAGTTTTACACAGTATCCTGTAAAGATCAGAAGCAAGCCCTGCTCAGTACTGCTTCATGCAAACGTTTGGACTACAGCTGCATTGCACTTCACTAATACTTTTGTATCATTTGTCCTCTGTCACGAGTCACCAGTGCCAAGTGTGACAGTAAAGCACAGAGTGAGTTTTTGTGATCATTCTCTTGTCACTCTTCCCGTTACTCCTACCTTCAAATCAAGCCTTTGCCTTTTGTATGACTCCTTCATCCTTCATGTAATGAAGAGAAGGAGGAAGATAACCTGACGCCTACACTTCAGGTGCTGGATAAAGTTATTAGAAAGGACTAGATGGTTTAGAAGGTCAGATCAGGCGGAATTCTCACCTGCCTCCCTTGCGCAGTCACAAATCAGCTGCCGTGGATGTGCCGCGTGTGTGTGTGTATGCGCGGTGGGGACATCTCCAGGCCCACGGAGAGGCGCTGGGAGCGCGTCCCGCGGGCGCGGGGCCGCAGTGCGGGCCGGGGGCCGCCAGGGGGCGGCCGTGCCACGTCAGTCACCGCGACGCCGAAAACGATCTCGGCTTGTCCGCCGAAAACCTGGATGGATCAGAGACTTTCATGTTACTCATGGAACAGCAGCGTAGAGTGGGGGGGTGTGTATGGGGGGAGGGAAAGAGTGCCCCAATTTTTTGCAGCAATTTACCTAAGGAAGGTTCCTAGGCATGTGCAATAGAAATTTAATAGTTTCGAGGTGTAATTTATAACCCGAGATTTCCAAGTGGGACACTTGAATATGTGTTAGGCTTGCTGTTTCTCTGTTGAACGGCTCGTTTCTGTTACTGTCTTGATTTTACAGTTAAAGTGCGAAATAAGACTTACTAGTTCTAGATTAATAAATAAGGCTTGCATTTCATCTGATGACTTGTAGAAAGAATATGATATGAGAAAACAAATTAAAATGCCTGTCTCTAATCTAAAATCAAAAGCTGTTATACCTTTGAAGAGTTCTAACTTTTCCCTACCTTATGCCTAGAGTGGGTCAAAGTATGTCTTAAAGTGTTTGAATGCTGTTTCTGTAAGCTAAGTCTGAATTTAGATTTTTTGTTTTGAGGTCATCCTTTTTGTTTACAGGACATATGAAAAGCCATGTTAAATACAGGGTGAGGTGGCTGGATATGAGAGAAAATGAAGCTGTAATTATTAAATAGCCATCTAAAAAAAAATCCTCCGAGTTGGCCCTCAAGACAGGGTTATGAATGAAGCCTTCAAAGTACAAATACCAGTGAAATATTCTGTCTCTGAAGAGCAACAATGTAAAAAAATTTTCTTTTTAAGTCTTAGACAATTTTTAATGGAGTATTTCAGTGTCCAAAATTCCTAATTTTGACAAGGAAAAACATACAGCACTGGATATGTCTAAAATTTTTGCTTCTGAGACAGAATGGGTTTTTTTAGGGGACAACAAAATTGTTTTTGAGGTAATGAGGCAAAACACCAAAGCTTTAGGTTTTTCTCCCCAAAAATCAGATTCCAGAGCAGAAAAAGCCTTTGCTGGAAATGGTTTTGTAATTAATGTCCATTGGAAGTAAATATATTAGTTCATTGAACATCAGTTCATTGTCATAATTGCTATTAATTTTACAAATTATGATTGGGTGATTACACTTCTTACTAAGTTTCTTTCTCAAAATCTTCAATCTGACAGTCAATATTCAGAATTCTTCCACTACTAATGTCCAGAAGTTCACTCCTTGGGTTAACATACTACCCATAAAATTGGATGAATTAAAGGATGTACAGGAGGCCTACCCTGAGTTTTTTGAACTCACACATTCATGGAATTGTGTCTTTTTAGCCAACTCTTGCTGTCACACAGCTGAGTGGTAAAGTTGTTTCACTGAATAGTTTCACACATTCTTTTCCTGTACGTCACTTCTGGTCCCTTTATGCATGTGCTTATAATGGTGTTTTCTTGTTACTATCATCAGAAGATGCACGTTTGGGTAGATTCTGAGGAAACCTGCGCGGACATCCCCATCCCACACAGAAAAGAGCAGGCTGGGTCTGAGTAAGTGATGCAATTATGCAAGTGTTCCCACTTCATCTCTGAAGGAAACCATTGTTGGCTAAAGCAGTGCTGTAAAGATCCAGAAATACAAAGTTTAATCATTGCAATTATGCAGCTGAAACAAAAAGTTCTCTAAATGATCTGGGGGATTGGGGATTTAGTGTGGTAGGTGATTAGATGCTAGACTAAACATGACAATATCTTCATTCCTTAGAGAGTCAATAATTTCAAAGCTGAAGACTCTGTGTTCATTGTTGCATTTACAAGCTGTGGTATGTTTAGACATTCCAGTACAGTTTGATCCTTACACAACTGGTTGCACACTTTGGAACTTGTGTGCATGCTTGGTAATTAATGCATATGATAGATGGAAGATTATGATTTATGCTTAATAGACTGATTATATATTACACAGGAGAAACGACATTGTTTGAATTCTCTGAACCAAGCTGTTGGATGGCTAGGAAGTACTTGATATTACAGCAGGACTGTAATTTAATGTCTTGCTTCCCTCAAGAGGTTTTGCATCCCTTTCTTAATGCCTTGATTAATCACCCAAAACAAACTGGCTATATTTTTACAATGTAAAGTTTAATAAAACTTCATCTTGTAGTATTTTTCAAAAAGTTAGTTTGCGCAGTGAGTGACAGAACTTAGATAGATTAAAGGCATTATTTCATTATACACTATTTGTTGGCTTTGTTTTTTTTAGTTCAAGTCTGATTCTGTTACAGAGGTAGCACAAACCCAGTTTAAAAGAAGAAGAAGGTGGTGCCAAAGTACTTTATTTATGCTGGCCTTAAGGGTTCGTGTGTGCGTGTGTGTGTAGTGAACCTTCAAAATGGTCTAGACACTCTAGGAAAACCCTTAATTTCATTGTCCATCCTCTAAATTAGCAATTATTTTCCTTTATAAACCATCATCTCTGGCAGATGCCAATGCTGTGCTGAGGAGTTGCAGGCAGAACCCCAAATGGAAGTGGTGGTGGGGTATGTGCTCTGTTCACCATTTCTGTTGTATAAAAAATGTAACACATTTGTCCCATTATTGCAGCTCTTTCCTGAGTCAAAGAGGTTGCATGTAATTAAAACATGATGGAAATGTCTGTTTTATTTCAGTTCCTGAGCAGAGGGGAACTTTGAGAAACTGCACTGTGAATTGCCTCTCCCAGTAAAGGTAGCTTCAGAAATCCCTGAGCCACCAGATTTTGTTCTAGGGATCCTTGTTCCCTGCATTGTGCTCACACGGATATTGGAAGGGTTACAATATAACCTGGATCATAGGAGAGACACAAGTAGAAAAAGAAACTTGGTTTTGGAAAGTTACCCTTAATCTGGATGAATTTGCTGATTTGACTTACTGAGCTGCTACTCAACAAATTCTACAAATTTCTACAAAAACTGAGGAGACTGAAACTCTTCTAGAGAGGTTGGGAGGAACATCAAGTCAGGAACTTCTCGTGTAAAGTTGCTTTAGGCTACTTTCCTCTTTGTTTGTTGGTTGTAGTATTGGATTGGGTTTTTTTTTCCTTAGATTATATGAGAGAAGGCAAAGACTTAGAGAATACTGCGTAGTTAGGAATATTGAAAACATTATGTACATCTCTAGATACATTGCTAGCTGAATTTGAAGCTTAAACTCTCAGGCTGAGTAGATAAATTCAATCTATTTCTTCCTTCCTTTTATTTTTTTTTTTTTTTTTCCCCCCAAAACAGAATCAAACTTTTGGATATCAAAGCAAGCATTGAGTTGCTCACTTTGTAGGTATTTGATCCAAAGCTTTTGATCCAATGATTTCCTCTGCTAACTTCAGTGAACTGGGAAAAAAACTTGGCAGTCAAAAACTAATTTTATTTCACAAAGTACTGTTACTTTCCATAAGTAAAAGCTTAGCTTTTGACTGCATGTGCTCGTCCAACTATAAAGAACTCTGCTCCTCCAGCAGTAGAAATCACAGAGCACCAATTTTTACATTATGAGTTGGATGTGAAGCCCTTCACTGAGAACTGGTCTAGTGCAGCATTACGAAACATTAATCATGAGAGCTCCCAGGTTGTTTTATGCTGGTAGGCAATTGGTTTCTCTTCTTTTTAATTCAGGGTATTTAGCAGTAGGTGGCATCCTACTTTAACTTTATAGTGAACCATAAGCTTGCTAGCATGTGTTATCACTTGGTCTAGAAAGTTCCTGGAATTTTTCTTCTTGTTCTTCTGTGCAGTATTACCAAAAAGGGACTTTTTTTTTGCTTAAAGTAAAGAGGAATGTGTACAAGTTCTGATGTTATTACTATATACTGGAAGCCTCCTATTACCATTTAGTGAAAATCCCAGTTGAAATTTGAGTTTGGAATTTGTTTCACAGGACAGAAGGAGACGTTTATGAATCAGAAGATGAGCAAAATCAAATTGTTAAAGGCTTTTCTTAGAATCTGGATAGGTTTCAGATCTCTCGGATGCTCATTGTGTTCTGTCTGCAGTATCAGTGGGAAGCAAAGATAATTAAACCTGAAAATTAGACTGAAAAGCTGTTCAGGTTACACTTCAAAGCAGTAAAAGGAAAGAAAATTGCAGTATTGACACACTACCTTTAAGTCATCTCATTCAATATCACACTGTCAGATTAGGTGCTTAGGTAGAAACAAGTGAAAAAAACAAAAATCAAAAAGCAAAAAAAACCCCTCAGATGTGTTTGATGGAAAAAATCTAAAAGTTTTGAAAGGAGAAGAGTTACTGATGGGTCTAAGCGATAACGCAGGAGGAAACTGGGAATGGTAGAAGTCTTGGGGAGTGGATCACAGGGAAATTGAATCAGTAGAATCAGAAATTGAAGCTGGTTGTGTAAGGTCTTCATTATACTTCACCAATATCCCTCTGACTTGGATTAGTCATCCTCATTTCAGACTCAACAAGGGTCCTCAGGTCTCCTTTAGCAGCCTTGAAAAAGGTTGCTAGCTTCCTTCCCCTTACCCACCCCCCCTGAGGTTTTTGTGTATAGAAACATACTTTCAGTAGAATTTAAGTATAAATTGCTCAGGCACCCCCTACGAGTATTCTCTGAAATACTAATGCTCACTCAAGTTTGAATGGAAACTGCTAGAAGTAAGTGATATTTGAAACTTAGTAACATGAACTTGGTGAGGTTCCTCTTTTATTTTAATATGTATTTATTTGTATGGATTTGTGCCAGGACAGATTTACCTAACAGCTGCTCATTAGCTTTCTAATATGATAGTTGTATCATGCTGAAAAGAAAGAATACTCTGTGCTTAAGTATTGTTGTGTATCTGCCCCTTGTGATGCAAATGAACAGCTTTTGTAATATTCAAAACCACATGGCTGCTCAATAAAAAATATTTCATTTATTGTCTAATCTTTTTTCTTTAAGCTGATCACTTAGATTTTGCATGTGAGAGCAGCTCTGTTTTAATAAGTGGTAAAAGATTAAAGCCTTGTTAAATTTTCCATGAAAATGTACAGACATAAAAGGTGTTTAAACACCAGTTAGATATGAGCTGTGTATTTAACTTTATTATAATAACTCATTTGCTTAACATCATTCATGCACTTAGGTAACCACCTGAATTTGAGCTGTTGAGAGAACAGATTCATGATAGAATTTTTTATGGAACACAGTTTCATCTCAGTACTTACATTTCTGAAGGGAAACTGCTACAGTAATATGATAAGGCTTTGGGCCAATGCATCTTGGATGTTGCTGTCTCTACAGTCTGCTTCATTAGTGATGTCTTTGTGAAATATATCACACATTCAATAATAAACAATAACACTGAGTTACACACTGTACTGTATTGCAGATGAAGCCTTGCTAATGTTAGAAACAGTGTTTGGTGAATGGGAACAGCACTCCTCAAATAAAATAACACCTTCCTCTTTATGTTTAGTTCTGACTAATTTACCATCCACAGTGTTAGGATTACAGTAATTAGGAGTTAGGAGAAAATATAGTTAGAATTGTGATATGGAAATTTTAGTGTATGTGGATTGTACAAAAAGTGAAAATACTAATGAAGGAATTGTGGAACGAATTGCAGTGAGACAAAACGCAAAGTATTTAAGGGAGGAAAAAACCCCAATTTTACTGTCAATTTTATTTTCAGACTGTAATTGTAAGTATTGTGTTTATCTTTTACCAAATTCAACTGCTACATAACAGTTGCTGAAATTTTTTTTTTTAAGTATTTAAGAAAATGGAATGGATTGTTGGGTTAACAGTAAATAAAACTGCTAAGAAAAATATATCCTTCTTCACTAAAAAAAAAAAAAAAAAGGTAATTTCACGTACATCTAAAACTTATTAGTTTTTAAAGTCAGATCAATGGTCTCCAAGTCAATGGATTAATCAAGTCGGCATAGTTATTTATTTATTTATTTATTTGTTTGTTTATTTTTAGGCTTTGGTACTGGCTCTGAATGCCCACTGAAATCTTTAAATGGTCATCTGATCTGAGTCCATGACACCTGCAGTGACAGAAATAGATCTATTGAGAATTTACAAAATGTGTATGTTGTACAGTGTTTAAAGCCATTGGAAGCTGTGTTGTACCTCCAGCGCCATCAGTTCAATTACACCAACAGAGACCTAGACTTTTTCTCTATTCAGGAGCTTTCAAACATGTAAGTAACCAGGTCATGCTGTGGCTGGAGGCAAACATTGACCACAGTCCTGGAAAAATGCATGTTGAGAGTTTAAAACTTCAATATGGTTATCTTACAAAATACACTGGAGCAAGTGCTAAAAGTATTTCACTGAATCAGAGCTTAATGTTAAGCATATTACAAGTCCTATACTAGTATATGTTTTAAGTGTTTTGCTGGATCAGCTGTGGAGAACATGAGCTTGTGCTTATAGTACCAGAGTATTGATTCCAAGCTTCTATTTAGAAAATTGAGCTTAGAAAAAGCGCATGCACTTACTTTAGCATACTTACTTTAGAATACTTGCAACAGCCACGTGTATTATTGTATTGAAGTGTTCAGGCCAAAATATGCTTATACAAGCTACCTTCCTGCAACTCAAGCTCTAGTCAGTGAAAATATTAATTTGAATAAATTTCTGCTAGTTATAAGATTCAGAGTGGCATATTACCCATTTAAGCTATGGAAATAGAGGCACATCTAGCTGTGAAACTAATTTCCAACTTCTTGTACCACATTTCCATAATCTAAAACTATATGAAAGATGCAACTGATATCAATCAGCAGGTTATTAGCTTACCTTTTCACCTGAGGAAGCAGTTGGTCCAAATTAATATTTCAAAGCATATTTTTAAAGTTAATTCTTTTCAGAATATTTTACATGCTTCTTTTATTCTCATTTAAAATTGCTTCATGCGCTATTTATGGTAAGGCTGCTCTTTTAGTAACATTATTATTATGGACAATAAGGGCCCAGATCACATACGACTTGGTGAGGGTCTGACTGCATTCTCTTTTTAGCTGTTGCTTCTAGATGGCTGAAGAGGTTCCTCCTCCTAACCACTCATCTCTGGTGCCTGCTGACTTGTTCAGACTTGCCCTGGATGGTGCTTCTGGGAGCAGAGCACCTCCCTCGTCTTTGTCAAAATGGGCTGGATAAGCAAAGGTGAGGAAATGATCATATGGGGGGACTGGGGAGATATTAAGATCCAAGAGAAGGAGAGTAGGAGTCCTGGTGGCTGTAAATAATTTCCTTCATGTACAGGGGAGGAGAAAGTGAGAGCACCTTCTCACATTCATTGGGATTTACAGGAAAAAAATGAGGTGACCCCCATGAGGCAAAATTACACAACGCAATTAAACATTTCTGAAAATCCTGTACCTTTCCTGCCTTTTCCTTTAGCACCTAAAAGCCTGTGTAAATTTGATCTTTAGTTATTAGTATCTTGAACTCAGTGTTTTACCTGAACTTGATTGAAGTATGAACAGGCTGATGCTGATTCTTGCTCTGAATTTTAGCCAATAAAGAGCAAATAAGGAGATTCTCTCCTATAATTCTCATAATTCTCTCCTATTAGTCACAATACACTTTAGTAAAGATAGAAATAGTCCAAAGGTTAGGAAAAGTAAATTGCAAAAAATTATTGCATGTCTTCTTCAGAGTAAGAAAATGAGAAGGCAACACTAATGTGAAATGTCATAGGGGTCTCTGTTTTGGTGTAAAGGATGTAAAAGTCTAAATGCAATTTTATATTTTGTGCATTTTGGGTAGTATAAGAGGTCCAAATATCAGAGCTGTTAGAATGAGCTTGCTAGCATGTGAAGTTGAACGAGACAGGCTTTCAAGAGAAGGACATCAGTATTTAGCAGCTGTGGCAAATGTAGAATATTCATTCCAGAGTTTTGAAGTGTACTCAAATATATAAATATCCTGAATTTGGAAAAGGCATTCAGTGTTTTGAAATTAAATGTTTGTGAGGAACAATAGGATTAGTCAAAAGTTTTTGCAATAAATCGGAGAAAACCAGCTGTCTTGCCAAAGAAGACAGAATTCATTCTTTAGACAGGTAGGCAGTTCTGGATGACAATTTAGACTTTTAAATAAAAATGGAGGCATAGAGAAGTAAAGGAAAATGTAGCTGGAATGAGGGCAGGGAGGAGGATACATGACTTCTTGCTGAAGTTCTTCAGACAAGTAGCTGGTTGGTCACAAGCAGGTACTCTGGGGTGATATTTGCTCCAAAAATTGTGCCTCTGCCCTATCTTGGAGACCTTCTTTGGCCTGCCACTCCTAGGCCTTGTCAGAAATAGGTGACCTCTTTTGTTTTATCCCACCGGGGCTGAGTACATTTGGTCTTAGATTCACATGAAAAGGCTGGGCAGGTGGAAATGTGAAAGGAGTTGTGTAGATGAGAATTTGGAGAACAAGCTCTCACACTGTTAGAGCTGTGACTTCGGAGTGTGTGAGGGATGTACGTTCATGGGGTCTTGTATTCCCGCTGAGAGAATGAGCTTCAGCTCCCATAAACAAAAGGGGTAGAATAAGCCAATGGGACTCTCATTTTACTTATTTGATAAGCAACTTTGGCCTGTTGATTGCCAAACGCTTTTTTTTTTCTTGTTTATCAGATATTATATTAGTACAATCCTTGGATTTTTCAGCAGGAATTTTCATGGATTGTTTACTTCTTGTTTTTTGTAACAATTCCTTTTTTCTTGTAAATAAAACAAACCTCCTAGACCCTAGTTTGTGCAATAGTTATGATCGCATTTTGGTTCTTTACAAGTTGTCCAAGTGTTCATCCTTCATATAGTTTGTCATAAAAGAAAACACTATTAACTTTAAATATAAGGGAGAAAATAGCAAATGCATCTCTCAGCTGCTGAAAGAATATAACAAATTAAAACTACTTTGAGGGATTATTCTTCACCCAGGGCAGTAAGCTCTATAATGTTCTAGCTGTAAAAATATCTATCCAACCATTTACCAAACATAGATAATATCTGTTTGTTAACCTGTCTAGTAAATATCTGACTTAAATTTCTGATATAAAAACAGCTGTTTGGATTACAGGAACCTAAAATTCTATTTGGAAAGTATATTTTGGTAATTTTAAATTTACTTAGGAAAATTGTGAGCTAATACCATTCAGATAAAATATAAAGCATGAACTGCACCTACATGTTTACATGTATATATGGCTTCAAACAAATTCGATGATGGAGATTCAAAAGGATTTGATTCCACATTACTTGATCTCACTAAGTTGCTAAAGATACTATGATTCTCACCTCTGTGTTTGACACTAGATCAATTCTAGTGATCACAGGTGATCACAGGTGATCATAGGTTTCTGTCCCTTAGTGTGAAACAAATTAATTCAGCTCAAACCTTAATCTGAAGAGATTTTTAGTCCAAGAAGAAGAAGATGCTTGTTCTTGGAAAATAAGTGTGTTTCAGAAGAACACAGCTGGAAAATCTTTTCCATGGCTGAGAAATCTTTTCTATGGCATTTTTTCTATCTCAAAAAAATGCTTATATAAAGTGTCCGTGGATTTCAGTGTGCTCATCTATTATGAGGCTGGAAAAAGCTGTGAGGTTTTTCAGGACAAAGGCTACATTATCTACGTTTTAATACTTTAATTTCAGCCTTTCGTGGGACAAAAAGTGCTGACACAAATTCTGTACTGAGTTTTAAACTGCACCGTAATAGCAAATGCCATCCTAGATAAAAGATTAGCCTTCAAAATTGTACCAAGAATATGCCAACTAGTATATGCAAAAAGGATAAGGATATTAGTTCAACACGACTAGGGAGTAGATTATACTATAAATAGGACTCTGAGGCTGCCTCTACTGCAGGGCTGGTCATTTCCTACAAAATCCATTGCATGTATATTTGCCCTAATCCTGTAATGTGATCCTCAGTCTAATCCTTACACCTAGCTATTATGCTATACTAATTTGCTTATGCAGAGAGCTGCACATACCCAAGGCTTTACTTGCTTCAGTCTATTGCAGCATCAGAGCACTGCTTATGTATGGAACATATAAAAGTGCATAAGAGAGTCTATATAGAAGGTAGGCAAACAGAGGATTGACACACCTGAAATCCCAAATTCTTTGAAATACTGAAAAAAAAAATGGAAAAGGTCAAAATCCAAATAAAAACCAAGAATTTTCCAGTCTCAAAGTGTCCTGTGGACTAGTGCAGTGTATTTTGGAGCTGACTGGAGTTCAAGATTCACTTTTACTATCAAAGTCCAAAAATAACCTCTAGTTTCTGCCCTGTTTGGAGTTAGCTGGGAGAAGAGCACACAAAAACAGGATGGGTGTGATTCCAGCATAAAACTCACCTTACTCCTGAATTACATATTCTCCCAACTGTCTTGGTTACAGACAAAAATACTGTACCTTTTTTTCTTTTTTCTTTTTTTTTTTTTTCTGCCTCATCCCAACTAAGCGTTGCCTGAATCTCTTGCTGTTCATTCTCCTAGACCTGGTGTGCTGCCCACTCTTCTCTCCCTAGATATCATCTCCTCCTACTTAAATCCCATTTTGCCTGATGTCACATGTGTTGCACAACAGTTTTAGTTTAAAGCTTATTCTTGTGCCAAACATGATAACTTTCACCTATCAGATGTTTCTTCTTCTGTCTACCTGCACAGGAGTTCTTTGCCGATAATGTTTTACTCATTGAGTGGGTTTTTTTTTCCCCAAACCAGCAGTGGAGCTTTCTCCTGCAGTGTTCCTTTTCTATGCCTATCCCTTTCCAGTGTTCCTCTTCACAAATGTCTAACTCACTGCACACATTCAGTAAAGACACATGAAAATAAATTTTCTAAAATAAGAGAGTAAGGTGTATGCTTTTCTAGTAAGGATTAAAAAAGGGTGGTTGGTGTAGTTTATTTGTGAAGATATTGAGTATCTTCTAGGTAGAAAAACGTTACATGTGACTACTGACGTATCTTTAATTTTACTTTTTTAAAATGGCCTCATGAGAAGAACAACTAATGAAACTCTTACTAAGATGGAAAAGAAGTTGAGGACTTGGAGAAAATTAAAAAGCAAACCAATCAATATTAAGGCTGTTCTGTTATACCCTTGATGATGGATGAATTAAGGAACAAGTTAGATTCCTGATCCTTAATTGCTTGCAGTTTATCTGTTGTCTTCTGAAGAACTTGTAATGTAAAAATAAGATTTACTGAGTGTCAAAAGGTTTAGGGTTTTGTTGTTGTTGGAATTTTTAGATTTATTTTTAAACTCTCATGTAATTGACTTAAGTGGGAAGAATAGCAGTCATCATTGGTATAATGACAATAATCTGAACTGTAGTTAAAGTTTTATCTAAAAACTGTGGAAAATGGCTCCTATTGCTTTCCTCATATTTCAGAAAAGTTATATATATATTGCAGTATCTGTAGCAATTTTGTCTATTCTAGTTGATGCAAGGATCCTTGAAATAAGTCTAACTCACTTTAAATATTTTTAAATTAGTACCTTTTTTTTTTTTTATGGAATCTTTTTAAGTCACTACTTATAATATTTTAGCGATACATCAAACATAATTTTTGATCTCTGTATTTGATCACACTTTTGATCATATTATCTACAGTCTGCTATGGCAAAGATTAAAGACCTCAGGATATTTTAGAGAATATGTCCATTAAAGTCACATACAATGTCAATTGAAGTAGAAAGTACATTTGACCTGAAATAAGTATTAACCCAGAATCCCTACTGTGTAAAACAATCCTAAAAGAGTTAAGTTCATAAACACAGTCCAGGTATTGTTTAGATATTATGAAAGGTACTATGAAATACACTGATTATACCTACATAATGGGGGAGAATCTGAATTTTCCCTGTTGGGAGTTTCCTAAAGCAAAACTTAACGGCACAACTTGAAGTCAGATATTCACTTCTGTGAAAGCTTGCCAACTGGAGCTTTGAGAAAATGTGCTTTTACTGTTCAATTCACACACAAAACAAGCCATATAATTGAATGTTATCTATATTTACCATCAAAATTTACCATCAATATTGACCATAAGCCATTAAATAGCAAAGAATTTGCACCTATGTCTCTCTAGTAGCATTTTTTTTTGTAGAAAAATTGTGTCAGATCTAGTTTTTTTATTAATTTACGTGTCTATTAAAAATAAATACATCACAGCATTAAATTCTGTGTCTTTAAGATACGAAGTAATAGAAATACTTGTGCATTATGAGCCTGGAAACATAGAATGTTATCTAACAGGTTTTAGCTATTAATCTTATATTTTAATATGAGATTTTCACATCTTAAAATGCAGTAAAATCCAAGAGAAAAAAGGGAATAAAACTCAGTAATGTCACCCAGCCTTTTTATTAATGAATCCTCAGTCAAAGCAATTGCACTGAAAACAAAATTAAAGATGACATCTAGTGAAATACCATTCTGTTTCCTTTTGACTTTTCTGTGTCTTGCTAGCCTTTCGTGACTTGCAGTGATTTATGAAAAACAGTGTTCTTGTCACTTAATGCTCTCTTGTCACTTCATGAATGGTCACCAAAATCATAATTCAAATCAGCACCTCAACACTGCTAGGGACCAGCATAGCTGTACTGTTTAATTCTTTCAGCCTTACCTGTGGTGTTTTGCAAATCAGAAATATTAATAAAGTAAAACCAGCTGGTGGGTCTCATGCTGGTGTTTATTGCAGTGGTGCAAGTCATGAAAAATATGGCTGAGTCATGTGAGTTATTTTGGTGATACTGAAGAAGCTTAAGCATTAATTTTGCACTTATTAGCTCTTATTGTGTGAAAAAAAAATTGTGTGAGGAACGGAATAAATGATTTTCCACTTATCTGGTTTAATAATTTTAAAATAGGTGTACTTATGAAGGAGTCTGTGTTATCTTTGGAGTTACGTTTTAATAATGGTGTTTAGAAAATGATTATGAAATTTAGATAGCTATTTCCCAGCTTTCAGGGGATATCTGTGTGGAAACAAGGCAGCATAATTTCTAATTAGCTTCAGTGGATCTGTGGGAGGAATCACTTTTTACATCTGCATGTAGGAAGATCATCTTGAAGGCTTAAGAGAAAATCCCATATCTAGAACTGTGCTTGTGATTATTCTTTATTCCAAGCATCCTACTATGTCTCTTATATAGTCAGTATCATCTCTGAATCTTTTAGACTAAGACTCCTTTTCTTTCACTAAGCACAATCTTAATTTGCAAATAATTCTGGTACGATACTTTTTGAATTCAAGAAGATAAACTGAAATGGATAACTTTTTATAATGAAATAACTTTTAACTCCAGGTCATAAATAAGTGAAGTTCTGATATTAGCATAAGGTCTATCTCAACAGCTGCATTTGCATTCCTTAAGTATTCAGCTGAAAGAATTGGGAAGCAAAACAACACTCCCCATTAAGAGGTGAACTGAGCCAGCAACTTTGTTTGAGCTTTAGAATAATCTACAGGATCCTTTGACGTCACTGCAATGCCACAGTGAGGTAAACAGGATTGCAATGTCTTTCATAACCAGGAAATACAAAATAAGCCTTTATAATGTTTTAGTCTCTTCTGAATCCAACTTTCTTTTTATCTGTATTTTACTACATAGATTTTAAGAAGAAAACTTCTGTTCCCATTTAACCATAAGGTTAATCTGCAGAGGTGTAGAGTGACTTTTTTTTTTTTCCTAAATTTAATACTAGTAGTGTTATTTTTGAGGGGTTTGGATTGTTTGCTGGTTTTCTTGTTTTGGTTTTGTTTCCTGATGGAAACCAAAACTGACTCAAACTAGATATTGCTTATTCAGCTTTGGGTGTTAATTCTGAGTATACATGTACATTTCTCCTTTAGACAGTATTTTTTTCCTATAAACAATGAGTATTTTTCCCCTACATGATGGTGCCCAATTAATAATAGAACAATTCAGTGTATTCTTAATTCCCTGTTGTTTGAAATGTTCTTCAATAACTTTCTGAACACTATCTAAACATCTCTTGAATGACAACTGCTAATTTGCTTCTAGCTTTATCAGATGTTTTTGCAAAATTTTGTTGTTACACATATTAATAGTATCCACACAATCCTTGGAGGTGAAAAGTATGATTCTGCTTTTATGGATAGGAAAGTGGAGACAGAAATAGAAATTTTACAACCTTATTTATTTTGTGATCTGGCAGAGTCTATTAACTGTTGACCAATTTTCTGGTTTGACAACTGAGATATCTTCAGGTCTTAATTCACTTTCTGCTTTACAGAGACATCATGTCCCCTTTTTGTAAATCTGCTGCACATCTGAAACCTAGGTCTGAATGTATCAAGAGCTTTCTAACTATAAAATACCGAATCAATATCATATAAACCGTTATTCTAAGTAGTTGAGCAATATATGTTGTGAAATGAAACCTGATGTGTGACTTCCTGTATATTTTAAAAGGAAAGAAATACATAAATTGCAGCCCAATATGATGGTGCTATCAATACAATAAGAAACTTGTGAATCTAGCACATCAATTTTTCAGTAGATTAGTGAATGACGTCTGTGAACGCTGTCATGTCCTTTTACACTAGCACTAAAAAGAAATGAGGCTTTTGCCAAAATGTTTCATGGATGTTTGCCAGCAGCAGAGGAAAAGTGAAGTTTCAAGCTTTAATTTCATTCAAGGTAGCACCATATATGGTTTCTTCTGCTTGCTTGCAACTTTTTCCAGTTTACAGGAACTTAGCGTCCTCCTGAGCCAGAGATGCCAGCTTTGGACTTAAACTACCACCTAAACTTGTCCCTTTCAGCTCTATTCTTGAAAAGTTCTGTTGTTAGCTTATACACAGCATAAGGCAAAGACCAGCACTTCTTGAAGCACAATGATCATTTATTAGGATGATACTCTTAACAGGCACTACTTCAGGCTAAATTAGCCTGTTCATGGCAGATGAACAGCAGGTTGCTGTTCTTTGCCCTTTCCTGGAATTTTCAGGCTTCTACATAATTCCCTTTTTTTCCATTGGGTGTTAAGGTTAACAAACAAATAAGTGGGTGGCAATTTCAAGCACAAAAGTAAGCTGCAGGCAGTCCTTGTTAATTTGATTTTCACTAGCTGTTTTCATTTTCATAATTGTAGCAGGTAAGTTGAGGTCAAGTAGTTATGCCAGGGAAGCAATAAGTAACTCCTAACTTCTTATTTTATGAAGTAATTCATTGTATTGTGGAAGATCAAAAGCAAAATTTGGAATATATTGGTTATAAAACCAATATATTTGGTTAAATAATAAATGAAGACAAGAAGGTGAACAATTACAACCAAAAATGCTACAACATGCTGCTCCTTACATATGTTCTGTGCAAAACTGTGCCCATACCCACATTTCTGGGTAACAAGCAATATCTAAAAAGATTATACAGTGCCTCACAATGGAATGTGCTATGTTGAGTGCCCAAGTGGCTGTGGATAAGTAGGGGGAAATGTAGGACTGAGATTTTAGATATATGTCTATATCTATCTATCTATCTAGATATATATAGTTGAGTTATTTGAAGCAACAAACCTTATTTTTTTAGATAGTACTTCTGGTCTAAACTGTAATCTCTGGATGCTAATGGCAACTTGAAGAGTAGCAGCAGTGCTATTAGTACTTGGTTTCTCAGCTCTAGTACAGTCTTTCTTAACTTTTATATATAAATTTTTATATATACTTACTTTTGAATTCAGCAAAATGCTCCTCAGTGAACAAAGAAAGACAGGAATACAGGGAGTAGGCTATTTACTTTACTTGGATATTGATTTATACACAAAAATCAAAATTAGTTTTCAACTCTTACTTATCTGTCCTTGACAGCAAAAATATATAATATATTAGAGACCCTCTCTAAATATCCCAGACATTAAAAATTAATATATGAAAATTGAAAACTGATTTCTTGATTCACCTTGGTTTGTATTTTTGTATTTTACTTTTCTTAACCATAAAAAAAAAAAAAGTAAGAAAATGAAAACCAGTCTGTGACTATTCAGAGTCCCTGGTTTGCTTTTTGTTTAAAGCTTAAAAAATAATTTTTAGGAACTGACTGCAAACTTCAGCTGCTCCTACACCTCTCTTTTATATACTCTTAGCTCATTCTCTGCTTTTCTGAACTACTTCTTAGCCCACTGAAATTTCAGCCTGCTAAATTGTTCTTTCTTTGAGCAACTCTAAGTTTATGTGTATTGCAGCTAACTCTGAAGTTAGGTACCAGTCTCCATTGAGGAGGATTACTCTAATTAGTAAAAGGTTTTAGAATATGCTCAATACAAGTGCAAAATAGGATACTGTACCTCAGATTCTCTTTTTCTGTAGTTTTAGGCTTTTTATATGCATCATTTTTGTAATATCTTTCATTAGTTCTACTTCAGAGAAATTTGGGTGGTTGTTTTGTGATATGTAGAACACAAACATAACTTTTAGAAGCTGAATTGGTCATAGTACATAGCTGTTTCCATGACCAATTTGCAAGAGTATGCCAAGATCGTGACTGTTTGTAAAGCACAGCAAACTTCCTCTTTCCTGAAGGTCTCACAGATGAAGAGGCCTTCAGCATGCTTACAAAGAATTTGGAATTGTCCCTCCCTCTTGTCCATCAGCAGAATTTAATTGTTGGTAGAGTTTTCACTGCCATTGCTATCACATCCCCCTGGCTAGTGGTGAATACATTTAAATAACTGTAAATTGTATTCACCATTATCATGAAATGTGCCATGTAACTCCTCTGGCACATATCCACCCTTTCTGAGGTGTTTCAATAAATTTTTGGCATTTTTTGCCCAATCTAAGTCTAAAGGCTTTATTCAAGGATTTTCTGTCTCATGATTGTTAAGAAATTTCCATGAACTCTTAATAAAGCTCTAAACTTACTGAAGCTGTTATTAATAGAACCCTCAAAACTGTATGATTACAGCTCAGACTTGGTGGTCTCTGTGTGTGAGGAAGTTCAGTCTTAGTCACTTACAGGCTTGTTACCAGATAACAATTTGACTCCCCTGGAAAATAGTCTCTTTTTCCCCTTTTGTGATGATCAAAATTAAGAAATACATTTATATCTTTAATTGTATGTATGGGCTACTGTCTCCTGACTGCCTGCAGTAGAATTAAGAATATATTCCCTTCTCCTTCACCATATGCCTACTTAAATGGTGTTTAGGCAGGCCATGGTAAAGAATACAAACTGAAACACAATTACAGCACACAGCTACAACATAGGTAAGGTTCTTGTCAGATTTCAATGGTTCAGGTTTACCCTAACAACCTCTGTTGCTGAACACTTAGTCAGAATTGAAAATCTGATCATGCTTTAGTGGAACAGGGTTTTCTTTATTTCACAAGTAGGTACATGCTGTACCTACTTGTACCATCAAACCCAAACAGCCAGTGAAACTAAATGGAAACCTATCAAAAGAAATTAATTTTGTGACTCTGTTTATATTGAACTGGAAGATGTGAGAATAATAAGTAAAGAAAATTAAAAATTGCTGGCATTCAGTATTAAAAACTGTACATTTTAAGGGCAAGACCAGTGCTTGTACAGTTTAAGGACAAGGCTGACAGGAATTTGAAGTTTATCAGCTAGCTAAGAAACTGATAGTACTGTGAGATCTTGGACACTTCCGAAGTACTGTAATGCAGTCTCTCTTTACACATGCTGCTTCTGAAAAATGAGCTGGTAGCTCTTTGCCCAGGCTTCTAATACAAGGACAATTGGACAGATTCATGATCTCAGCAAAATATTGCTGTGTTCTTCAGAGCCAAGGTGGGGTTACCATGGGTAGACTTTATATTATGTGATAAACCCTATGCATCAGCATTTTCTGAGGTTCTTGGTGTTTTTAACTTTTAATTAAGTGTTGTAAAGAAAGACCGTTTTTGTCTCTTCTGGAATCTCTCTCTGGCTGCTTAAGCTAAAAAGTGTGAATCAAGGTCCTCTAACTGTCTAGAGAAAGAGATAACCTTAAAAAGCAATACTGTGAAATAGCAAGAGCCCAACGGGCTTCCTCTGTACAGTGATTTTGTCGATTAGGGAGTGTACTCCCACTTCTTTTTTCTGGTGTATTTTAGTCCTGAAAGAACATGGAGAAGTTTTGCCATTGCTGCTACACTAAGTGAAATGACTGTACTATAGAGAGTTATCTTGGCAGCATTTAAAGAGCCATGGTACCAGTCTGAGCAGGTTATTCATCCCAATGGGCAGTGCTCGTTTCTCCATTACTATTGTTATGTATTTATTTATTTTAATTTACACATTACACCTCTTGATCTAGGATATAAATCTCAATTCTCTTTTTGGCTGTCCGAAAAAAAAATAATACTAATTTCAGGAATTTTGCAGGGAAGAATTGTGAAAGAATATTCTAGGAGGAATTCACGGTGAGAGCAAGTGCCTATCCCTTAAATAAATAAATAAATGCGAATGACTCCTGAGACCACACACCTGATGGAGCATTATCCATGTTCGTCTTGCTCTCCACTGAGCACCTACAGAGGCATTTACTATCCTTCAGGGGCGTTTCTCCTTCCAGCAGCGTAAGAGCCCGTGCTTTACGCTACGATATTATTACTCATAGAACAGGGCTCATGTGAGCTAATAGGCCTGGGAAACTTCTCATGTGGTAGAGCCGAAATCTGTCCGGGGTGGTAGTGGGGGCAAAGGCAGCCCCGCAGCGCCTGGTTAGCCGCCGGTCCTTGTGCTGTGCTTGTGCTGTGCTTGTGCTGTGCTGCCCCGCCCCACCCGCCTCCAGCCACAGGTGGATAAAGGTGCCACTTCCCCAGCTTGTCCTCTCTCACGGCTGCTTTCCACCGGCGCCCCCGTCCCCCTTGCCTTTGGCGGGGTGCGGGGAGGGGGCGCGGACGCTGCCGGCCCCGCACCTGTGCTCGGCCCCGCAGTTGTGCGCGCCCCGCGCCGCCCCGCCCGGCACCCGCGGCGGGGGCGGGAGCGCTGTGCCGTGCCAGGGCTGACGAGAGGGGGGCTCCCGGCGCCGGAGGCGGCGCGGCGGCATCCCCATCCTCCTCCCCTCTATCCCTCCGCCTCCTCCCTCCCTACCTTCCCCCAGGCGCCCTATGCACTTTCTTCTCGAACCACCCTCGTAGACAAACTTTGATGGGGAACCTCGCACCGCGCTGGAAAAATGCCGGTTATGAAGGGATTACTGGCACCCCAGAACACCTTCCTCGACACCATCGCCACCCGGTTTGACGGCACACGTGAGTCCGGGCTGGGGCTCCGACGCCCAGAGAAGGGGATACACGGGGGGCACTGTGCGTGTGGTGGGAGGCTCCTCTTTCCTTCACTCCACCGCCCTGGGGTTTCCTTGGTACCAGAAGCCGGCAATGAAGAGGGGGAGGCAAGGGCGCTCCCAGCCTCTCCCGCTCTCCTCCCTGGTTTCTCCACAGCTTTGCAGGTGAGGAGGGTGCCGGGTACCCTCTGCCCCCGACCCGCTGTGCGAAGGCTTCAAGGGGGCCAGAGCCTGGATACCTGCAGGAAAGTTGTGCGCTGGGCTGGGGCTTCCTCAGCGCCCTGAGAAGCTAAGAGACCGCTAGGGAGAGGTTCGCTCAGAGCCTGGGCAGGGCTTTGGCGGGAGGTTTTGGGATTTTCTTTTTTGGCTTTATTACCCTCAGCCCCCACATTAAATCTCCTCCCTAAAAGCTGAGTTCCCGTAAATCGGGCTCATCCGTGGCAGCAGCTGTTGCAGGGCGTTACTGGAGGGGAGGCAGGAAGGAGCAGGGGAAGGGCCCTTCGGCAGTGGCTCCAGCAGCGGCGGCCGCCCGGCTGCAGCACCATGGACAGGTCCCGGCCCCGGGTGGGTCCCGGCGCTGGGCTCCGCTCCCAGCTCCCGCACACAGCTCCTCCCGCGGCGCCCCGCTGCGCTGGGAACTCTCCCGGCGAGGCGCTGCGTTCCCGTGCGGGGCTGGCGTGCTCCCCCTCCGGCCGTGCGTTAGGAGTCGCCTGTAGGAGTCTTGAGTTTTGTTTCTTTTTTGATGGGGCTCACTCATGTTAAAGCAACTAAAAAGGAGAGGGGAGATAGAGGATTTAGACCGAAATGAACTGACTCCCTTCCCTTTAATTCCCTTTTAAAAATCTCAGGCATACATACTGGAGGAAAAACAACTAAGATTTGAGTTGCTACTGGCTTTTTCTTGAATGAAAACATTGCCGTCTAACTGGTTTGAAATCTTCTTGATTATGTATCTATTGGCATTTCCTCGATGGTTTGATTGCTGCGTGATTAAGACAGCTGAACTGTGATTATTGAATCAATAAATTGTAAAATGGCAAGAAAATAATACAGTCATTGAGATCAATTGCAAAGAAGCACAGAGCTTTATTATAACTGTTCTGGTAGTATGAGGATACACAAATAATTATGATCCAGGCTGTCCGTATGTAACTGATACTTCTCTATAAAGCAGTCTCTTAAGACTACTTAGATGTACCTTTAAATTCCTTCAGCTGCAGAACTCTAAGTCCTTTCCCCCCATCCTCCACCCTTTTATTTCTGTAAAGTGTATGAGTATTATTTACTGCATATTGAAGCAGCTCTAATAAGAGTTTTGTTGCTGATACTGTTATTTGCCAGTGAAAAGCAGTTCTTCCCTTCTTTGTGCTCAGGACCCTCCCCCTTTACAATGGCTTCCTTTCAAAGGATGGAGCACACAGCCTGCAAGCTGTGCACACAAATGCTTCAGGAATTCTACACTGTTCTTCAAAGATCCAATTTAGCAAGCAATGTTAATGATGACATGCAGGTCTCTTTTATTAAATAAAACACTAGGTAAATGTTTAATCCCCATCTTCTGAGTGACACCAACAGGCAAGCGTGGTAGAAAGTTTATTACTTAGCTGAATTCTATACCCAAATGGAGCTACATTTTTAAGTCAGTGATTCTACTGAGCTTCATGAAGTCAAATGGACCGATCTTTTCTTAAACAAGAAAAAGACCTCAGTGTCCTACGTTCAAATTTAATGCTATCAACTTATCTACTCTTTCCTGGAATATAATTGGAAAATAATGTAATTAGATATTTAATTTCACCAGAAAATACAGATTTTTTTTTTTTTTTTTTTAATTACAGGCAGTGAGATTTTTGGGTTTAGTTAACGTTCCAGAATTTGGCTCAAATATTAGGCAAGTGTATTCTAGAAGTTGTCATGGTATGATTACTGGGGTGTGAAATATTCCCAGAAGTTCACAAGGGAAGATGTTTTATTAACTACGTAGTCTTATATCTAGTAAAACTTTGGAGGATGGTACTATTCTCTGAGAATCTGGTGGCATGTCTCTTAATTTACAGAATAACATAATATCTCCTTTAGAGTGTTAAGAGTAAAGCAATGAATCAACTTAATTCTATCTGAAACATAGTTCTGTGTATCACTCCACATCACAACTAAATTTAAAATCTCCAGAAATAGCTCATCTCCTTCGTAGCTTTGAAAATGCTAAATTTAAATATAAAAATTAATACTTCTTTAACTGATGAAAAGAAATCAAATAAAGAAGTACAGTTTTGCAAAATGTGTATATATATCCAAGCATCAAGTAGAAAAATTAAAACCAATTTGTTTTTCATTTAAATTGCCTGTGTGGTTGATATTCCAGAGGTTGTTCAGGTGGCTAGAGCTAAAAGTAATATCGATGGCTAATCCTTGCAGGAATCAGTCCCATGTCTCACTAGTTTTACAGGTAATACAGTCTGTGAAATGAATAGGCACTGAACCCAAGGTTATGTTTCACAAACTACTTTGACCTCACACATGATGATATTTAAATGTTAAAGTACTGCCAAAGGTTTTTTGGTTTGGTTGTGTTTTTTTTTTTTGGCAGTTGTTTTAATATACTCTGTAGTTAACAGACCTCTTTCCAGTTTAAGCCTGTGGGAAGGATATATTATGTTGTCATCAGTGATAGACTAATCCACCAATGCATCTTTAATCCAGAAGAGGGATAATTCTAATTCCGGGCAAGAGTGCAAGAAGGGATTCCAGATAATATTAGAAAATATGCTTTGCTTTGCACGGAATTTTCAACAATTAATTCAAATATTTTTTTAAAATGTTACTATTGCAATGATTTATTAGCAGTTATAAAAAATTGAATATCTCAAAAATTTTTATAACAACTACTTGAAAGGTTCTTTAGGTGCTCAGAATTCTCCCGGTAGATGTTTTGTTGTATGTATGTTATACACAAATGTTCTTTACATATGAAACCAGGGTATATGTGCTAAGCAAAAGAATTAGATTAATTTTGAGGTGCCTCTTAGCTCCATAGGAGATTGCTGAGATTTTCTGCAAACTTCCTATTACCTGTGTCGCACACCTGGAAGAGCAGCATTAAAGGTTTGTCTATCTGGATTTCCGTAGCAGAGCTCTTGGGTCTGCCTATGTGCTGTTATACCTCCACCTTCTCACAACTCCAAAATATCTTTTGTGTTCCTGATATTGCAGTGTAAGTCAATGCTTTCTCAAAGGGTTCCTTTGCCCACCTCCCCACCCTCAACTCCCAATAACTAAGCACCAGGTCATCCAAAGACTTTTTACCCCCTCTGTTAGCAATGAGTTTATTGCCCATTCGGAAAAAAAATATATATATAAGCATTTTCAAATGAGTAGGTTGTGGCTTAAGGCTTTTTGGCTGGTTTGGGGTTTTGTTTTTCTTTTTAGATTTTCAAGATAAAATATCATTTTCAAGTGTGAAAATATTTCAAATATAAGACTATAATTAACCCTACCACCAAATATTAAGAAACTGAATGTCTGAAGTAAGTTATTTCACTTCAAGCTTTTGAGTGAGAAAGTTGCATATTTTTGCTTCTTAATCCTACTTAGATTAGGCAAAGTATTAAAAAACAGTTGCACCGTAGGAAATCATGTTCTATTGTTTTCATATATATATATTTAAATAAAGAAATAAATGTTCTATATTCAGTATTTATTTATTTAAATTGATTAAATACACACTGAGGTGGTCATTGCTGAAAATGTGTGAGACTCTCATGTAGAAAAGCTAACAGAGATTCAGCAAATAGCCTCATTAATTTTTAATCAAAAAAAGGACAACAATTTTGTGTATGGTTATACTATAAATTGATAGCTGAAGTTCTATAATTATCTTTTGTCTGTCAAATCTGATCAGTTTCCAAATTAAGTGTGTACTTCACATTCTTATTATCAATCTTGCGTGATCAGTCTAATCTGGAGATCAAGCTGAGTTAATTCCTTCTTGCTCACTGTCAGTGGTGATAATTTGATAATTCTGTATTTGCTGAACAACTTCTACATTCAGATATGTTTTCCAATTAAAATCTTGCTCAATTGCTAACAAAAGAGCTGTGCACCTAAGTAGCAATTTTCATAACTTTTTTTTCTTTGTTGACCAGTTTTCTGATTGTTTTGGTTACCCCCAGGAACGATTGAAAGATACCTGATGAGAACATACAGATTTAAGCATATCAAATGTGATTCCAGCATGCCTCTACTGGCTCTGTGGGTAGAACCAAGTTGTTTCTTTTGCATCATCAGTTGGTATGAGCTGAAAGCCTTTGTATGCACTGATCTTTCCAGATTGCAGGGTCAGATTCCTCCCCCACTCTTCACCAGCTACCCCCATCACTTGCTTTTCTGTCTCATAAACAAACTGGTGATGTCTACTAGGTTGAGCCAATGCACTAGCACTCTGCAACTTTGTTGTCAGATTATGTGTCTCATTCAGGGTGAATCCTAGCCTCCCTACACTTGTCAATGTGCTGCTTAATCATATCACAGACGCTTCAAAAGCAGAGAAGCGCTTCTTGGCTGCTTGGTGGTTCTCACCCAAATGGACTCAAGGAATTGCATCAGTGTCAGACATAGGGAAAAAACAACTGAACTTCGGGGGGAAGAAGGTTTTTGATCAGACTCCAGGATCAGAGCGGTCCACCTCACAAAGACAAAATGTGCTCCAGCTACAGGCTGGGGGCAGAGTGGTTGGAAAGTGGCACAGCGGAAAAAGCCCTGGTGGTGTTGGTTAATAGCCAGCTGAATATGAGCCAGCACTGTGCCCAAGTGCCCAAGAAGGTCTGTGGCATCCTGAGGTGTATCAGGAATAGCATGGCCAGCAGGACCACAGAAGTGTTTCTACCCCTGTACTTGGCACTGGTGGTGCCGCACCTCAAATCCTGTGTCCAGTTCTGGGCCCCTCAATTCAGGAAGGACATTGAGGTGCTGGAGTGGATCCAGACAAGGGCAGCAAAGCCCCAAGGGTCTGGAGTGCATGTCCTATGAGGAGCAGCTGAGGGAGCTGGAGTTGTTTAGCCTGGAGAAGAGAAGACTCAGGAGTGACCTTATCACTCTCTACAACTGCCTGGAAGGAGGGTTTAGCCAGGTGGGGGTTGGTCTCTTCTCCCAGGCAACAAGTGACAGGATGAGAGAACATAGTCTCAAGCTGTGCTAAGGGAGGTTTAGGTTGGACATTAGGAAGAAATTCTTCACAGAAGGGTAATTAGATATTGGAATGGGCTCCCCAGAGAGGTAATAGAGTCACTGACCCCGGAGGTGTTTAAGGAAAGACCGGACATGGCACTCAGTGCCATGGTCTGACATGGTGGTGTTCTGTCGAAGGTTGGACTTGATAATCTCAGAGGTCTTTTCCAACCTAATTGATTCTGTGATTCTGTAAAATCCTGTGTCCAAAGAAGGGAGACTCAAGCTATGATATGCACTGATCGGTGGCAAAAAGACTTCCAAGCAGTGACCAGTGGAAAAGCTGGTGGTCTGTCAAACTCTCCCTCTGAGAGAGTGCAGTTGCAGTGATGCTGGTCTAGTTCCTTGTCATAGAGATGAAGTGATTCAGACAGAGGGAAATTTCCAAAGCTACATACATTGTTGGACTTACGTTAATGCAGAATTGTTTTGCGCTTTTTACTTATCTCCTTGGATAAGTAAACAATGGGGTTTCCTGAATTAATCATGTATATTTCACTGCAAAAGTATACAGTCAACTCTGGAAAAAATATTGCCTGTTCTCAGCTCAGAGCCCAAAAGAGCAGACCTTGCCTCTCTGTATTGTCTCTGTAAGATGTGGCCTGTGTTGCAGCTCACTGTAGCTCTGTTACTAAAAAAAGACAAATGTGATTTTGAATATAAACCAGGGGTTGGATGTTTGGAATCTGTGCTGTGTTGTTGCTCTTTGCTGGAAGTAACTGAGAGGCTAGATTAAGCAGCTAATTGGAAAAATCTTTTCTTCTGTCACAAATATTGGGGATATAGAACCTCATAATTTAAAGTTCATTTATTTACTGATCTTTGCTTTCAGCAGCTACAGTAACTTCTGATTCTAACTGGAGCTGAAGTTAGACCTGAAAGTTTTGGAGGCATCTTAAGACCATGTTTCTTAATTCTTGAGTTCTGGTCCTAAGGACTTAATTCAAGGGAAAAAAAATGTGTGCAGGCACCATTTTTAATATGCAATCACTGGGTTATTCCTTAAAATAATGAAAAATGGTCATCATTATGGTATGTTTTATTCAGAGAACATCTTATTGCTATAGAAAACGCTGATATATTCAAGTTGTCAGGTGGTGTTCTCTTCTTTTTTGCTAGACAGCAAGAAGATAGAATGATAATTATGTAGATTTTCCATTCAGAGGATATATATAATTCATTAATCACACCACATTTAAGTCTTAGGTTAATGCTATAAATGTAAAGTTAGACTAGTAACACACATCATTACTAGAGAAATAAACTCTGTATTTGAATTTATGGCAAGCATTTGAAATTTAAGAGTGGAAAAGAGTAAATAAATAAGGGAGGGTTTTTTTTTTCTGGATAATAAAAGAGCATTATCCTCTGCATTGCTTTGGGGTAGAAACCTGATATACAGTGCAGTGATCGAAACAAATCTGTATATTTGAAGTGACATATATTTGAATGAACAAGTACTCTATGTGAATGGAAGAAACTCTTTAGAGGGTTTCTAAATCTTAGATGATTATCAGGATTCACACTAGAGAGGTTCTGTAAGCTTACCCTTTTTCTTTTCCCAAACATATCCTACTTTCTTCTCTGATAACATTTCAGTGAGTAAATAGGTTTACTCTGAAAATAGATTTCTCTTATTGTGACCATTGCATTTATATATTCAACTTTGATTTTATTGTTTTTTTTTTTTAAATTTTATTTATGCAGGTAGCAATTTTATACACATTCCCAGTCTTTCTGGATGCAAAGAAAAGGTGCTCAGAGTATTTTTCAGGGCAAATGAATAGAAATACGAAAAAAACCCACTGCCTCAAGCACATGTAGAAGTGTAAGCATGAATTTATTACAATAAATCAGGAAAGGTATGGGTTTACATTGAGTGCTGTTAGTACTATTCTGAGGACAGATATTTTTGAAAGAAAAGCAAGTTGCCTGTATTACATCAGCTGTTGCCTGGAAAAGGTGAACAAAGGCAGTCGCTTACAGCAGTTCCGCATTATCACAAGAAAGCTTACCTTACCTTGTGTTAAAGTGACTAGAAGAAAAAAGCAACAACCTGTTCCTGAAGTAATGTTGTTTCATGCCCACTCAATCTAAAAATAAATAAATTACAAAGAAGGAAAAAAGGAGGAAGGAGGATAGAGAAACAAACAAGCTATTCTCAAATTGCAGACTTTAAGAAAACTCTTCTTTTAGAGTTTATTTTGCCAAGTGCTTCTGGCTCCTTCTGTTTTCTGGGACTGATAATAGTATTCAAAGGCTTCGGAACAGGTGTTGTTCTTAAAATACTAGCACATTCTACACTGAACTTGACATTAAATATCTTCTGAGCATCCCTAAAGCTTAATGCTGCCTGTCAATCATTTCAAGGACTGCTGAAGACAATTGCGTTATGGAGAAATATGTTGTATTCCCTATTGATATTTTCAAGAGAAAACAGCCTCCAGTGTGCCAGCACTCAATTCACTTTTTCTGCAGGCTTTACTTATGACAACCAGGAGTCCAGGTACCCGTTCTTAGGACTTTTGAGGGTTGAAAGCTGCCAGGATTATTTTGCTTTTATCTTAAACCTAGGGAAATACAGAAGGATTCATCTGGACAGCATGGACCTGAAGTTCATTGTTACAACTTTTTGGTGCCCTTTTGTTTTTGCCTTCCATCTCCCTCAACAGCTTGTTTTGATACGTGACTAGACATCTTATTCCATATGTATGAAAGAGAACTCTGAGCTGGTCATTTTGTCACTTATTTGAGTTTTAGAATGAGAGAATTTTCCTAAGACAAATAGCTTGGGGTTTTTTTTTTCCCCCTAAATGTCAGTTAACTCCTATGATGAGTGTGGTTTTGTATAAATTCTGCTTTTCCCCACATTTTGGAATTTATGAATGATACGAAAAATAATGGGGAAACTATATTGTTTTATTTTTGCAGAAAAAACAACCTTCTTTGTGGCAGGTAAAAAAGCTTTTTTGGGAGGTAAAAAAACCTTTAAAAATCAAGAATAATCACGTTATATCAGTGACAAGCTGGTTTTTGTTTTGTTTTGTTTTTTAATGATCTAAAGGGAAATACACAATATTTTAATCTGTATATTTCTTTTGAATATATGAATTATATTTGTGAGATAAGACATTAATTGTATTTATTAAACTGGATTGTTTGTTTATTGAGTTGAAAGATCTTGAGGTCAGGAGTTTGTACTTAACACTTTCTCTTTTCCACTTCCATAACAGTGGGAATAAGCATGCACCTCATAAAACCTGTAGTTATAGAATCACATGTTAGGGATTTAAATACCTAAAAGTTCAATGTAGAAAAGAATAGCTAATAAATATTAATTAAAGATATCGAGCTGCGCATTTGCCAAGATTAAGTTAGAAGAATCACTGATTTTCAGAGGAAATATATATAGTTACAAGTTGTGTCTGCTTCAGTGCTGTAGTAATGGGGTGACAGCATGGCTAGACGCTATATTTTAGGGGCTGTTCAAAGTTTTAGAGTAACTTAGTGTTTGGATTTTTAAAACATATTATGGCTTTAATGGCCCTGTTTGAAGCAGAACTATACTACAGTACAGTATGACTAAGTTATCTTAGTCATGCTGAAGAGCTGCTCCTACACTGGAAACAGAAAACAGGATGCATTAGACATCCTGAATGTCTTTTTTACCTTTTTGTATTTTTACAGGAATATTTACCTAAACTGTTTGTTTGTATGTTTGTTTGTTTTGTTTGGTTGTTTTTGGTTGGTTTCTTTTAAGATGTATTTTCTTTAAGATGTATTAAAAACCCTAAAGAAATAGATTATAAATGACCTTAAACACAAAATTGATTTTTTTTTTTTTTAAGTTTACTTACAGCATGAACTGGAGTGCTGATTGATTTTCAGATGTAAGGGATAGTCTTAGGTTGAAAATTGTGCAAGTGATCTTTGGCCAAGAAAGAGAAAAGGAGGGAGCAGCTGTGAGGAAGCAGTGATGGATTGGCTGATGTAATTGCTGAGTGAGCAGAAGGTAGTGTTTTGGAATGAACTGAATGCAATAGCACTGTGGGGAGCTTCAGTTTGGTGCAGAATATGACTAGGGAAATGTTGCCCTGAATGGTGTAGTTGTGAGAGGATTAAAAGCACTGTCTTCTCAGAGAACAAATTGCATGTGGTCCTACCTAGCACTTGGTGAAATGGCATCAGGCAGTCTTCGGTTTCATAGGTGAATGTCTCTGTTATCTTCTTGATGAGTGTTTAGCCTCTAAACACAACTAATTAAAGCCTAATTTCATCATATTGTAACTTCTAGCTGGCTGATACGGCTAAGGAAGCAAGTAAAAGTTAAGTAGCTGACGTAATGAAAAATTGACTATGGCAACTTGGTGTTTTGTGGGTTGTTGTTTTTTTTTTTAGTTAGAGTTTTTTATAAAGGGCTCCACTTTAACATTACTACTTTTAAAAAGGGAATGAGAAATCAAGGTGAGGTTTTTTGATTGTTTTGTTTTAACTGATACTAGGGTTTTTATGTGTGGATGACTGGATAGCACATGAACTTATTTTTTCATGAACTTGCTTATAGTATGTCTGAAAGTCTCTTGTGGTTCTTATGTTTACCATCTGTCCTGCCCCTCTCCCAGAACTTTCCACTCCTACTGGCAGTGTGGATCGAATCCCACCAAACAGCTTTTGTGAATTACAGCAACAAATTGCTGCTTCTCCAAGCTGCTGATCGATTCCTGGAGCAGAGGCAGTGATCAGCAAGAGTCAGGATGGACAGGTGGAAATTACTGCAGACATTTTAACTCATCAGTCATAATTCTTATACAAATAAAACAGGCAGCTGTTGAGCTGTTTTCATACTGCTGTGAGCAGGATCCAGATGGGGACCCAGGGTTTTGGTTCCAATTGCAACTCAGAGCTAATCATCAAATTAGATCATGGAAGCAGTAACTCTTGGAAAAATGTACAAAGACTTTGTTGCCTGAATCCAGTTGGATATACCTGAATTGCAGTTTTTCCCCCCTCTTTTGTCCTACTTATACAAAATAATTCTATATTAGAAATGTGTTTCTTTAAACACCAACAGTATCTTCAGAAAGGAATTATCTATCTGGGACATTTCAACACTTTTTATTTCAGGTGTGTTTATAAATACAGAAATATATATATGCAGGTGATATCCTGCTTTAATTACAGAAGAAATCATGCTTCATTTAGGATGAATAGTTCATGTGTTCATTTTTCTGCTGATGTGAGTCTCCTGGGAACAATTGCTTGAACTGTCAGGAGAGCTGCAGGCCTTCTGTTTGTGTCTTTTGTGGTGAATAACTGTAACATTGCTAATTTCTCCTGTTTTTCTTGTGGATATGCTTTTTAAACATAAATAATCATAACCTGATGTTGTATCAATCTCACCTGAAATATATCAAATTCCTGAGGCAGGAACTTTAAATAAATAAGTATGATCACTCAGATGACTAAAGAAAAAAGATGGAAAAAAACCCAGCCACTCTGTGCCTCAGTATATAAGGTGCAAAGAACAGGTAAATACAGGTTCAGCTGGCAATTTTACAAGTGACCAGCACAAGGAGTGCCTCTTCTAGGGAAGTAGGAAACAAAAGTTTAGGAAATAGTAGTCCCATAAGTAAATAAATAAATAATCTCGAACTACAGTAATTAGTTTACATTTTACCTTTATTCTTCTTTTTAAAACAGGTTTCCCTTTTATGAATTCATTGTAGGCAAGGTCCTCTCACGGAAAGGAAAAAAGACAAAGGCCAAAAAGCCCAACAATAGAAATACTGTGTGACCTACACCATGATGGATAGATCTTAATAAGCTGAGTTTTGAGAGTTGAGTGAAATAATTACAAGTAAAGCTAAGAGGTTAGAATTAATTGGTGAATTACAATAGTTTTTTTCTCCAGCCTGATGTGGTTGATATGTCAGTTTATATGAACTGTCATTGAAAATAATGCTTCCAGGTGTTCAATTAAAGGTTATGAGACATTTTCTGCCACCATTCTGCCACCATTCTGCCACCATTCTTTACACATTCTGCTTTATGCTGGGATGTCTTTCTAAGATGAGCAAGAATGAAAAGAGAAAAAGTTTTTTTACATTTACAGCATGAAAGTATTATCTTTTAACATTTTTGATGCTTAGAAGTACATCAAAATTGGTTATGTTTAATTAAGATGTACATAGAATTTATTCTAATTAAGTATTTTTCTAAAGTGAAGATGCAGTTTTCTGTCTATTAAATTTTGACGTATTGCTGTGCAAAACAGCAATTTTATTTCATCTGTTTTAATGCTTAGAGTATTGTAGCAGTTTGCACAGCACTTGAATATTTTATCATGGCCATTATTTTATCATTAGCCATTTATCATGGCTAATTCAGGGCTTCCAAGGAGGGTTTTTGAATGGCAGGAAAAACTAAATATAGTAACAGAATAGTTTGCTCTTGAAAACAGGTCCTTCCTGATAGTTTTCAGGCTTGACAAACTTCAGATAAAGTTTATGGCAGTAAAATATTGCTGTGAGGGTTCTGATGGCTTGACTGTGAAAGAAAAATGGAATCTTTGCCTTTTGACAGACCAGTATTTTCTTTGGTACATAAGACAATGCCATCTTGGGCCACATGACATGGAATCTCTGGGACTGGGGATGCAAAATTAGAAACGTTGTCCAGCCAGGCTCAGTCCAACTGTATGGCTTGCTGTTGTGCTGAAGGGAACCACCAATATCGTTCTTGTTCTGTGAACCTATTTTCCAGATCACTCCTTGAATAACAAATCAAGTATCAAAGCTGGCATCTACATAAACAATGTGGGTACCTGACAGGAGTCTGAAGTACGGCCCTGTGTGACAGTCACAGGCCTGTGACTGGGTGTATTATCAAGAAAGTAAAATAGTCTCCATAAATAAATTATCTGTAGAAATTTTGTTTCTTTCCCTTACTGCTCCACACTAAGGGAGTTTGTTACTGTTGTTAAATCCTCAGTGTTTCCCAAATGAATTTATACTTGCACTTAAAATCAAACACGTCTTGATTACAGAAGACAAAAGATATATCTGAACAGAAACATTCATCTTCAGTTTTTACTTATCTGAAATTTTTGGATCAATTCTGCAATTTTATCAGGTGTTAGGCTTCAAAAGTAATTTTCAGAAGCCTTTTACATTTTGTTACTCAAGAATCATCATGATGATCAACATAATTTCAGGATCTCTAGTAGCATCTATGTAGTTCTGTTGTTAAAATACAGTGCAAGAGAACTTGATAGTTATATCAGAAGACAAATAGAGAAGTTACAAAAATGAGGGATGTATCTTATTTTCACAAGTGTATATTATTATGAGAGTTACAGTTATGAGACTTTCAACTAAAATCCATACTTGCATTGTATCTATCCCATTCTTACCATGAAAGGGATGTTTTACAGCCTTAATCCTTCTAGTATAGTTACTTTATATGAATGGATTATTGTACATAAGAAGTGTGTTTCCATCCTCACTCTGTGTTTCCAAAATTGCTCTCATAAAATGATATCCTGACAAGACCAGACTAGCTGAAAATGTTAAATTTGTCTTAAACAATACTGATGATAAACATGAAGTAACAAAGTAGGGAACTAGATAGTCTAGGTCACAGAAACACATCTTGCATTAGAAACAGAAAATGTCTCTCTTTTATTAAGCTTGAAATGTTCTCAATCACAGATTTTAAAGAAATGAAGAGGATTTTTCATGACATGGGATTTGTAACAACCTAGCTATGATGAAACAGCATGTCTCTAAAGAGGAATTCTATCTTTACTTGCAATGCATATTTTTCAGAACATTAATGCTCAGTCAGCAAGACAAAAACTTTTCCTATAAATGTTGTTTCAATTGTTCAGGTAGAAAAAATGTTTCTATAAAAATGTACTTTCTACTTTCCAAAAAGTTCTTCTAGTACCACAGCTTTCAGACAAAAAGTAGAAAGCAAATTGCATGAATGTTTAAATAGAAAAGAAAGCCTAAAACTAAAAAAGAATCCAAACAAGCTTAGCATCAATAAAAATGTGGCAATAATAAATTCATGTATTTTATCACATTGACATATTTTTATTTCATAACTTCAGGATTGCAATACTGGGCTCTGGCACTCTTTGGGGAGCATCAGGACCAGAGTGGTTTTTACTGGTATAAACTGCATTTTCTGAGGCACAGCTGAGTTTGTTTTCAATCTACTGAAAACAAAAATAGAACTACTGTGAATACTCTAAGGTGTCATGGTGTGTTTCCCTGCTTTCTAAATCATCAAGACCAGAATCTCCTACCACTTTAACCAAATGCACTTATTTGTTTCTTTTTACTTCTTCTTAGTACCTTTTGCGGTTCCTTCCATTCAGATTGGGCACCAGTGGCCCAACTTGATGTTCTCCTTAAACAGTTCTTGACCCAGCTCAGATCAGTTGGAAAATTCCTTTTGCCGAGTATGAGAGAACTGTCCTTGAAGTGTGGGGACATTCAGTTGCTTACTTGTTTACCAGACTAACTGTAAAAGCACTGTGAATTTTTTTTCCATAAATAATACATAGGTTCCATTGTGTCTTGTGAGAACTACAGCACTAGTCCAAGTTCTTCTCCATAACTGAAATATAAACTCTGTGATGAAAAATGGAAACCTCTAGACCCTAGCCCTGAACTGGTCACCTTTAGTAAGCAGGGATCATGGTAGTATATCAAAGGGGCATCTAGAAAGTTTCTTTAAATAATCTTTTTCCCTTTGTCTTTAATTAATAATTTTTGTTTCCTAATTTCACAGAGTGTTGAAATTCTAAAGTTTGATAAAGTATCATATTAAAAAAAAAATAAAAATCTCTTCAGCTCTTGCAAACATGAAAGTGGTACTAAGGTTTCTATATGCCAAAGAACCCTTGTTTCCTCTAGCAGTGGAGCTGCTATATGAATTTTCTGTAATCCAATACAGTCAAGCTAACACTGAAATTCTGTGAAAATGGGGCATGAGTAATTTCTCTCCTGGTTGCTTTATGAAGCTTATTGTATCTTGGAACCCTCCAGACCTCTTAAATATCACTGAAAATAGGTAGGGTATTTAGTGTTGAGAAGGAAGAAGATGGGGATGGGAATCAGAGGTGTATGGGAAACAAAATCATTTAAGTTCTGTTTGCTTTGTTACAAAAAACAGCAATACATTAAAGCTTTCTTGAGAGATTCAGCAAGCATGGGCAATCCATAGCAGTTAAGGTACCACCCTTTATAACACTCTGAAATAGACACCCAACTGATTCTGTATTGATGCTTTCCAATCTCAGTATCCTAAAAATAAATGATTGATACATTAATTGTGGATCTATTGCTGTGAGGGAGGAAATATACTCGTTGAAATGCTGAAAAGATAGTCACATATGCTACTGTCCTTCTATTTTAGACAGGAGTGTTAGCACTGCTTTCCTCCCTTTTAGTTAAAAATTTTCTTAGTCAGTGCCTCTCTCACAAATGTGAGTAGAAGGACTCGGGATGGAATTTGTTTCAATTACATATTTGGGAGTGGGCTTTGAGTGATTCCCTTGATTCTTCTTCCTGATAAAAGAAGCTCTGAAATGTACAGATGTTTTCCTTAACTGGTACAAGTAATTTACAGAATGGAGTAGGGGAAAGTGCTTTTCTTTCTTTTGACTGCAGAGGGAATCTTGCATTCCTAATCTTTAGTGTTTCTTGGATGCACTTTAATTAGAGGTCTAAAATAGACCATATAACTGCCCTTCAAAACTGCAATAAAACTTGTTAAGAATCTCTTAATAGCTCCTCTCAAATCTCTCACATCTGGAAATAGTGAAACCAATTATGTTTGAGAGTTACCTTTTTCTGCTTTTATGGAAGGATCTTGTGTAACACCATCAGAATCACACCTCTTAAGAGAACTGATGCAGAAAGTGAAATAGGGTGCTCAAAAGCAGAGCCACTTTGGTTTTTGTCTCGCATTTTTTTTCATACAGATGGAACTTGAGCTAATCTCATCAATAGAAATTACTGCCTAAGTTAAGTGGAATAATTTCTAAACTTGAAACAGTTTAGAAATAAATGACACTTAAATGAGTTTTCTAACTGTTCATTTTTACACAGTTTCAGCTAAATCATATTTTAGTACACAAAATGAAGCAGCTGGGGATAGTTGTGATGCTTGAGAAAAAAGCCAAATTTGTTTCCATAAATTTAACCCATCTGGGTATAAAGGACACTTTATTTAGGCATCTATGATATATGTAGCAGTCTTAACATGCACATAATGTATTTTCTGATAATTAAACCATGATGTATTTATTCAATTATTTAATCTCTTTAATGTTGTTGAATATTGTTTACTTTTTGCCTAAAAATGTACTAGAGTATGAACTTAACTTGTTTAGTTATAAGAATCATAGTCTGGTTCCTACTTGTTTGGGTTTTTAAAATACTATTACTACTGATCTAATGACCAATGAATCACACATTGCAAGATACTTCTAATATATCTTGAAGTCTTTGGTGATTTTCCCCATGAAAACAATTTCTTCCTAAAATAGCAACATTATCTAGCATGAAGTGTCAGAACATCACGTACTTACTACAGTCTCTGTTGTTCTATGCAATGCTAAAAATTATATCAAACTAGTTTCCATATAAACTGAACCACTGATTTATAACCTTGTATACCATTAAGTTTTTCAAAGAAGTTTTCCCCACTATTAGGAAGAGATATATAGTTATTCACTCATTTATGTAATAAAAATCACTAGAACAGAAATACTTTTAAATACTATAAGGATGTGGCTTCCAAATTTTCCTTCAGAATCGATGATAGTAGAATGCCAAAGCTTTCTTAATGCCAATTAAAAATAGGAGATTTTGGTTGCTTTGGCCTGTATTCCTATTTCCATGTATAGAAATGGGGTAATAAGGAACAAGCCCTCCTGACAGATCTCAAAACACATGTAAAAAATTATGTTATACATAACCTACCATCTCTGATGGGTCAACATGCAATTTATAACTTGCAGTGCATTATTTTTTATGAGTTACTTCATGCTTTTAAATGTAATTTTCAGAGAAGTCTAAGGAATTAAGTCAATTTTAATTTAAAATTTTAAACTTCTGGAGGACCAAATGTTTCAGTGTCTTTATTAGAAACACACTTCATAAATGGATTGCCAGATACAGGAAAAGGACAGGCAGGTCCAGATGGTGTTTTCACCATCTGAAAAGTGTCCTTCTCTCCATTGATTAGAACAGGGAAGTAAGGAATAAATGCCTGAAATTTGACAAGACAAAAGGGACCATTAGTGATCTTTTCTCTCTGTGACTAAATGGAAATACAAGCCATAGTTATGAAGTTAAATAATTGAAGAATATTGTTCTATTTAAATAAATAAATGTAAATCTATCCAGCTATGTATATATATAAAATATTACAGCAAGTTCTAATTGCTCTAGTAATGGAATTCAAAACAGTTCTAGCAAAAAATCACTTTCATACAAACCAAGTTAGCACTGATATTTGAACTTAAGTCTACTGGTTATATTTCTCATTACCAGAAGGTTACGTCTGCAGAGCAATGTATTGAAAGCTGTTGACCAATTTAAAACTGGGGATGGTATTTCACCAGGTTGCTCTGATTTTACTCTAGGTCTAAACTTGATTCTGTTCTTAATAAAGTTAAATTGTTAAACCCCCTGTATTACCCTTAGCTTTCAATGCAGAGATAAATACAATAGATGTAGAAACAGATGAACAGAGTATGCTGCCCACTGTAGGTTACAAGGAAACGACTGGGTCAGGAGCAATCGGGTTTTTGTTTACCCTTTACCTCATGTTAGTTCATAATCCTCAGGCCTTTGGGAGATTACAGTGGAACAGAGCAGTCCTGTAACAATGCTTCATGTAGTAATAATCAGGAAAGAAACCTTTTTTCCCAGGAAAACAAAAGGGGCTCTAAGCACCCACCAAAGCATAAGCCTTTTCAGAGTAAGCCTGTCAGGCTGGAAATACTGTTTGTCGCTGTATACACTCCTTCACTGCTCCTCAGGAATCTGCAAACCTAGCCTTCAAAAACATAAGAGGGCTGAAAATGTCACTCCACAGATCAGATTTTCACAACTAGAATATTTTCCATGGGGATGTTATTCTCATCTCTCTTGATACTGCTTGGAGCTGTGCAAGTGTTTCATTTCATATTGTGAAAGTACACAGGCAGTAGGTTCACAGGAAGTATTTGAAGTCTGTACTTTTTAACATTATTGTTATTTTCATAACTTAGGTCATGTCTCTTGTTAATGAGCTTGCAATAAAGAATCAGCTGTGATCTGAATAACCCATAACAGGAGGCTTTAAGATCCCTTCAAATGCTGACCATCCTATGATTCTACGAATAGGTCACCTATATATCCTTTAATTTAGATAAAACCTGTGTGTGTGAGCACCATATGATACCTATGGTGTGTTTCACTTGTACTGGATGTGTTGCACCAACCAATTCCATGCAATCTGTGACGGCAATAGAGTGGGCATGGAGACCTTGTACAGCCGGTGCTCATCTGCTCTCGAACTGCAGGAGGCACCAGGAAGGCTGTACGTGATGTCCTGGAGCAACATACCAAGTCAAGTGAGACTTAGGCGATGTGCACAGTAGACTTCATGTTTTCTGAAGGTGGTAGTTCACATGTTGCATTGATGGTCTGTCCATCAGTAAAGGCTTTGTCCACAATTTCTAGATGTCACATGGTCATGCTATGAATCTGCTCCTTCAGAAGTAAGTCCATGGGATGTGTATTGCACAAAAATCAAGGAAATGCTGAAATTCTTCTGAGGTAGGAAGCCTTTAGTGTGATGTACAGACAAATCTGAGGGGAAATTCAGATATCTGGTACTTCTAGGTTTGAGTAGAAGGCTAGCACATTGGATGATCTAAATTATACCTTTGTTTTGGCTCTTGGAACAGTTGTTACAAGGCAGAGTAATTAACAAATGTCCCTAATTTAGTTTTCTTCCATTCTTTGAAATGAGATATCATTTATACCTAACCTGCAAGGGAGCTCAGAAGAATATTTCATACTTATAAAACATTTTGAGGATGTACAATGACCTGCAAATATTAGCTACTGTTCCTTATTATAGAGAAATTATTTATTTCCCAAATGCATTTGCAGTGTTATTATTTAAATGGAGCAGACATGAGACAGTTTGTTTTACCTTTTGGTAACTGCTCTAAAGCAATTTTTTTTCAAACAAAGATTTTAATTAAACTATCAAAACTTAAAAAAAAAAAAAATCAATTTTACCCTGATTTTCCAATCTCTCTTTTGGAGTGAGTGGCCAATGCCATTAATGTCCCACTCCTATTTAGCAGAGCAGTAAGGCTGTGCAAAGTTCCAGCTGTTGTGATGTGTCATGCACAGAGCATAATGAATCTATAATATTGTTTATGCAATTCCAGCTAAACATAAATTTTGGGTTTCTGTTATGTTGTCAGTTTCATTTTGAGAAGATTTATGATTCCTACTGTAGTTCTATGTTCTCTAGTTATCATTACTAAATTAATTAAAACAGAACCAGGTTCTACAAAAGGGTTTATTTTCATTTTCTCTTCAAAATTTATATATGATGTTACTGTTTTGTGCCTCCAATATTCTTTTATTGTCTGCTTGCACATTTTTCTCAGTTGGATTTATCCTTTCTTTCTGAATACAATGCATTTTTTTGAAAACATTACAATAAGAAACAAACTATCCTGTCACTGCAAAGGATTCTTCTTTTTTTTTTTCTCCTTGGTACTTCATCAAAATTGTAAAACTTGCAGGACTTGTTTTCTTCCTTTCTGTCTTGTATAGCCACTTACAATCTTTCTCTGAATGAATGCTCCAAGCCCACTTTTCAGGAGTTAGAGTGATGGATAGATGGGATAGATTAGGGACATTAATAGATAGGAGATCAGTCTTTATTTGCTAAAAACTGGTAAGGCTTAAGCTGAAAATGCATACAAGCTACTTTTTCAGAAACCCAATGCAGAGAAATGCCACTATAATAGGCCTATTAGAATCTCTGTCCCTGGAATTTCCTTTTTCTTAGTTTCCTTGACTCCTGGAAGCTTTGGGGGTTTTGTGTTTGTTTTGTTTTGTAGTTTTTTGTTTTGTGTGTTTCGTGTTTTTTTTTTTGTTTTTGTTTCTTTTTTTAACATCTATTTCACACTATTTAGTGTATTTTTATATATGTATAATGCCTTTTTTTGCTTTTCCATAGAGGCTGGGTGTACTTGGGCAGTGAAGAGCAGGACTACAGATGCCATCCTCTGTGGCCCTCGTGCTTTCCAGCTGCATAGCTGGCTGTCAATCCAGCTGTTGTTCAGTTACCACATTTACTAGCCTTGCTTAGGAAGAACTTGGTTGGTTACTGTCTCATAAAGACCTGTATTCAACCCTGTTGAGTACATAGGCTGGGGCTTAGACTCTTCCCTTTTTTTGTGCTATATGAGCTTGTCCAGGCCCACTCTTTATTGTTTGTGTACAAATCATGTGAATAGTGTCACTTTGTCTTAATAGGTTCTTTTAGATTTCACCATAAAAAGCCTTTAAAACACATAAAACCAACCTTTTATGGAATCTTACCAAGAAAAATGTCTTCTGAACTGTAAAGTAAATAATTATTTCATGGGGATAAATTCCAGAAGTTCACATTTATTTAAATCTTAACCTTTAAACCCTCTGGGGAAGTATGAGTATCCACAGGACACTGCAGCTCGGCAATAGCTTACAGTTCGGACAGAAATATTTTAAAATCACCTATGCCTATGTGCAGCCAGAAAAAATATATAATAAATGCTGAATGGTGAATCTTTAAGCCAGATTTTTTTTCCTTTTGCAAGGCAATTTTTTTTTTAAAAACGATATTATAAGCCTTGTTTGCCTTCCATTTTTAATAGTAAATTTTTTACTGTTTGTGCTGTTTCTTGAACAATTTCACAGAAACTTTCAGATCAGGATGCACCATAAATATCAGAGTATAAATAATCTAACATTATGCAGACATTTCATAAATAATGCATGGCCGTGACATGAATGAGCAAGCATAACTTGCAAGGTAACCTTTTGAAACATTGATATGCAACAAAACATATGCAACAAAAATTTGTAAAAATTATTCCCAACGTTGCAACAGCCTCACACTGACGTAGTAAGGAGACAAAATGGAAGTTTAATATATAGAAACAAAAGAGTATTAACAGATACTGTTAGTTGTAAATGCAGACTAGAACTATAATTTTCTTTCAATCTATTTCAATGCTAGGTGAGAATATAACTACACAATTAGTAAATCAATTTAAGGAAAAAACTCATATATTTATTATGCTTCTGAAAATCATGCTGTTCACTAGCAGTGCTTTGTGCAGTATGAACTTTTGGGTGCGTTATTGCCAGATGATACACATATCAAAGGGCAAAAGTAGCATTAAAAATGATCCCTGAAGATACACCTGAAATGCTTGCACAAACTTGTGAGTTAAGTTTTCTTAAATATCACATATGATCTTCTCTTAGAGTCTTTCAGCTTTGTTAAATGACAGAGAGAAAATTGATTTTAGTAGAGAGCAAAAATATTTAAATATCTTGCATCATGCATGTCATTAAGAAGGCATGTATTCTGCTTTTATTTAATCAATTGTGGTTAATGTCAAATGATGTCATGTCTAATTAATGATATATTACTGCTGAAAACGATGATCACGGCATACATTTTACTTCAATGACATGCACGGTTCCAAATATTCCAACTGTTTATCACTACAGGATCATTCCTCTTCATTTTCATGTATGTGTTTATATGTGGTAAGTAGGATATGCTTTTGGAAATTAAAGCAGCACTATGCACCTCCTACTTTCCTATAAAGTCAGATGATCCATTTAGCTTAATTATAGTGTAGGAAAACCATTACGAAGTTATTCTATTTATTAATAGTTTTTCAGTACTGAAAGGAGTAACAAGAACCAATAATAAAGTGAAATTACCCTTCTAAGTGTTTCCAAAAATTGCAGCAAAAAAAATATCCAAGTGTACACGTGGTTCTTGAATGTATGCATTATGTCTCTGCCAGACAGTGCTATGCATGAGAAATACAGGATGGGGGCAGGTGGCAGGGGGAAGGTACACTCATCTGGGATTGATTGCATTGAAAAGCGTAGTGAAATTCTGCATTTTTAGAAAACAAAGCAGAACTTGCATTATTTTGTCGGATCACAAATCCTTTGCCTGTACCCTGTCTCTCACTTGCCGGTTTTAAATTCTGTTCAGTGATTTGTTTCCTTTGATAAGCATCCTTATTATCAGCACTGACTTCTTCCACAAAGTTGGTTTTCTTTTGTTCTGGTTTATCATCACACCAAGCACCTTCCCACTCTTCTGTCTGTAGGGAGATTAAGGAGGGGTTCCTGTATATATTTCAGATCCCAAGGGAAAGAGAATATTTTACAGATGATAAATCACATTCTTGTGCTTAAATTGCTTACCAAAACCCTGATTTAGGAAAGAACTTAAGCACAAACTTGAGAGGAGGTGTATGGCAAAATTTTATGGCTTTTTTTTTCATTTTTTTTTTCTCTTTAAATTCAACCTGAGTGGAAGAGGAAGGACATTGCATTAATGGATGGGATATTTTTCTTTTCTGATTGTGACTCAAGCTCCTGGTTTACTAGGTTATGTTTACTCAACTTATTTACATTTGTTTTTTTGCAAAGTGTATCCTTCTAATATAGGTATTGCATCCTATTATCTCAACAAGAAAATAATAGATATCACTTTTTGGCCATTAATTCTCTATTCTTTCCCTACAAAAAAGATGGTCCTCCTAATATAGCTGCCTGATTTGTTTTTTAACTTTTCCATAACATTGAATTCAATAATCTTTCCTATTTCTGAGTTAGTCAGGGTTTGGATTGCTTTGACCAAGATCAAAATTTGATGATTGGTTGGTTATTTATTGTGTATTTATGTATAAATATGTATGTACATTTCATAACTTCATTTGCTAGAGAGGAATTTGAACAAGACTTGAAATGAGTCTGTGTAAATAATTGATTCTTTAATTTGAAGAATAAATAGAATTTTAAAACTACACAAAACAAAAAAGAATGTTTGAGACTTAAAACACATCGTTAGGAGCTTTTGTGAAAAAGTTTAAAAAACTGTGTCCATCTTAAATCCTTTCACTATATTTTGAAGAGTATTTTTCTGTCACAGTCACATCGTCTGGGATGAAACCAACCAGTAAATTCAAGTAGTATATGGAGTTAGTTTATGAAAAAGTGACTCAGAAGGCACTTGTTACTTACCATTTTTTTGCTGTTTAGTTTTCTCAAGGCTTAATTTCATTTTCAGAACATGGCAAAACCAGTTTCCTGGCATATGCTGCATCCTAAGGTCATCTTCTGCACTGCAGTGTGTCTCAGTAATGATAGAATAACATCCCCACAGCAATTACACTAAGTAGCGTTGATGATGTTTTTAATACTCTCTTATCTATTTTAATACAGTATAGCAGGTGGAAATTGGAGGCAACCTGCCATCAACAGCAGAGCAGCCCACTGTGATGTGTTAACATTTCTATGTGAGCTATGTAGATCGTACATAGATCATAATAAATACAATTATATAAAATTTAAGAAACTGTGTCAAAGTGAAGATAAAGCAATAACTAGAGAATCCTAAACAATAAAGAGTCCTCAAACAGGAAAAAAAATACTATGATTGGTTTGCATAATTATTTTTTTCATTTTGATGTAGATACAAAGATTTGTTTAGAAAGTGAAAATGTGTACTTATGAATATATAGCTTGGATGTGATTATATTTTTATAAATACACTTTTAAAACCAAGTTCAATAGAAAGTAACCTGTCACAAATATTCTGCTTTGATATATAAATTTTAGAAGGAGGTAAAAATTCTGTGAAAATTAACTTTAAGGAATATAATTATTAATAGCAGTCATAAAGCCATAGTTCTGGTAGCTAATGGAGATTAACATGATTTTCTTTCCTGTATGTAGTACATCACTGTGACTCTCTATATTTCTGAAATTCAGTGAAATTCTTTTCAGAGCAAGATGCTTTAAAAAAAAAAAAAAAAAGAATTTATGGGAGTTTACTTTCAATGATTTTGTTTTGTTTTGTTTTGGGGTTTTTTTCATTCCCTTTCCATTCAGTGATCATTTTTGAGTCACACCCTAGCCATTGCAATAGTTAATTACCTCAGCACTCAAGCTAACTCTTTAAAGCTTCCTCATGAAACTTTCCCTGTCAACATAGGGAGACAGGAACTCTCTCATTACACTGCTGGTTGCAAGTTCAACATGAAGCACATATGGCATTTCTGTAGAAGAGGACAAAACCTTTATTTTAGGTTGAGTCTGTTTTCATGTATAATTCCAGCAAGCTAACTGTGCTGGAGAATGATTTGAAATTAATTTCAGTTTAACAAATAATAACAACAGGGCCAGAGTGTTCAACCATTCCCTTCAGCCATGGTCTAATGATTATTGCACAAATAACCATGTTGATTTACAGTGTTTGTATTCTCTTGGGGGTGATTTGTACCTTCACAGCAAGGCCAGTGGATATTATTAGTGTTCTTGATATGTTTTTGTACAAAATCAGCCAACATAGATTAATCTACTTTCTGCATACTTTGTAGAGAAATGGTAAGGAGAGCTCAGGAGGAATTTATGATGATTGAGACAAGAGGTCATGGTTTCACCAGGTGAAGGTAGATTTGAGAGGGAAGGCAGCAACCTGGTACTGATCATTTTATAATGACTCTGTTTGCTACCTTATGTCACTAAGAATTCCTTTCATTTCAGTACAGCTATTTTCAGGTGTATGATAAGACAGAAAAGATGAGGATGGGCTATGATAGTGAATGATCTATGTGGAGCTTGGTTTCTACCAATTGTGGTCTCTTCCATTACTCCCAGTAAAATGCTGGGGGAAGAAAAGCAGCTGCTTCTCTGTTGCTGCTTTTTTTCTGCCACAAAGGCAGGAAGGTAGCAGGAGAAAAATAGTGAGAGGCAATTGAGGCCTTAACAGCTCCATTCTCTATCTTACAGCGCTAACTGTGGCTGAGATTAAAAAAAAAAAAAAAAGAATTTGGTGTTGATATTGCTGCTTGTTACTTAAGGGAAACTGAGAATTGCGAGGCACAACTCCAATTCAGCGTGGACAAATGCAGAATAGGGCCCAGTTATTTTTAAGTTTGAGGAGATAATGAAAGGAAATTTGTGGTGGTTTTCACCCTGCACAGAACACTTCAAATATAATTGTTGCCAGATCTGTTTGTATATTCAGTGTAAGTTAAAATAATCATCTTGATTATCTGACAAGATCTATGTTATGTGATCATAAAATAAATGGAATACAGTATTAATTTTGTGGCCTAAAACTGAAGTGTTATGGTCCCGGGAGTGATGTATGGATAAATATTAATCTATGAACTTGATATTACTTTTTCACATCATGCTTGTAAGCCACAGGAAAGTACATAAAATGTTTCATTCTGGCTTTGTCTGTTTTGAGCAGAAAGGTTATAAATCTGTGAACTGTCCTTATAATCACTAATAACTAAAGACTGTAGTTAAAAAAGTGAGTTTCTAAAGAATGTACAGTCCCAAGCTAAACTTGTAAGAACTTTCTTTAAAGGAAGCTGAAAATCTGAAATGAAGGACATATTACGTAGCACACACATTTTAAAAGGATGAGTAAGGGAATAACTCATTTTCCCTTGAAGTGTTTGGATGTCTGGTCACAGAGAAGAATCTGGCTATATAATGATATATCAATCCAAAGTCTTCCTATTTAGATTCCACATAGATTTAAAAATTCTTAGTACTTTTTTTTTTTTTTTAACTTGAAGACATGCTCAGAATTAAAATAATAATGCTGAAAAATATTTTGGTGGACAAAGCAAAGCTAGTTACATAATTTTAAACTGAGTAAACTGATGTTTTAAAAGGAAAGATAAGCATTTTGCATAAATCCTAAATGTAGACATTTTGATGCAGAAAGTAACTACAATTTTTCCATTGCCTTCACTACCTTCTTCCTTTTATACCAAATAGACTTTTTTTTCAGAGAAGTACATAATCTAAATTTTAGGCACACATTCTTCTATACCTGTCTTCCAAACCTGTCCTTAAATCACTAGCTTAAAAAAAGTGGAAATAAGGACACTGACATATCTGTTATGATGAGCAAGAAACTGTCACTAATTATGTAGATGCAAAAGATATAGGAAGAACAATGGAAAAACACATTAAAAATTACTGGCTTTTGATGAAACTTTCATGCCAGTTTTATGTATGCACAACTTAATTATTTTTCAGTGGAACTTGTTTTTAGAGTATTAAATAAATTTTATTTTAAAATTCTCTGAGTACTGAGTAAACTGCATAAATCTGAAAACTCATGCATAAGACATTCATGCAAACAAGATTTTGTGTCTCTGAGTTCCCAGTAAACATGTCTACACATATTCTTAGATTTACAGCGTATGCAGTTATAACTACATATATAATGAACGCAAGTACTAGACAAAGCACAGATATTCACAGTTCCACTGAAGAAAATGGGAAATCTGTCTGCTGTTACCAGCAGGATTTAGCCTGCTGAGATTTTATTTAATTTCTTGTTGGCAGTGGAAACAGTCTCTACTTCTCTTCAAATGTTAACCTCTGCACTGCTGGCATAAGTAGAGGAAATGAGCAGCAACTGGAATGGTCTTACATGTGCTGGGAGGGACAGGAAAGACCTCTTGGAAACTGCCTTGGTAAAACACAGCACAGAACAGCACTATGCAGTGCCTAAAGTAACACCAATGTGGTGCCTTGAAGTTTTAAAATTAGGGCACTGGATTTATTGACTTCTTAAAAGATGTTTAAAAGGTCTCATTTTGAGGTTTTTAAAAATTATTAGTTTACATTTTAGCTGAAATTTAAGAAGATTTAATAGATAACTGCATTAGTGCAGTGGTAGATTTTATTTAGCAAAAATTGCTAAATTCACATATTTCTGTCTTCCTCTTAAAGCATGAAAGATTCAAAAGGGAAGATATATATAAATCTGTAAACCTCATCCTTTAACCAAAGGCACAAAAATATTACTTGTACAGTTTGATATGAAAAATGGGTTGTGGTAGTGAAAGGAACACTAAATTTGAGAAACGATTTAATTTACTACATCTTCTCCTACCATACTATATGAACTAGGTAGAAAGAAAGAGAAAAAATAAAAAAGAAAGAAGAAAAATGGATTAATATTTCCCCTGAACAATCAGCAACTTAGGTAATGCTGAAGTCCAGGGATACTCTTCCTTCCTAGCAGCAGAGATATGAGAGGCAGTGAATAGACATGGTAAACACTATTTTTGGTGAAACTTGCATCATAGAATCAGACAATATGTTTTTGTCACGGTATCTGTTACTAGGGCGTCTTGTGTTCCAAACAGAGAAACAGGGAAGGCTGAGCTGGGTTTTGTTTGTAGACATTCTTTAGAAATTCTGTAGGCTCAAGCATTGCTTTTACACCTCTGCAAGCGTTCATAATCACTCCATTACAGCTCTTCAGTGATGTCTTATTTTGTTGGGGTTTTTTTTTGGCATTGATTAGTCAATTTAATACAACAAATGCTATTCAGACAAGAGGCAAAAAACCCCCAAACCTTAGAGTGTTAAGATTTACAAAGAATAAAGAGTCTTTCAGAAGTAAGTTTTGCTACCAGTCTTTAATAGGTGTATTTGTGAGAACCTATCCTTAATGTTCATTGCTCATATATTAATTTTTTAAAATATCTGTGAAAGATGTATCTGTGAACTCTTTGAGAAATCCATAATTATCACATTCATTATTCAATAACACCTTGAAAATTTACTATATTGGAAAGGGAGAAAACTCCCTTCAAGGATTCTCACATTATATAAAAATGTCCTGGGTTTGATTTTGAGAATATGTTTTTCTTTGAAAAAACATGAGTGACTTTGATGGATTATGTCAAGCAGAAAAAAGAAATAAAATTACATGTATTACAGATGATGGAAGACTTGCCTCACTGTAAGGAGAAGAAATGTTTAGAAAACAGCAGTATCTGCCTCTTACCTACCTGTAGAATATTTAATGACATGTTTAGCGAAGAACTGAAATATTTAGGTGTGGAGGTTTTGGTCCAGAGACATTCCTTAATAAAGTTTAAATACTGACAGCCTGATCTTTAGCTGTTGATCAGGAAAAGATGAGTTTAACATGTAGGCATGGGAACTGACTGAAACACTATGGATAACTGTGGTTAAACAATTGCAAATGTTCTTGGACAGATTCAAGTAGAAAGACACGAAGTCCTACAGCAATTGATCCAGATCAAATTGTAAGTGTAAAGCTTTTCCCTGATGTGCTGGCTTTCTAAAATAAAAGGGATTAGCTTGATTGTCCAAGACTATACCACTTCTGAAAGCTCCTCTGACTGGTGAAACAGATTGATTCAGCCTGTAGCAAGTACAGCTTCATCACAGCCAGGGTCAGGTTGTGAATCAAAGGCAATACTCCACCAGCTGAGCTGATTGAATATGCAACTTGCTACAAGCATTTGGATTTTATTCCTCTGTGTATTTGAGAAAATATGTGAGAGATAAATGTGTGGGCACAATACTGATGCATTTGCTTAAGAAACATGGAAAACAGGATTGGGTCATGCAGTCCTTTGCCAGTCAGAAAAACATCCCAACTCATGAGGGAAGAAATCTGCAAGAAATTGCTGCATAATTAGATCTTTGATTAATTTATTCATTCAAGGCAAACTCATTCACTATGTTTCACCTGCCAGTAATGGAATTTGGTCTGGGTTTAGACAAAAGATTTGCAGCAGAAATTTCAAGTTATTCCTTTTAGGTCCTTTCCTGTAAAAGTATAAGGAGAGATTTCTTCTGAATTCACATCTGTCATATATAAAATTCAATCAAAAGGGACCCTTTTAATGAAAGCATTCAGTTTAATCTACTGGTGTCTATCAAATTCCCACATTTCTTCCTCTGTACGTTACTAGCAGTTTTTTTGTAGGAGTGTGCAAGACTAAATAGCCCAAGTTTAAGGCATCTTTTGTGACTGTTTTAAGTAAAATAACTTGCAAATGAATACACACACTAAGAAACTGCACAGCTAAAGAACTTTTTGGTTTTCTTCTTTCCACTTTTGCTTTTGGTGATAATGATCATGTAACAAAGTGAAAGGCTGGGGAATCTGGTGTAACTGATGAATATTTGCTTGTGACAGTACATGTATGTGGGAAGAACTACTTCTGTGTCTGCTAAATAATAGCAATTTGGGAGCCAAAGCAGGAGAGATGATACATTTTGTAAGAAAGAAGGATAGGGAGGTTTTTATGCAAGTCCAGTATGGGACTGGATCTGTCCTTATGGCAAGAGAGTGAAAATGAAAATATAATCATGAAGGTCAATATCACATCTCAAGAATACAAAGTATACAAGTAAAATTTTTCACTTAAAGTAGGTGACAAAATAACTTCTGTATATACATATAAGATATTAATGTGTCCTACTGTAAGGCAAAGAGAAGTTTTGAAAAAGTACTGAGTTAGCATCACTAAGTTACAATACTAACTATGACCCTTGCTTTAAGTTGTGAATGTTTCTAAATAGTTAAAATTTGACTAATTCCTTTTTTAAAAAAATTGAATTTACTTAATCAGGACACTTGGAGTTTGGAATTTTCTTCTTTCATCTCTCAATCAAACTTCTCTTCAAACTGTTTAGTTTTTCCAAGTATCATAAATGCAATGAATTTACATGCTCATGTGTTCTTAAGTAGCAAGTAAGGATTTGTTGTGGGTGAACATTACATAAAATAGAGATATGTTAATATTAGTGGCAGCTATGCAGTCAAGGCAAGTCATTCAAGACATAAATATGAAATTACATTCCATTTCAATGAAGCATTTAGTTTACTTTATATGGTTATAAGTAACTACACTTACTAGTAGATAATTTGTGACTAGAGAGATATTTCCAAAAGGATAATTATTGTAAGTGTTTTTCCCAACTCTCGAGAGAAATAAGACTACATTGGTATTCTGAAATAGGATACTTAGGAAGCTATGACATTGCTATATCTTCAAATGAGTCTCCAGGACAGAAACACTAGCCACATATTTCAGTAGTGCTGCACAATAAAATGGGAAAGAAGACCCAGTGTGGTAAATACAATCCAAGCATATCTTAAAAGGCTGGCATGGCCCTGAAAAACTTGTAGTTTAAGAAATTGGAAAGAAAAGAAACAATATGATAAAAAGATGAAATCACCTACATGTGTAGACAAAAAATAATTTGTCATAATGATGGGCGTGGGACAGTGAATGTCCTTCTTGTCTTGCTTTACCAGTTTGGCTGAACTCATCACTGTGTCTAAAAATAAGTTTATCCACTGAAACAAAATAAAAAACCTTTAAAAATAGATAGAAATCCTTTTTAATATTATTATGTATTCAGTATTCCATATTAGTTTTATAACATTTGCTGTTCAGACTTATGCATTGTATTTACAGGAAATGAAACCACCACCACCACTCCTTCATACATCTTTGCCATAGAATGAGAAATCCTGCAGGAGGCTGCTGAGTTCCCAAGACCTGACAAGTTCCATGTTCAGTTTTCAGCATAATTATAATGCAGCTGCTCTTGTTTCCAGATCATTTTGTGCTAGGGAAATAGAATGCAGGTCTGTAGGTACTTGCTTACAGAATCTTATTTACCAAATATTATTTACATCATTACAGAAACTGCTTTTACATGAATTATACTATAATTCCTCTGAGCTGAAGGAAGTAGGATTATTTTATTTTTGATTTGTCCATTTATGTGCACTTCCTGCTTTCCTGATTATCATGAAGTGTATTGTAGGAAAATATAATTTTGAATAAAAGCTTTCACTATGAAATTTGAATCTTCTTGAAATAGGAGGATAAGAAGTAAAATGCCTGAGCACATACATTTGAATGCGTTAATATTTTTTCTAAGTTGCTCTTTCATTTTCCTTTTTTGACATTTTTCTTTTTAGGATAAAGTCACCATGTCGTTATGGATTGTTCTGTGGTGTCGCATAGATGTTGCTGCTTTTCTGAACTTTAGGGCTTCTGGCTACTACCTAAGTTCTGAAGAATCAGTTTATCAGGACCAAGAAAACTGTTTAAGGAAAGATATATGCAGGCTTTTCTCATAGTCAAGCTCATTATACATGTGTTAATTTAAATAGGTTGCATATAGTATTGTTCCCACTGAAGCTCGTGGCCTAACTCTCAATAGACACCTTTAATATAGCATCATATCAAAGACACTTTGAGTTTACACACCAGGCAAAGAACTGGAAAAAAAAAAAAAGGTGTTATTAAAAGCATTCAACTTAAAAATTCTTGTCTTTCACTGGTGATGCTCAATTTTTTATGTGAAATGCATGTTCTTCACATGTATATCACAGTTACCATAGACTGGAAAATTTTACAGGATGCGGCTGACTTTCCATGATCATTTATATTTCTACAGTTAATTTTCAGTGTGTTATTTCTAGTGGTTTGCCTTATTTTGAAACAGTGTGTGCCAATACGCAGAGCTATCACAGACCTGTCAGAGGAAAACAGCGTGGACTCCAGCACTTAGGCAAGTAGAATCATTCCATTACGTCTAAATGAAGAGGGCAGGAGCTCAAGGCAGGTGTGAGCCATTAGTGAATCAGGACATTACATAAGGATGCTCATGTGCTTGCTCTGTTTTCCTCTGTTGCTGCTATGGTTCACTTCAACTTCTGTTGGGTTACTCTTAATCAAGTTCATCAGGGACAAATTGGACCCTGTAGATTGCCACTTGGATTGGGTCTTTTCCTGGTTGTAGAATGTAGAACACTTTTTGTTGAACACCTAAAACTGTTTCCTAGAATGTGTCTATTTTGATGTGCTTTTGGAGAATAGCAATGAGCTGTACAGATCTGGGTTTTTTTCTAAAAGTAATGCATTGGCCTTTTATGTCAGCAGAAATCATAGGAAATTACTACAATAATGTAAAAACATATTCAAAATAAACATAAAAGAGAAACAGAGCCAAAGATATAAGGCATATTCAGTTACAGAACCTTTTGCAGTGAATTAAGGAAGATAAATTACCATATTTTTGTCTGTTTCATAGGGAGTCATTTAGTTCTGGAGCGATCACAATTTAAAAGCCATATGCAACCTCCTGATTCCTAAAGTGCTGATGTTGTGGTCTTGATGTAAATTGAAGAAGTTTAAAGGATGTTTATGTGAACTGTTCAACACCTGCTGAAAATTAACATCATATAGTTGCAATCTTCCACTTCTTTATGCTCCCTTCAAGCACCTTTTCTGCTGGGACTGAAGCCTGTGGTCTGTCATCACTGACCCAGTTAATATACGCTGAACTTGAAAGTCAAAAGAGGAAAATTTGCCTAGGCAGCAGCAGCAACCAAAATTTGGCATCTAGTTGTGTGTTACGGAAACAAGAAGAGAGTTTCATTCGAACACAGACAGGTGATGATGTTCCATAAATGTTTTTGCTGAGAAATCATTTTTTGAAAGCTGCTTGTATTTATATTCTGTTATAAACCAGAAAATGTCTTCTCAGTGATTTTCATTTAACACTGAAGTCTTTCCTGTCATGTTGATCTAACAGATTTCATAGGCTATAACAAACATTCAGTATGGAAGGGTGCAGCCACCAATCAGAGGGGTGAGGTAAAAAGTTGCAGTTCAGCTTCTGTACGTATATTTTTTCCTTAAGTTGATGGTAAACCTCTGCTTAGTGATATGTAACCAGAAAAACAGGAATGAATCATATATACAAATTTATCTGTGAATTGTAATAATAGGCTTTGCATGAATTTTATTTGGTTTAATTTCCTTTTCATTTTTTAACAGTAATATACCTTACACTGGCATTTCATTTTAGAGGATTCTTTGTAGTCTTCCACTGAAATCATTATTGCCATTGTACTCTTACATTGCAACCAGAATTGTCAGTGAGTGTGGAATTAATTTCCTCCCTATAAATCTAGACTCATGGTGACATTAAAACAAGAATAACTAATAATAAGTAATATTTGAGTGGTTTTTTTTTCATTGCAGTCTTGCACAATAATATCATAACCTACTGGAACTGGATTGAAATTTTCCAGTGCTAATTTCATGGATTTGAAGTATTATCTCCATGAAAATATGTATGAATCATGAATTCTCCAGTTTTTCATTCTCAATTTTTATTTTTTTTTAGTTCTAGATTAAACCAAAAATCTGATAAAACCAAACCCAAAACAAACAACCCCCCCCAAAAACCCCAACTACAAAACCTGCCTATCTTTTAGTCAGACTGGAAGCTTTATTGTTCATTAGGTTTTTAAGATATGTTTGAGATTTATTTCACCCAAATACCTTAAAGGTATAAAGCCCAGGAACTTTCAGAGGATGGTACATACTGTCCCAAACTAGCTGTTTGCAGAATGTGATTCATCCAAGCTCTCTCTTCTCTTTGGCTTGTAGGTGTAGACACTTTGTGCTAGAGAAGATGGGTCTCAATTCAGGCTGCTGGTATATCTCACAAATAGACTTATGTGTTAAAAGTATTTGAGGGCAGAAAAGGAAATGTGTTGCCAGTGTGTTCTCAGTAGCCAATCTACATTCTAGAATATTGGGAAAATCAAGATATTGTCAGTGAGCACAACCTGAAGTTTACTGCATGCTATGGGTGATGGTGGGAAGCCAAGGTACAAACCTGATCTTCTGTTACTAGTGGAAAATGTGATGCTAATCAAATAAAAGGCATGTTTTCTTTGTTCTCCTGACTTCTTTTTGCCATATCCAGCCTGTCTATCAATAGAATTTCTTATACTCATCCTTCTCATATTTATGTTGTTTTTGGCATACAAGAAAAGTCCCTTTATTTATATACCAAAGTTCCTTAAAATAAATCTTTTAAATCAACTTCTTTTCAGAGAACTTGGTCAAGATAAATCACATTACATAGCAAACAAGGCCATATATAGCTGGAGTTAGGTCCCTTGCCTTGTCAGGTGTGATACTGTCTGTGAGAAAACATTTTATTCAGGACCTGTTTTGCAGATAGTTTTACACAAGGGCATATTCAGAATTTCTGCCCCTATTTATAAACAACATGAGTCATAGAAGATGACTCATGAGAATAACTGCATGTAGAAATGTGGGACTGTACTGGGTAAGGTTAGACCGCTGATTCTTGCTCAAGAATAAGCCCTAATTTAGAGACTAATTCAGTGCTTCCTTGCCAGTGGGAAGCTGTGTGCAGTGCGAGTGGATAACAGGAATCAGGTGTCCAGGGCAGACAGGTGTTTCTCTTTGCAGTTAACCACATCAGGCAATTACCATGAGCCAGCAAGCACAACCATGCATATTAGCTGGTGCTTCCCTATAGACTCTGGTTCCTGATTGCATTAAGGCTTGTTCCAGGACAGAGTCATGGGGGACCTGAAGTCAGAGGGTGTGTGGACCATTCTGAGATGTTTGTGCAGGTATGTTATATAAATAAAAGCAGGCCCAAAATGGAACTTAACTTTCCAAAGGACTGAATTTAAACTGGTTTTCAGTGACAGCATTTTAAAAAAGATTTCACACTGTTTTAATGTGGATAGAAATAAACAACCTCAGGGCATGATTCATCTGACCTGTTTGTGACATCTACATTAAAAGAGATGAATGGGGACTAGGGAATACCCACTACTGTCCTTTCATCTACAAAGACGTCTTGACCAGCTGTCTACTTCAGATATGAAGTACATTTAGTCGTGTGAGACTTAACCAAGATTTTAGGACTGAACATTTTTAAAAGTACAGTGAATATACAAAGTCTACCTTTTCTTTCATATATGTGTCTTAGAATCTGTTGTCTTGGGTACCTTTGGGGAAAAAATAGCTTAAAAGATTCTTCTGCACAAATATGTCAGAGCATACTGTAATGTGGGAGGTAAGGGCATGGAATCCTGAAGTCTCTGTTTATAATATTTCTTTCATAATACAGGAATTGGGCTGTCAGGGAAGTGGTGGATTCACCATCCCTGGAGAATTTAAAAGATGTGTAGATGTGGCACTTAGGGACATTGTTTAGTGGTGGACTTGGCAGTGCTGGGTTAATGGATGGGCTAAATATTTTAGAGGTCTTTTTCAACCTAAATGATTCTATGATTCTAATGAAAATTACACGTAACTTCTTTCAATTTTTTTCTGCCTAATCTTCAAACTAGATTTGTGAGGGAGTTGGTGTTTTGCTTCAGAAAGGGTACTGTCCCTCTACATATGCTAGCATTCCTACAGAGCCTTATTTTTGATGGAATGAGGATAAAATTTCCAATGCATAGTTACATAAATTGGATTTTGTCTTTATTTATGCATAACTACATAAATAAAGAAAAAATATTTTGGAGTTCCTATCCTTTCTTACTCATCCTTGCCACCAAAGAAAATTCTGCTCTTTTTGTTCCTACAGTTTCCTAATTTTACTAGTTCTGTACCTTTATACATTTAAAGCAGTGTAAAATTCTCGGCTAAAATCTCACAGTGTGGCACAAATATAAATATTATTCATGACTTCTAGAACTTTTTGATAGAACAAGACAAGGTCAAGGGAGTACATGAAAAGATTATTCTTTCTTAATAACTATTTATAGAATGTATACTTTAGAATAAATGGTGCCTCTATAGAGCTTATTTTCATGTCAAGGAGAGACAATTAGTTAGCTGCAGTTAGTGGTTGCTGGTTCAAACAACTGATGGGGTTGGCTGAGTCTGTGACTGCTGTTGACTGCTTAGTATTTGGCATTGGTACCTTTAATTTGCCTGTTTTTTATCAGCATAGACTTGGTCAAAATTCCTGCAACATGGCCGAGGTGAGAACTTTTATCCTATACTGTATGGGAAAACTTCTCTTTTCACACATAGTGCCAAAGAAAGATAGAAGAGTAAGGTTTGTTCTCAGCAGGCAGTAAGAAAGAGGCTGCACTGATCTTAATTGCCCAGGTTTTTCATTTGTTTGTTTGTTTTATTTGTGGATTTGCTCTTTTTTTCAGGGTGGAAGCTTGATGAATAGATGTTTACTATATGCATAAGAAATGTGCTGTGTTGTAGACATCAGGGACAGAGAATGGCCCCAGATTTGCTAAATATTGATGCAAACTTTGAGACCAGCTTCACTGTTAAGCCGAACATAATCTAGTTTTGGTAAAGTTTTCTGTTCTCTCCACTACAAAAAGCTTGAGCTTTGTGTAAATAATTCTGCTGAATGCCAGGCATCAGGGAATTAACCTCAAATCTTAACAACGATGGTCTTTATTCAAAATTACTCACAACATTAATATATGTGTAATATATTTTTTCTTTCAAAACACTTAAAGAAATATGAGCTAATTAATTCTGGAGTCTACTTATGAGTCTTTCACTGTGGTCTAGAAGTCTGGAGAGTCAGACTTGTGCAGGATAAAAGGAGTCCACAGTGACAGCTGTGCCACAGAAGGACATAATTTAAAAGGCAGATGACAAAAATTGTCCTTTCCTTCTGTAAATAGTACATTTGAAACTATGGTAGTATCCTTCTTATTAAAAATAATATTATATGCACAAGGCAGATTTTTCTTGTGCAGTCTTTAAAAAAAATTAATTAAGGTAGGTATAAGCAATACCTGCTTCACTCCAATTAAAATATTCTCTTAGTAACAATGGGGAAAAGATGAGTGTCGTTAGGCTCCAGATGCAAGAGACTTGGAGTTGGTTGGTTGTTTTTTTTTTCAATGTAGCTGGCATTTTAGAGCAACTCTGAATATCATGAAAAGGTTGAAGTTGGAGGGAATTTGGTTGGAGATCTCAGAAAAGAAGAATGCCCATTTCTACTGTCCTGATTTACTGTGGTACTACTGGGACAGTACTTACAATAAAGTCCAGTTAATAGAGGGAGGTTTGTATGAAACTCCTTAAAGAATACTGGGCTCTGAAAACAGAGGCAATTCAGTCAGTCCATTAGCCTCTACATAAAATTTGTGGAGAAATCAGAAGAGTTGGGGGTGACTCAAACACAAAATGCATAATGACGTGGGATATTGATGGCTGTGGTTGGCTCACGTGCTCTCTGATCCGGTGAATATTCTCTTTCATGTGGAACAGAAAAGACTGAGACAGAAATTGAATACATACTCTGAAAATTTGGACATTTACAGATACAACCCCTTTGGGATCAAATCCTGCATGCCAGATGAGTGTTCTGTCTTCTTAATTTCTGATTATTGGGAAAAAGGAGGAAGGCAACCAGTGCAGAGATGCCTGTAAGTCTCCCTTTTTACTTGGAAGGGGAGGCTCCTCATGTGAACAAAATCTATATTTCCAGACAAGCATTTCTTACAAAATTGGCTCCCTGTTCTCAGAATACTCAATTCCATGGGGCTACGGGGCTTCATTGGCGAGTTTGAAGTCTAAATCTTGTCTCAAGCTCTCTGTTGGAGTTATAATTGACAAACACTGCTGTGACTCTTTTACACATGCCTCTTGTTACCACTCAGGTTTACGCTTCTATGGTGTAATAAACTTGAATCACTGTATCTAGGGACCACTTTCAAAGCACACTTAATAAGTGCAGCCCCTCCATAAACATTGCTTTTAAATTGGATCTGGCAAATAGAATATGTAATAAATGCATGCTTAATTGATGGAACTCTAATTGCATTCACTCATGGAATGAAATCCAGAACAAATAGATGCCAGTTTCAGAGTGGGGGAATCCTGTCTGTTTGCTACATCTCTTTGTACATAATAGGAATTCTTGTCATTCAGAAATGGGCTGCCATGTAAGACTTAGCCAGTTTATGGATATTTCTACTTATATCACTCATTTTAATGCAGGTTATTGCATTCCTACATATTTCTCATTTTCAAAGAAGGCCAACAAAGCTAGTGAAGGATCTGGAGTACAAGTCTTATGGGGAGTGGCTGAAGGAGTTGTTTAGCCTGGAGAAAAGGAGGCTTAGGGGGGACCTTACCACTCTTTACAGCTACCTGAAAGGAGGTTGTATCAAGGTAGAGTTGGTCTCTTCTCCCAGGTAACAAGCGACAGGACAAGAGGAAATGGCCTCGAGTTGCAACAGGAGGTTTAGATTGCATATCATGAAAAATGTCTTCACCAAAAGGATTGTCAAGCACTGGAATTGGCCGCCCAGGGAAGTAGTCACCATCCCTGGAGGTATTTAAAAGACATGTAGATGTGTCACTTAGGGACATCACTTAGTGGTGGACTTGGTAAGGCTGGGTTAGTGGTTGGAATCGATGGTATTTGAGGTCTTTTCCAATCAAAGCAAATCTGTGGTTTGAAGTTTTTATTAGCTGACTTTAAAAATATTGTAATAATTGGTAAGTAGTTGTTGCAAGTGACATAATGACTACTTAATTAACACTTATTTTTGTCTATGTGCTTGAAGAAATATAAGTACACATTTTCAGTTTAACCCATCTTCAGTTATTCTACTCATTCTTTTTAATCTTGAGATTGAGCACAATGTCTCAGCTTAAAGCAAGTTATTAACTTCATTCAGCTTTTCCTGGTTGTCGTGTGAAAAGGGGGAGGTTTACCTGATCCTTAGTGTGGGGAGATTTTCTCAACTCGTAGTGATTTATTTGCCTGTCATTGTCCCAAGAAAGGTGAGACTCTTATGCCCGACTGGTTCTGTCAGTGCCCCATAAGGGGACCCTTCACTGAAAGGTTTCTCTGGATCACAGGGGGATTTGACTGCTCTTTTCAGGGGGGTGAAGCCAAACACTTGGAGACCCCTCAGCGGGTCTTCTCAATGTGTTATACACTGCTGGCAACTGCTAGCACATATAAAGGACTCACTCTAACAGTTTACAGGATAAGGGTCTTTATTGATACAGATTGTGACAGGTTAAGAAGGTTCAAGGGTTGCTGTTGATAGTATCTGACTGCAAAAAACGTGTTTAAAGCAACCTACTATGCTGTGAAGCAAGCTCTAATCCTAACAGCAATATTTAGTGTGCATAAAGTATGATTCTTATCTGATAGGTGTTCTTGTAGGGGGAAAAGACAGGGTCAGCCCATCAGCTGATCTCAGCAGTTTCGGTGGAGTCTTCCTCAATTTTGTGCCTATTCTCAACTTACTTTTATACTATCACTTTAGGTTTAGATGGAGCCTGAGTGACTTCAGTTATAAGAAATAAGAAAAATTTGGGAGGAAGTGAGAAACAAAGAGATACTAGAAATCAGAGAAGTGAAATAAACATGAGAGAGAAAGATCTATCAGTCTATCCCGTGTGACATAAAAATAGAACCAATCCCCAAACAAAACCAAATTCCAAATTAATCCCCACCCCAATGTAATAATTCATATAAATCCAGTAATTTTTTTGGGAAGACTGAAACCCATTTTGTTATAATTCAGTCTGAGCACTGATTCTTAAACTCAAATCTATTATAACTGTTTCTGTGTTTTGATTAGATACGAATTTTATTTAAATTTAATTTACTTCAGTTTTATTTTACTTAGATTCTGGTGAAAGATCAGCTGCTAAAATTACAAAATAATATTTAATAATCAGGCTTGTGGACTGAGTAATAAAAAACAGTCTTCTCCAGCAGACCTTGTATGCTGGAGCACAGTCAGCTCAGACAGCACAGTTTCATGCAGAGGTGGGTCACTTAACAAAATCCATCAAAAGTCCTCTTTTCTTCTGAAAGCAGTAAAGAAGGATATGGCATTAGTAGTGGTGAAGGATACGGCCTTGCTCTCTGTAGTCTCTTCATTTTTTCTGCTTAGTGATTTGCAGATAGATGCAATATTGCACAGGTTTGACATACATATGAGCCAAGAAGGTGAATTAACTTTTGATCTAGTGTCAGGGAAAACACTGACTTTGTTACAGTTGTTGTAGAGAAAAAGATGGGAATTTTTAAGAGATTGAACCAAGGGAGTAGTTATTCAGTGTGTGATTGCAGGCGAGATCTTAAAAGACACGAACGCTCCATTCTAAACTTTACATAATGCTCCATGTGTTAATGATCAGAAAAATCATATTACAAATTAAATTCCAGAAGTTGCAGAAGCCTTTTATCTGTTTGAAATGTTTTTTCTATGAAAAATATTTTAATATTAATGCACTTTTTGAGATGCCATTGGTGTTGTGTTTTTTTCAGAATTTATAAATATTCTAAGTGTATTAATTTATTGAGCAATTTGTCCTTTTGATACTATTATACTTTCTCCTATAAACAGATAAAGATGAAAAACCAATGCGTTAAGCTTGTCATATATTTTCAGATTGACAGCTGAATGCTGTTTGGCACCCTTGTTTTTCAAGGAGAAAGAATTTTAAAAATGAAAAAACAACAACAACCCAAATATAACAAGAGAATAAATAATGTAACATCTGTTCTGAAATGGAATGAAACAGTTTATAATAGGGAGAATGCAGAAGTTTAAAAACAAATTCTGTTTATTGAACTAAAATTAACAGCAACCTAAAATGATTATTGCCTTAGTTACTGATTCACTGATTCTCTTGGATAACAATATTACAATTTAATAAAATTGTTTAATTGCTAGATTGTGATCCTAAAATTATTGTCTCTCCTTGAGTCTGCACAGAAAATATTTTGTAGGAAATGCAAATGAATATTATTGAAATCAGGATCTAATTTGCCAGCTGCTAGGGTAAAAGTGCTGTATTCAATTGAAATACTTTTCAAAAGTACTGAAGCCAAATCCAAGTTTCCAGACTTCTATCTCTTCTACAGTAAGATAAATTTATTACTGTCAAATGAGTTGCCCTGGAGATGTACCAGAGTAACTGAGAGCATAGAAAATGAGATTTTTAAATACGTATATCTAAAGATGAAGATGATAACCCCATTTTTCAAAGTGGCAAAAACATATATTGATTAAAATGGCATTATTCTTTCTCATTATGAACTTGTTTTTTTAGGGAATCAAGGGGAGAAAATGATGATGCATATCAGGAAAGGGTTTTGGTTTGGCTCTTGCCTCTCACCTTTCTTCTTACCTAAAGTATATACAGGTAGTAACAGAATCATAGGATCACAGAATGGCTTGGGTTAGAAGGGCTATTAAAGATCATCTAATTTTAACCCTATGCTGTGGGCAGTGACTTCTTTCACTAGACCAGATTACTCAGAGCCCCATCCAACCTGGCCTTGAACATTTCCAGGGATGGGGCATCCACAACTTCCCTAGGCAACCTGTTCCAGTGCCTCACCACCCTCACAGTAAGGAATTTCTTCCTAGTATCTAATCTAAACCTGCTCTGCTTTAGTTTGAAACCACTCTATCTTGTCCTGCCACTACATGCCCTTTTAAACAGCCCCTCTCCTTCAGGCACTGGGAGGCTGCAATTAGGTCACGCCAGAGCCTTTCATTTTCAAAGCTGAACAATCCCAATACTCTCAGCCTTTCCTCACAGGAGAGGTGCTCTATCTCTTTAATCACCTTGGTGACCCTCCTCTGGACTTGCTCCAACAGATCAATGTCCTTCCTGTGCTGGGAACTCTGGAGCTGGATGTAGGTGGGATATCACTAGAGCAGAGTAGAGGGGCAGAATCACCTCCCTCGACCTGCTGGCCACGCTGCTTTGAATGCAGCCCAGGAAACAATTGGCTTTCTGGGCTTTTAGCATACATTACTGGCTCATGTCCAGTCAGTCATCCACCTGCACCTTGAAGTCCTTTTGGCAGGGCTGCTCTCATCCTGTTTGGGGGTTTCCTTGACTCATGTGCAGCTTGAGCTTGTTCAGGTTCTTCTGGATGGCATCCCATCCTTCAGGTGTGTCAACCACACCACTCAGTTTGGTGTCATCTGTAAATTTGCTTGTTTTATTTATTTATTTATTTACTTGTTTTTAATATATAACGCGCTTTTTTTGTGCTCACAACTCCAAAGCAAAGTGAAAGCCAAAGAGGTTGCTCTTGAATAAGGTTTTATTAGGATGAATTCAGCTGATGATTTTCAAACAGACTTAGCACCTATTAAATAGCAAATAATTGTGGAGAGAGAAAGAATAGAGTTTAATCTAGAGTTACTAATATCATACTTACAGGAATAGCCTTTTTTAATGTATATTGTGAGAAACAAAATAAGATGATATGTCTAGAGATAACTTTTGTGTAAGTTTGAAACCAAAGCAAAGAAAGAAAAAGCAAGGGAAAAATAATAATAAGGGGAAATAAAGGGGCATTTCAGCACCAGTGCTCTCACAGCTTCTGCAGGAATTTTATGAAGGATTGTAACCATGACTTACATCTTCAGTCAATAGTAAGCTTAAGAGTTTCTATTCTAGCCATTACTTCTTAGTTATGAATATGGTGTCTTTGAACCAATAACAGTGGTATTTAAGTTTGAGCAGATTAACACCCCAAAGGACGAATTAGGTTACATCTTCTTAACTAAAAAAAAGACACAACACCCTAAAAAGCCCAGTGACTAAAATGGTTTATATGTACAACTTGAAAAAAATAGGTGTCTTCTTGTGGACAATATTCTGAAGAGAGACACATCTGATCTGGGCTTTCCTGGCCAGCAAAACTACAAAATATATGCACTGGAAACTTATACTGTGCAAAAACACTGTACAGTGGTGAACTAAAACAAACGCCTCCAGATGAGCAAAACCTGAGGGTATTTTAACAATACCAACAAATATTATGAATGCATACTCTGCATCAGAATGTTATTTTTACTGACTCTGAATTGATCTGAATCTATATCAAGAAAACTAAGTTTAGAGATTTTCACTATTTTCATTATGCCATAGCATTATATCATCCTTAAATTGTGAGAGGAGTGTTAAAATTAATATGTTAATGCAAGCAATTCTTTTTGTCCTCATTCCAAGAGAACAAAATGTCCTGTATTATTCTTTGTCAATTTTTCTTCCCCAGAAAATAAACTTGGGATCTTGTTGGATGAATTAAAAAGTATTAAGTTTGTGCAACTGGCCTGCAGAAGAAACAATGAGAAGCCACATAAAATATTTCAAGCCATTTGTTTGGCTCTTAGCACCTGTGGAGTTCCATGTGGCTTACCCATGTCTCCTGGCGGAAAAATGTCCAGCTCCTGTGTCTCCAGCAAACCAACCACCATGCACACCTTGGCAGGCCAGGAAAATGTGCTCTGCTTATTTGTGTAAGAACTGAAAGCAAACTAAAATAGACAGACCTGAAGAACAAAGGGAGGAATTGGGGGAATTGTGAGGGATGTATGTAAGAAACAAAAGAAGGAGGGGGATTTAAGTATTGTGGCATAAGGAAAGGACTTATGAAGATGCTCTTTTCCTAGTGGACTGTGTTTAAGAAGTCAGTTGTTAGGAGCTTCACATCCATATACTTGATGATCCTAGAAGTCTTTTCCAATCTAAACAGTCCTGTTATTCTTTATCCCATTAAAGAAACCCAAATTTTTATTCTTTCACAGCTAATAGTTAAGGAGCTTCTATAGTAGGCTTGCTATAACTCCATTCTGAAGGGCCTCCTTAGGATTTTTTTCACCTTGCAAATATTCCTGAAGTTTGAAATCTGCTATAGAAAATGCAAATACAAAGCAGCAAGCATGCAGGCACCTCATCTTCCTTTTGAAACAAAGCTGACCTGCACATTGTTTGGTCAAAAGCACCAGGCAATACATCACTAAGGGTGTCAGTTAAGCATCAGTTCTGAGAAGTGGGGTGCTGAACACAGTGGGACATCAATGGGGCACATCTGTCTCATGGCTGAGAAAACAGTCTTGTGAATTACCATATTCTTGAAAAGTTACAAATTGAATACTAATCTAGTTATGAATGTGTTCTTTGTTTATTTGTCACTTTGCAGAGAAAAAAAAATCCTTTAGGAAATGAAACACCTCAGTTACAAAAATAGGTTTTCATGATCAATACAAATCTTGCTTACATGTTATGTAACAACATAAGTGTTTGACTAGATATGGATTTTAATGTTTCTCTAAGTTTTTTTTTTTCTTCATCATAACTAAGATCAGTACCTTAAAATGTCTGGCGTATCAGTAAGAATTAAAGAAACAACTAATAATCAGAAATTAAATATTCAAATAATTGCATACAAATATATTAAAAAATGTGAATGTCACTGGATTTTATTTGAAAACATGATAACATAGTACAGGAATGTATTTGTAAAGTGAAATCCTTAAGGTTGTTTCTTTTTGCAAAGGAAGATATTAAATGCAAGTAGTATAGTTTCCTTCACTTTTTGTTAAAGCTGAAATTTGAACAAATAATTGTGAGGTTATTCAGTTTTCTGCTGTGGACTTATAGCTGATAGCAGAATCTGTTTTAGTTGTATCTCTGGAAGGCTAGGATAAGAGCAAGGGACTCAAACTCTGAACAAGGCTATTCATTCTTCTCTAAGAAAGACAAAAGGGTAGAAAAAGCTGTTCAGGAAGAAGACTGGTTGTTAAATGCCGCAAAGGCAGAGGTCTATGTAACTAACCTTTGTGTTATAACCTTTTAGTAGTGTAGACTGAAGATCAAGAACATATGAATATCAGATCCTTGCTTAATGTAAGTTTGAGGCAAATGATATTTCTGTCCCACTCTCGTTAGTACATATTTCCTAAATCCAGTCAAAGACAGATACCATAAAAATCAACATAGAGCCGCTTGCCTAGGGATTCAAACACTGCTCAAAGAAATAGTGATAGTTCTGGGGACTGCAATGGCAGAGACCAGGAAAGGTAGGTAAATAGATGAGAAATACAGCTGTCAGTTGTTCAAAACAGAGGACGTGGATGGCCTTTACAACTGAAAGAAACTGCTGAGAGTGCCCCTGAAGAAGAAAGTTTAGGGCCTATGACATGGATTTTGGCCCTCTAAATGCCATTCATACATTAGCAGTTTACTCATTCATTAAAAGTGTAGGGGGAAAAAAAGCCAGACTGAAAATCCTTTGCTGAAATGTCACCAGTGTGTTACTTTCCAGAGGTCCAAGCATATTTACTTTGCTTGCATGCTGCAAAAATGTCAGTTAATCCATTATTGAGGCTATATCCTGAGAAGAACAAAAGCTTGGGGAAATGGTTTTTTTTATTTCTTTTCTTAATTGATTTTTGTCCCTGTGTGCTGTTTCACATTTTCATTACTATGCTGTAATAAATGATAAAAAGAAATAAGTTATCCCTATTACTTTTGGGTTCTGTTTTTTTATAAAGCTACAATAATACACAATGAAAATTCATTTATTTGAAACTTTGATATATAAGTTTAAATTGTTGCATTACATGCACATTTTATTATTTAAATAATTTTTGAAGACGTTCTTATGAGGCAGAGATTATATAAACAAGGTATTTTTAGAAGCAAATTTAAATGTTAATTAAAAGCTAGTTAGTCGTACTTCCAGAGAAATACCTAATGTATTTCCTGCTTCTGAAGAATCCTTTGAAATATAGTCAATTATTTTGTGGGCTAGAAAGATGGGGAATTGCTGTTCTGGGACAAGCCCAAAACTTAGTCCTATGACAGTGTTCCAATCAATTTTGAAGGATTCTAATCAATCACACATTTTATTTACTGAAAAATAAACTTCAAGGTACTATTGTAAAAATTACCTCTCATGATGGAATTTATGCTAAAAATATTTTAACACTGTCTAAACCCCACTGTTTATGCAATTTTCCCTTTGGAATATCTTTAGTGGAATGAGGAAGCAAAGCAAGAGGTTAACAATCTGACCTGTGCAGACATCTGTAACCCACAGAGTCGTCTAGAAATGGCAAGCTAATTATGTCAGTGGTGACTTTCCTTAATTAAGTCCCTTTTTTCCCCCCCCTTTATTTTTCTCCCTCTTCTACTCTTTACTGATTCTTAATTTAAATTTTGGTTCTTGAATTAAGCTCCTTAGAGCTTTTTTTTTTTTTTTTTTTACCTTTTTTTTTTCTTTTTTTTTGGGGAAAATGCTCTTACAACATCCTAGAACATAAGAGTAACATAAAGTGGGATTAGGTTTATGCTGCTGAGGTGCTGAGGCCACCTGAATTGCAAAAGGTTATGAAGTGGACCAAGGCATTTCTGCTGGTGTATCTGATGCTGCTGGTTAAATTCTCCACCTGATTTTCAAAACAGTCTCTAGAACAGCAATGAATTTCCAGATTTATAGCGTCAGGTTGCATAGGAAATGTGGCAGTATAATCATGTTGTATTTTATAGCTTTCTGCTACTTTTGGTGCTTTCAGTGTTTTTTTATAGAACCTTGTGCAGTTTGTGCTAAATATCTTTTTTATTTCTGTATTTTTAATATTTTTCTCTGTTTGCTCAATGCCACTTTTACTTGATGAGACAAAGGTATAAATACTCAGCTTTCTACAAATTATTTCAAAACTCTCAGAATGAATAACATAATTCTCTCTCACATGAAAACTTTCCAACCAGATATAAGCACCTGCTGACATTTTTCAAGATATTTTTCATCACTTTCTTCAGATTGGGATTTGGGGAACCAAGGCAAGACTTCAAACTAACTCCTATAACAACTCCAGATTTAGATTGCAGCTTCTTTATGCTCCTTTCCTGCGGAACAAAAGTAGTGTTGCAGTGTCTTGCAACTACAGTGTGAGCATATGGGGGTTTTTTTTAGATTAAACTGTTTTAGACTAGTAAGAAAAATTTAGTCAAAACCTCAAATGTAATTTGTATGTTCTAAACAATAAAATTGTCAGAAACACTACCTGTTTCCCTAATGACACTGGTTTACTGCAGTACAGTCGATAGGTAACATTTTCCTGGTATTTTGGAGATTGGTGTCTTGCATTAATTACTGAGCACTGGTGTATTGTTCTGATGTGAGTCTCTTTCTGAAGTAAGATTTGGGTTTTTTTCTATTTAGGTAGCACTTCGGGGTGAGGGGGTGGGAAGGGGTATTGATTTTGTTCCATGGCAGAATGAAAATAATATTTGCTTTAGAAATGCTAAAGGTGGTTCTGTGATACTTAGCCTCTTTATCTCCTGTAAAAAAGGAATTAGAACATAGCAAGCAGACATAAAAAAGTCTAGTTTTGAGTAACTATCTTCAGTCCAGTCATGATTTTTGTGCATTTCTTATCTGTACTGCTTAAGTTCTTTGAGGTTAAGTTCAGCAGATTTCTTTATTACAACAATCTTTTCCTGAGGCTGATTTCTTTCACTGAGACAATACTTAGTCCAAATTATGTTTTTCTTCCTCTAAGTAGTCAAAACTGCAGCAATTTGCCTGTGTATTTATATATGTATATATGTACTGCTTTACTGCAAAGAAGTTGCAGATGCTTTGAATCTTCCTGACCATATCCCCTTTGGTTCCCCAAACATCTTCTTCACTTATTTGTATATCTTAAATAAATCAGTAGGTGTAAGCTCAGCTGCTCCTGCTCCTGTGCCAATCATTCAGGAGGTCCATAGCAGCATCATTACAAGAAAAAACAGCGTATGGTTATTCTCCTTGTTTATTGTACAACAGCATTGATTCTTTCATAGTTTTTTAAGGATTTTTGCTCTGAATTTTTCATGAGAACATTCTCAGCTGGGAAAGTCACAAGGTGATTTATTTTACTTTGAATATGATAACTTAATTACATTCTCACCTGTAACCTTCCTCTCATCCTCTTCCACACTCAAAATATCATGTTTTTACAGATCTTGCTCAAGACATTGTCAGTGAGCCCTCCATTGCAATTCTTAGAATTATTTTGATTCTGAAAGGATGAGTTTGGGACATTCAGTGTAATTCTTTATTATGGCAAATAGGGCATTTCCTTTCCTGAAAATGATATTTCCTGGACACTGTTCATCATTTTATGAATCATTTTTAATATGATTTCTGTCAATTTTTATGAACTTTCTTTTCCACAACATAATTTCAGATTAGTGTTACTTCTGTGACAAAACTATGTGCAGAAATTCTTGCTATTTACAGAGAACTCATTTCACTGGACTAGGCACAGGGGAGTCTTCTTTTTCTCCCCATTAAAATTAACTCAAGATTACCCTTTAATTTCATAGACTTAGAGAGGAATATATAAACTTCCAAAGTTCAAAATGATTACTTTTAATCATAGAGTTCTGACACCTTAATATTGAAGTACAAGAATTATAGGGAGAAATCAATATAGTAAAAGTCACCACAAGCTGGCATGAAATTGTCATGGGGGTCATACAGGATTGTTAAAGTGACAGTGAACAGCCAAGAAATTATGTATCTGAGCTAGCATACATGAAAATCTGCTTTGAGCCTCTTTGAGTAACAATTCCATGCAGTATAGCACCTGTATAAAATGATGAATGTTTCTTAAAGAATATAAGAGCAATGTGATAGTTGAACAGCTAGTTGTTTTGACATTGTTATTTGGGTATCTCGCCTGTGAAAATGAAAATCATATGCAAATCTGTGAACTGCTACAATGTGCAGGACCAGATGCATCTGGGATAGCCAAGGGTGAAAAGCTAAGGATGCTTAAACACCATCTGTGGAGTTCAAGTGCTGCATTAGGCAGACAGGGGTGAGGAAGGATAACTACTGCTCCCTTTGCCTTCACTTTAAAGCCAGACCTAGGTCTGGTTGTGTTTTGAGGATAGATCATTTTGTTCAGATGAGGAACCTCGGTGTGAAATGCCCCACATGCCTCGCTAGAGTCTCTCCACAGGACATAGCTTCTTCTCCATTACTTTCATGGTCACTTCCAGGGCTGAAAGTGTAATTCCTCCTTCATTCTTTTTGTGAATAGTGACTTAAAGTTTCCTTTGCTTAGCATATGCAGAGAAAACAGCTTCTGGGGTCTTCGCATTAATATTCCTTTATATTTCTGTGTTGAAATAACAATATATAAAAATATTTCTGTACTTTCTGATACCTTTCTTCCTTTACAGAATCCACAATGTTTTGTTTGGTTGGGTTTTTTTATATGGTCACTTTCAAAGGGGAAACAAATTTCCGCAGAATCTACTGATTTCAATAAGATGAAACTTTCTCAATAGGAGGTAAATGGTTCTTCCACTCCGCATCATCACACTGTAAAGAAATCCAGTTTCTTATTTCCAGTTTAAATAGTATCAGGATATTTTCCAAGCCTCAGAGCAACCACTCCAATAAACAGTCTCGTAAGAAGAAAGGAGCATTAGGTTTCAAAGAGTCAGGAATATGATCTTTCAAATGCATTTCACACTGGCTTCAAAATGTCTAGCTGTTCCCCTCAGGTGTGCAGGAATAATAACTGATAAATCTTTTTTCCTTGTATTCTTCCACTTCTCTTAGCAGCATCTGTAATATCTGGCTGCTCATATATTGCAACATCACTAGCAATATGTACATTGAGGACAAATATCCAAAGGGTTATCCACTGCAGTAGTATTATAAACTGGTTCATCAGGCATGTTACATAATAAAGGCAAGTGTAGGACACTAAACCCACATAATATTATGCAATGGTGAAAGTTTAGTATGTTTGTAAACAGAACACCTCTCTTGAGTAGGTGACATAGTGCTTAAAACAGCTGTAAAAAACCCCATCTTTAAACTTCTTGTCTTATTTCTATTTCAGAGAAGTGATAAAAGAAGGTACGGACAGGATCACATAAATAAATACTTGATGATGTGCCTCTTGTCTTTGAAAATATTTCTATTCTGTTATCTGCAAACCTTTCTCTCAGTGAACACTTGAAACAAAGTTATGGTCCCAGGCTCTAAATCATTGTGCTATATGATTTGAGCTTATGAAAACTCTGTGTGTTAGTTTGACTTATAAATATTCCACTTCTAGCATTCCAGGTGAATTTTAATCCAACAGAACCGTAGGGGAAAAATCAAGTACCACTGGGTTATGCAAGTGGCCTTTCTACCTAGTGGATGAACTTAAAATTTCCATGTGTTTTATTGGAGAAATTGCAAAATATGCTTTGTTTGGAAATGTGACTCTGTGCACTCTGCTCTTCAGTGGGCACTCACAGAATACACCAAACAGCAGCTGAACTCTCTCATTGGAATAGAGAGTTTAGTTCTGTCAGAACCCAGTGTCTGGATGACACCACACATTGTCACAACACCCTGATGACTCATGAGTTAATGTCTTCCTTTTTCTGTGGTTTGTGATGGTTTTTTTTTTCCAGTGGCATGTGCTGTTTTACTTGTAGCACTTCAATGCCTATAAAACTGGCATGTTAATATTTGACAACTACAATAAAGCTTCTTTAGTTACATCAGCACTATGTACTGGCAGTCATTGCAAAATCAATAACACAAATACAGCTTATAAAAGAGAATATAATAGTTTTTTATTGAAAAATAAAATTTTGTCATAATCAAAGCTTAAGGTTGGGAAAAAAAATATTTAATTCCAACCTTGATTCAACTGACATCTGTGAATTTATAATTCCGGGTAAATATCAAGAAAAAAATAAAGAGATATCTTAGACTAGTTAGTATTTCCTTCTGAGGAAAAGATGTAGGTGTATGCTTCTGCTAGTGGAGCTCAATTCTGAAGAACTTGAAAGCAGTCTCTGCTAAAAGCTCCTCTGCTTTAGTATAGTTCACCCATTACAATTGCACTGATTGTTTATTTGAAAGGTGCTTTTTGATCATAAATGAACAGTAGCAGCAG